>NC_050581.1:79409872-79751122 GCF_011100635.1 Trichosurus vulpecula
TATAAGGTAAAAACTATCTAAAGTATAAATTTTACCTGCTCTCCCTCAGGTACCCCTTTAGATCTTAGGTATAAGTTCCTGGGAAAATCAGGCCAACAGAGAGGAGGCAAATGACACAAATGTCAAGGCATCAACACACATTTACTAACTACTGTGTGTGAGGGAGGTATTAGATGCTGGGAATATAATGACAAAATAAACAGCCTCTGCCCTCAAGAAACTTCTATAGGGGGTAAGAATACAGTGTATACACAGATATACGATAACCTGAGAAGGAAGAGAATACTAATAATGAAGGGACCCAGCAGGAGCTTCCCACAGAAGGTGAGATACACGAGCTGAGCCTTGAAAGAAGTTGAGCAGTCTAAGAAGTCTGGGTGGGGAGGGATGGCCCATTTAGTGAATGGCACAGTGGCAAGAGATTAAATCCCAAATTTGGGGAACAGCAAGTAAGCCAATTTGGCTGCAGCATAAAGGGTATGAAGGGGAATAATGCATAATTAAGCTGGAAAGGTGGGCTAAAGCCAGATTTTGAAGGGCTCTAAATAACAAACTAAGGAGTTGATATTTATCCTAGGGGCAACACGAAATCCCTGATGATTTTTGCATAGGATAGTGAAATGATCAGATGTGCATTTTAGGAATGTTACTTTGGCAGCCATCTGAAGAATGAATTGAAGAGGGGAGAGACCAATTAGAAGCAGAGAGACCAATTAGAAGGCCATTGCAATAGTCTAGGAGAAAGATGATGAAGGCCTGAACCAAGGCCCAAATCTGTGAAATAGGCAAAACTTTCCACAGCCATAAATTAGAGAAAGTTCCCATATTCCATGAAAAACATACATGTAGCTAACAGCTGAAGGGCAGCGGCAATGTTGTGTGAGCAAAGCACTGGACTCAGTGCTAAGAATTCTAGGCTCTGGTCCTCGTTCTGCTGCCCACAGGGTACTCCTGGGCATGTCACCTCCTTTCTTTGTGCTCCCATTTTCTTCTCTATAGAATGAGAGGCTTGGACCAGATGTTCTTTAGGGTCCCTTGCACCTCTGACATTCTAAGTCTATGTCTTAAAAGCCTTTCTGTGTGTGACACCTTACTATTGTGTTATCTACCAACAAAAATAGGGCAGCAATTAAAGTGAAATAGGCCATTCTGGAGGATAGGCAGGTTTAATGGGGAAGATAATTAGTCCTCTTTTGGTTGGGTTGATTTGGATTTTTATGTGACATCAAGGTGGAGATGTCCCAAAGGCAGGAGGTAGTGTGGAACTGGAACTCAGGAGACGGAATGGGGATAGATATGTAAATTTGGTAGTCCTCTGCATATGTATAGTCATTGAACCCCTTGGAGCTGATGAGATCACCAAGAGACAGCGGAGAGAGAACACATAAATGGAATCTTAAGAGACACCAAGATTAGGGGATGTCTTAGGGATGATGACCCAGCAAAGGAGACTGAGGAGAAGAGAACAGAGAGGTAGGAGGGCAGTAGACTAGTAATGTTCCAAAGTTTCTGTGCTTTCTCTTTATTGGTCTTATCCTCTCTCTTTGAGATCACTTCCTCACCTGAGGGAGAGCAAGTCTCTGTTCAACTTTACATCTTTTTAATAAGACCTTCAGGCATAAGTTTCATATAAAAATGCCAGAAAGAGATCCCCATTAAGAGCTGTAGATTGGAGGGTATAAACAAGAGCAGAGCTTAGAGAAGTACATGATTAACATCCTATTACACTTAGAGTTGGTGACTGTACCACTGTAATGAGTTTTATTTTGGAGATTTGAAAAATAATAACACATCTATATAGCAATTTATAGCCTTACAGAATTCTTTGTTCACAATAGCCTCGGAGGTAAGTGTATTATTATTTCCAAATATCACTCCTTGGACTATTTGAGCCAAGATCAAGCACAGCCACAGCCCTGCTATATTCTACTAAAGACTTTTTCTAGAGGTCTTTTATTATCTTCTAATTTTATTAATTTTATTTGTTTTACAGGTCTCCTCGTGTTATTGCCAGATAATACAAATGAAGAAATTCAGCCTAAGAGAGGTTAAAGGGACTTTCCCAAAGCCACAAGCAGTAAGTGGCAGAAATGGGATTTCAGTTCAGGTCTCTTGACTTTAGAATTGTTCTTTCTAATATACCGCACTGCCTGTACGGTATTCTAAATTACAGCATTTTATCTCTAGATGCTCTATCTGAAAAACTAAGAATGGTCCTAAATCAATGATTAGTGCTTTACTTCAAAGCCTCTCTGGCAGCTCCCAGCCCCTCCTGCAGTCCCAATCAGATAGAGATGTGGTCCCATGAACTCTAAGCAGAGAAAGATATGTCACAGGCATATAAAAACAGCCAAAGAAAGGGATCTCTGATCTTCAATGGATTTGCCCCCTAGGATGGACAGAAGCATCCCACAAAATACACCTGTCATGTCTCAGGGCACCCACGCCTTTTACAATACTCAGCAAAATCCTGTACTAATGATATTTCCATTACAGCCAAGTTTCTTATTTGAAAGCAAATGTTTTTTCATCATCAGAGATTGTCTCCTACATTTCCAGACCTGGTGCCATCCTTTGCGCCGAACTTTGCAAGGTGCTGTCCGTGAACCATGTTTTAGTGCTTCTTCTGTTTCTCTAAATAAAGGTCTCCTTCCAGAATCTGAAAAAAATGAAAGCTACTTGGTAAGGCATGTGCTTTGAGAGTTCCACATTCCAGTACTGAATATAAAACCAGTAAGACAAAAATCTAAATAGCTTTAAAATCATTCATCTTTCCCTAAGGTAAATAAAGAAGGCACTTCAATAATAAGGGTGTTCTCTATTGGGATTTTTCTGAAAGTTACATTCACCATCATTTTAAATTTTTTTGTATAACATTTCACAGCTCTGCATACTTTATCTTTTTTAATCTTTATGACAATCCTGTGGAGGGAGGCAGAACAGGTATTAGGCCCATTTTCAGCTGAGAAAACTGATGTTTAGAGATATAAGTGATCTATTTGCTGAAGACCACAAAAGTGGCAGAACTACGACAATAAACTAAGCCTCCTGGTTCTCATTCCAGGGTTCTTTTCATCATGTCAGTGATCTCAAAGGCAAATTTGACATTTATTTTAAGTTTATGGCACTCATTATTTATACCAACATGAGCTAAATATTGATTTCTTTTCACAAGACTTGTGAATCTATTACATATTCTTCTGGACAGAGACAAAGAGTTTGGATATCACACTGCAGAAGACTGCAAGGGAAGGAGAATTTGCAACCCCTACACCATTATATTATACCACACTGCTTCTTTAAGTCTATTAGCTGGTTAGAAGAGTAACATGTCTTTGAAAATCATTTATGTATGCATATAAAGACTCTGCTGTCTCCTCTCTGGGAATTTTCAAGTTAAAATTTCATTTGTTATCTTTATTTATTATTTCTAATTATCCTTCTCACTTATTCACAATCTTCATCCAAATTCCCTATTTTGGATGTTTACAGAAGAGCACAGTATAAATAGAGCCTTCAGAAAGATGAAAGGGAATGGCTAAGACTGTCAGAATCCTAAGGGGAAGCAGAAATATTAAGGGGCCATGAAGTGTAGTTTATAAAACAATGGTTTAAGAGAACATGCTTTCCTAGTCCTTAATCTAAAAGAACAAAAATAGAACCATACCTACTTCTAATCTAACCTCAGGGTTTACTAACAGCATACAAACTAGTAGAACACTCGCTCACAAAAACAGAGACAGTGGGACATGAGCTTCTGGGTAGCTTTGCTACTATCCTTGGGTCCCAAGCTTGTTTTGGTTCTGGGAAATGGAGCAACTCAGGACATGGGCTTTGTCCACACCTATGTATCAATTTGGAATGGACTAAGAAGGTTGGGTGAATCAATCAATCAAATAAATCAACAAACATTTATTAAGTACCTACTGTGTGCTAGGCAGTGTGTTAGGTGCTGGGGAAAATGAAATAATCCCTGCCTTCAAAGAGCTTACTTTTTTTTTTTATCAAGGGAGACAACGTATACATAAAATGTTTATGCAAAATATACACACAGTAAATAAAGGGGGATTTTGTAGAGGAAGTTACTGGCAGTTGGAGGGATCAGGAAAGGTAGAAAAATGGAACTTAATACCTGCTAAGACAAACCCAGGGCCTATATGAACACAATTACAAAGCACTTTTCATACAAATAAAGTCAGATCTAAATAAATGGAAAAGCATCAGTTGCTCGTGGTTAGGCCAAGCTAATATAATAAAAATGACAATTTAACCTAAATTAACTTATTCAGTGCCATACCAATCGAACTACCAAAAAAATTTTCCAGAGCTAGATAAAATAATAGCAGAATTCATCTGGAAGAACAAAACATCCACAATATCAAGGGAATTAATGGAAAGAAATGCTACAGAAGGTGGCCCAGCCATACCAGATATTAAACTATATTATAAAGCATCATCAAAACTACTTGGTATTGGCTAAGAAATAGAGTGGTAGATCAGTGGAATAGGTTAGGTACGTAAGACACAGTAGTCAATGACTAGAGTAATCTACTCTTTTATAAACCCAAAGAATCCAACTGCTGGGATAAGAACTTGCTATTTTATAAAAACTGCTGGGAAAACTGGAAAATAGTATGGCAGAAACTGGGCACAGGCCAGTATCTTACACAGTATACCAAAATAAAGTCAAAATGGGTTCATAATTTACACATAAAGGCTGATATTATAAGCAATTTGGGAGAGCAAGGAATAGTTTACCTGTCAGATTGATGGAGAAGGGAAGAATTTATGACCAAATAAGAGACAGAGAGCATTACAAAATGCAAAATGGATAATTTTGATTATGTTAAACTGAAAAGTTTTTGTACAAACAAAGCCAATGCAACAAAGATTAGGAGGGAAGCAGAAAATTGGGAAAGAATTTTTACAACCAGTGTCTCTGATAAAGGCCTCATATCTAAAATATACAAGGAACTGAGTCAAATTTATAGGAATACATGTTGTTCCCCAATTGATAAATGATCAAAGGATATGTTTTCAGAGGAAGAAATTAAATATATCTATATTCATTTGAAAAAATGCTCTGGATCATTATTGATTAGAGAAATGCAAATCAAAACAACTCTTAGGTACCACATCTCTCCTGTCAGATTGGCTAACATGACAAAACAGGAAAATGATAAATGCTAGCGAAGATGTAGGAAAATAGAAACACTATTACACTGTTGGTAGAGTTGTGAACTGATCCAGCCATTCTGGAGAGCAATTTGGAACTATACTCAAAGGGCTATAAAAATGTGCATACTTTTGACCCAGCAATACCACTTCTAGGGCTGTATCCCAAAGAGATCATACAAGTGGTAAAGGGACCCATATGTACGAAAATGTTTATAGCAGCTCTTTTTGTGATGGCAAAGAATTGGAAATCAAGTGGATGCCCCATCAATTGAAGAATGGCTGAACAAGTTGTGGTATATGAATGTAATGGAATACTATTGTGATATAAGAAATGAGGAGCAGATGTACTTCATAATAATCTGGAAAGACTTACACGATCTGATGCTGAGTGAGGGGAGCAGAACCAGGAAAACATTATACGTGATCACAGGTACACAGTATCTGTGATGACTAACTTTGACACACTTGGCTCTTCTCAGCAATACAAGGTTCTAAGACAGCTCCAAAAGACTCATGATGGAAAAAGCTATCCACATCCAGAGAAAGAATTACAGAGTCTGAATGCAGATTGAGGCAAACTGTTTGCTCTCTTTTTTTAATCTTCTTTTTTGGCTTTGTTTCTTCTTTCTCATAGTTCATTCCATTGGTTATAATTCTTCTTTACAACTTGACTATTGTGTAAATAAGCTTATTGTGAAGGTATATGTAGAACCTATATCAGATTACATGCCTTCTTGGGGGGTAGGGGGGAGGAGAGAGAGGAGGAGAAAATTTGGAACTCAAAAACTTGTGGAACTAAGTGTTGTAAACTAAAAATAAAAAAAAAATTTTAAAAAGTAAATAAAATGAAAAAAAAAAAAGCAGAACTTAAGAGAGCAAAAGTGAGAAAGCATTCTAGTTATGGAGGTTATCTCATGTGAAGGCAAACAGATGGAAGTGTTCGAGAAATGTCAAGATCAGTTTGACTGGACCAGGAGGATGCATAAAGGGAGCAAAGCAGAATAAGCCTAGAAAGAGGGGTTGGATCCAGGTTGAGAATGGTTTTAAATACCACACATAAGGATTCGCATTCGATCCCTAAGGCAACATGAAGGCACAGAGTTTATTGAGTAAGAGAGTGACACTGACTAGATAGACGAAGCAAGGCAAGCAGTCTTACAAATGCACCAGTCTGGGGTGAGCAGACGCTAGAAAACTTTGCATAAAATAATCATGAGCAGACTACATAAGGAAAAGTGTGTGTACTGGCAGAATCTCTTTTACATCAGGGGCTGAACTCAGAGATTCATCAGACGTGTTGTTGTTCAGCTGTTTCAGTCATGTCCAATTGTTCATGACCCCATTTGAGGTTTTCTTAGCAAAGATACAGGAGTGGTTTGCCATTTCCTTCTCCAGTTCACTTTGTAGATGAGGAAACTGAGGCAAACAAGGTTGAGTGACTTGCCCAGAGTCACATAGCTGGTAAGTGTCCAAGGCCACATTTGAACTCAGGATGAGGAAATCTTCCTGACTCAGGCCTGGCACTCCATCTACTGTGCCACCTAGCTGTTCCTAGTCATGCTAGTCATTTTAGCTGTTTTTATTCACATGTTCCCTCTCCTCACTCTGGGGAAAGGGGCCTGCTCTAAAAAGCTTACCTCACGGTTCCTATCTAGCCATCTAAGGAAGGAGGATGGTATAGTGGACAAAACACTGACCTAAGTGTAAGGGAAACCTGGGTGTAGTTCTCAGCTCCAACACCTACTAGCTGTGGGACTATGGGCAAGTCACTGACTCTCTGTGAATCTCAGTTTCTTCATGTGTAAAATTAAAAAGTAAAAACTCCTTTACTACCATCTAACAGGATCATTATGGAAAATGTGCTTTGAAAATCTTAAAAGACTATAAAAAAATGAGTTATCATAACATGGCTCCTACGTTTTAAAAGAAACTCCAACTCACCATGTGCCCCTTCTGCATGTGAAGCACTTCTGGGAAAATCTGGAAGAATGGCCTTTCTTGGAGAGGTTTTCAGCTCTGAATTAGCTCCATTAACGTAAACAGAAAATCCTTGTTCCAAGTGCTCTAGTCTTAGTTGCATGGGGTCTTTCGTTTTCAAATGCTTTAATATCCTGGAAGAGAAATGATAGTCAATACCTGAGAGGGAGACTACACAGTAGGGCTTACAAGTCTATATTACTGTACCCACTGACAGCAAGGATGCCAGTTCATAGGCTGAATGCTAACAACTGTCTAAGTGAAGGCAATTGTGGGGCCCAGCTGTTCTTATGCAAACATATTTATAAGAGGCCTATTTCACACACAGAGAAACAGCAAGAGTGAGACTATTACTGACTACTTCAATAGCATTTTCTTCCATTCTAATTTTAATTTTAATACACATTATAAAAATGAACTCTCACACTTCTCACCCCAGGGTGACTGAGATACAGAGGAGGCTATTACATATATCATTGTCTCCCCTACTAAAAATTGCTATTTCCAGGGGAGTTATTCCTCATTCTAATGTGGCAAAAAGATCGATGTATGACGGGGCTCATTTCCACACTGTGTGCACAGGCACAGTCTACTGTTTGGTTTGGAGTTGCTGTCTCTGAGGCCTGTTGTTTCTTCTTTATGTCCAATCTATTGTTTTGATGAAGACTCAGACAGTAAGCCTCCTAATGTATAGTGTAAAAGTGGTCAGTTTCCAATTCTTTCTCCTTCACCACTTCCAAGAGTATTCTGACCCATTCCTCTATTCACTTCCTGATGGTTTTCCTCCAGTGAGCCAGTCTGCAGGTATCCTTAAATTGTACATTCTTGTTACCCGTTTAACTGAGGCAGAGAAACTGAAATGTGATGGGTACAGTTCCTGTGTTTATACAGTGACTGGTATCACTCCTCAATTTCATTACCAGACAATGTTCTGTGATTTGATGATATGCAGTTATTAAACTACGAGTGTCTTTGCAACCAATATCGACAAGGAGCTCATAGTAGGACCCAAGCGGGTCCTGCTACAGAATTATAATATACTTTTTCAGCAACAAGGGAGGAGGATGGATCACAACATGCAAAATGGTCTGGATTAAGTTGAGCTCTGTTGGGGCAGAGCCAAGATGGAGGCTGAAAAACAGGGACTAGCTTAATCTCTCCCCCAAATTCCTCCAAACACCTATAAAAAATGGCTCTGAATAAATCCTAGAGCTACAAAACCCAAGAAATAACAGAGGGAATCAAGTCTACAGCCCAAGACGGCCTGGATGGTCACTGGGAAGGGTCTATCTCACTGTGCTGGGAGTAGAGCACAGCCCAGCATGGGCTGCACCAGGACAGACCAGACCAGGAGTCTGGCAGAGCACACCTCAGGGCTACGAATTACTGAGCTGTGGCAGTTACCAGATTTCTCAACCCGCAAGCACCAAAGACCATGGAGCAGGTCAGTGGGAAAACTTCTGCATCTGGGTGAGAGAAGTGCATGGTCCAGCCCAAGCCCCAGGTGGTGGAGGTGGTGTAGTAGCAGCAGCAGGAAGCTCCTGTGGCTGCCTCCAGAGCTCCAACAGCAGCTGCTTCTGGCCCCAGATCCTTGGGGTGTGAGGAATCAAGCAGTGGATCAGAGCGGGAGTGCAGGGATTGCTTTGCTGGCACAGAAGCAGGGTTCTCTTGCTTTGCCCTCCTTGGATCCGTGTTGCGGTCTAGGTTGGTGGTTCTTGGGGGAGGAGGAGCGCTGGTATGGCAGAGCTTGCTGTGACAGTGGAGCAGAAGTACCTCTGAAAACAGCAGCACAAGGCCCCTAAACCTTCGGACAAAGCACTCTCCACTCTAAACGCAGTCATACCCTGACAAAAAGCTCAAGGGTCAAGTAGTTGGCTGGGAACATGAGCAGGCAGTGTAAAAGGACTCAGACTATAGAATCTTTTTTTGGTGACAATAAAGATCAAAACATACATCCAGAAGAAATCAACAAAGTCAAAGAGCCTACATCAAAAGCCTCCAAGAAAAATATGAATTGGTCTCAGGCCATGGAAGAGCTCAAAAAGGATTTGCAAAAGCAAGTAAGAAAAGTAGAGGAAAAATTGGGAAGAGAAATGAGAGTGATGCAAGAAAACCATGAAAAACAAGTCAATGACTTTCTAAAGGAGAACCAAAAAAATGCTGAAGAAAATAACACCTTAAAAAATAGGCTGACCCAAATGTCAAAAGAGCTCCAAAAAGCCAATGAGGAGAAGAATGCCTTGAAAGGCGGAATTAGCCAAATGGAAAAGAAGGTCCAAAAGACCACTGAAGAAAATACTACCTTAAAAATTAGAATGGAGCAAGTGGAAGCTAGTGACTTTAGGAGAAATCAAGAAATTATAAAACAGAACCGAAGGAGAGAAAAAATGGACGACAATGTGAAATATCTCATTGGAGAAACCATTGACCTGGAGAATAGATCCAGGTGAGATAATTTAAAAATTATTGGGCTACCTGAAAGCCATGATCAAAAAAAAGAGCCTAGACATCATGTTTCAAGAAATTATCAAGGAAAACTGCCCTGATATTCTAGAGTACTACTATTTTACTCAGAGAGTAAAATAGAAATTGAAAAAATCCACCGATCACCTCTTGAAAAAGATTCCAAAAAGCTGAGCTTTGTTCATACAATGCTTGCCAAGAAAAATAAAATAATCACAATACTGATACTAATAGCAATAATAACAATAAAGGGGAAATGAATAATGCCTGAAGGTTTCCAAAATGCTTTATATATATATTAGTGTATAGCCTCATTTGATGCCCAAAACTTCCCTGGGAGATAAGCGCCATAGGTATTATTATCCCCATTTTTACAGAAGAGGAGACTGAGGATCAGAACATCTAAGTAACCTGCTGAGGCCCACCTGGATCATGCCAGACATGTGGTGCCACCTCATGTGCTGCTTACGCCAAATCCAGCACTCTTTCCACTAAACTACAGTGCCTCTCCAAAGAGAAGATACCCATGAAAATAAGGACAGCAACATCTGTCTCCAACAGCGCTGCCCTATATTAATGTATGAATAGGCAGGTTGAATGATAAAGAGCAGATGCTTGCTGTTACCCAGGGCAAAAAGAACAAGAGGGGGTATCAGTCTGTATGAGAAATGGAGGAGTTCTGAAGGAGACCAGAGATTTTGAAGAAGTCTAGAATGGCAAAGTGATGGGAGAGGTTGTAGATGGGACTGCCCCTGGAGGTTTGACTGTACTTCTGCTACTTAGCATGGTTAGGGCTGAGCTGGTGGCTTACATCAGCATTTCCATCTGGGACTGCTGTAGCCAGGGTACTTAATGAGAACATGCAGAGTAAAAGCTACTGCTCTTTCTTGGAAAAAGCTGTTTGTTACATTCTATAGGTTTGCAAAGAAATTGTGCAAAGATAGAGGGAGGAGCCATGTGAGGCTTGTGGGTATGGCTGGGCAGCATGGATCTAGGAAGGGGTAAGGAGGAGCATTTATTAAGCTTTTACTATGTGCCAGCACCAGATTAACTGCTTTACAGATATGCTCTCCTTTGATGTGCTGGGTAGAGCATAAGGCATGCCCTAGTTTTGTTCAGTTGTTTTTCAGTTGTGTCCTACTCTTTGTGACCCCATTATTAAAGAGAGTGGAGTGGTTTGCCATTTCCTCCCCCAGTTCATTTTATAGATGAGGAAACTGAGGCAAACAGAGTTAACTGACTTGCCCAGGGTCACACAGCTAGTTAGTGTCTTGAGGCCAAATTCGAACTCAGGAAGATAAGACTTCCTGATTCCAAGCCTAGAATCATGCCTCTGACAGAAATATCCAGAAGAGTTGCTTGCCCTCCATAATTGGACATATTTTCTAAACAAAAGAAAAGAAAACTTTCTATAATTTGTTATAATTTTTAATTTAATTGAAACTTCTTCAACTGTATTGTTTTCTGTCCATATCATTTATTAGATTACTGATTTTCAAATTTATGTAAAATAGAATTTCTTCAAATTTAGGGTTATGCCTTAGTCGTAATGTTCTGAAATATGCATACCAAGTCCACAATCATCCTGTGCATGTCCTTCATGATTTATAGATTCTAATTACATAGACTCTCCGACAACATCATTTTTAACCTTTCAATCTATTTTCACATTCCTTTTCCAATCCCCTTGAAGCAGCTTAGTATATGAAAGAGCAGTGGCCTTGAAGTCAGAAGACTAGGGTTCAGACTTGTTTACATTTCATATAACGTCCATGTCATATAAGCACCAATCAAAGAAACTGGGTGTGTTTAGCTAGGAGAACATAAGACTTAGGAGACAGATGATAATTGTCTTCAAGGTCCATCATGTGGAAGAAAGATTACACTTATTCTGATTGGTACCATAGGGCAGAACCAGGAGCAATGAGAAAAAGTTACAAAGGAGTTGATTTAAGTTTTATTTCAGGAAAAAATGCATTAAAATTAGCATTATCCAACAGCAGAAGGGCTTCCTGGGAGGTTGTGCGTTCTTCCACAATGAAGGTCTTCAAGCAGAGGATGAGTGACTACTTGTTGAGTTTGGTATAGGAGGATTCCTTTAAGGTTCTTAATTGTCCACTGAAATCTCTTCCAACTCTTAAAATCTGATTTTGTGATTCCTGGCCATGGGAAAGTCACTTTGAACCTCAGTTTGGATTTCCCTCACTATCCTGGTGGTCATCCCCCAGGCGCAATCGAGTCATCGTTACAATATTCCACATATGGTCTTACTAGGTCATTGCAGAGTGGATCTTTATCAGAAAGTGATATTCCTGATCATAGTGTTAGAGCTGGGAGGGATCTCAGAAGTCATCTTACTCAACTACCCTGCTTTTCAGATGAGGACACTTGAGACCAGAGATGTTAAGAAACTTACCTGCGGTCATAAGCTAATTAGTAAGAGCCTGCACTAGAACCTGGTTTCTCAGTGTGCTTTAAATTAGCCTGGTCAACACAAAATTGGCTCTGTTCCAGTCTTAAATAGCCACAAGATGTTAAAAATTACTGTAGAATAGCTGTATTCCTGCAGAAGATATCCAAATGACACACAAGGTTATCTTAAGTTTTTCCTGACTAGAATCACTTATAGAGTCACATTCCCTCTTGCTGTGAGAAGCCCAAGGAATTAGCAGCAGGGCTGTTTCAATAACAGGATGCTGACTATTCCATCTAAAAGCAAACAGAAGTGAGCTTGAAATTAGCAAAAAAAAAATTCTAATACTGATAAGACTTCGTTAGAAATAAAACCTCTTTCAAACTAGACAATACTGTTTTGAATCCAGTCACTTTCCTGTCCTCTATCACATCTGCTATAACCAAACTTCAAAAGCTTTACATACCTTAGTACATAAAATGATTTGTAACTATAGAGTATTTATTATTGTAAGCTGTTATTATTTTTATTATTATAATCCCAGAGCCAGATTTCATCCTAGGCACTTTAAATTAACTCAAACTTCTTTAAAATGAATGTAAAATGAATTAATCTTTTCACAAAAAGAATGCTTACTGCAAAGTACTCTCACAACTTGGTACGTGATGATGGGCTAAAAAGGAGTTGTGTAATCATTCAACAAACTTTTATTAAGTATTTACTAAGCGCACATACCATATAAAAGTTGCTGGGGGGAAAAGACACAAAAATAAATAAGAGATAAACCCTCAAAGATCTTATGAATGAGTAGGTAAGTTAACAAGACAAAATAAAATACGGCAAGTGCTAAGAGGAGTACAAAGATCATCAAGTTGAGGAAGAAATCATTTCTTGTTTAGGTTGGGGAGGAAGATCATGAGAATCAGATTTCTGTCCTACTCTATGAATTCTAGTTTTGTTATTTAATAATTAGAGAAGACCTAGAAGGCTGATCCTACAAACTGTACTCCCACACATGTGCTGTCAAAATATGTCTTTTCATGAACACAAAAACCAGCAGTGAAGCAAGAGGTGACTGAAGAGTTTGTTAAAATTCAAATGTGCCAATCAATGAATTGGAGGAGAAACTCAAGCTTAGATAGTAAAAGCTGAATTCTAAATCCATGAGTAAAAATTGTAGTCTGCAATGCTTTCTTCTAAAGTGCCACCTATTTGTAAAAAATAATGCATGCTGTGCAACCAGTAAGGACTGTTGGTGACTATATCTTACCGATTTCTCTGCTGAAGCAATATTAAATACTCATCATGTTTCTCATCAAAGTCCGTCACCATGTCTTTAGTATAACCCTGAAATGGAAAAAAAAAAAAAAAGGATGTTTGTTATAGAAGAGCATTACTAACAGAAACGTCACGTGCCCAATGTAAAAACACTGAGGGTGCTTTTGACGAAAGCACAACTCCCTGAACACATCGCTGGAAAACATTCTACAGCAAGCAATATTGACCCAAATCCCATGAGAAGGTCTGGTGATTTAATGGGTCTTTTCTATGTCTAATTTTTTTGCTCTCTGAAAAAGATTATATCCTTTAGTCTCCCCATTGTTGATAATTCCAAGTATCTTGAAAATCAAGTATTCTGAAAATGTTCAAACTTTTCTGTCACTTTCTCAATAGCAGTTATGCATTTATCTCAATAGTCATAGTCAGAGTTAAATCTTACCAAGGAATGGAATATAGATGGTGATTATGTCAGTTTGATAACTTTATAAATCTATGACATGTTAAGGAGAACAATTTTAAACAAAATATCAAAACAAGCTATCTGTAGCAAACTAGAGTTTATGTGAAAATCATAATGATTTCCAAGAGGAGTGGCCAGAGGAAAAGAAAAATAAAATGTTATCAATCATTTTTCTACTAGAGATGCAGTGTGGCATAATGGATAGAGGGCTGACTTTGAAGCCAAAAAGACCTGAATTCAAGTCCTACATGTAACATATATTAGCTGTGTAACCTTGGAGAAGTCACTTAACTTTTCAGTGTCACTTGTATGAAACTCAAAAAGGGATCCCTGTCAGTCACAAGTTAATTTAGAAAACCACAAATTAACATTATTTATGTTGTGATGTATTTTAATTTATTTTGTTAAACATTTTGCAATTATATTTTAATCTGATTCCTGCCACCCTGATTCCTGGGAGTTTGGCAATCTGAAGTTTGACACCTCTGCAAAGGGGCAGAGAAGGTGCCAACCTGCACTTGTAGAAGGAGCTCCTTTCTAGGAGTAAATTCCTTAAGCCAATGAAATCACAGGTCTGTAAACTGTTCCACCACATTCCTGAAATGGCTCTCTCAGCAGTTACCAAATCACCATTTTAGTCAAACTCAGTGTCGTTTCTTTGTCCCTATAAACCTAAATTTCTCTACCAACTATTTTCTGCAACTTAGTCTTTTTTTAAAATATTTTTTCCAATTACATGTAAAAACAATTTTTAACATTCATTTTTTAAAAAATTTTGAGTTCTAAATTCTCTCCTTCCTTTCTCTCCCCCCTCATTGAAAAGGCAGATAATTTGATGTAGGTTATACATGGACTGTCATGCAAAACAAATTTCCATATCAGGCATGTGAAAGAAAACATAGACAAAAAAAAAAAAACATAAAAAAGTAAAAAATAGTAAAAAAAAAAAAGTATACTTTGATATGTATTTAGACTCTATCAGTTCTTTCTTGGGATGTGGATAGCATTTTTCATCATGAGTCCTTCAGAATTGTCATGGATCTTTGTACTGCTAGGAATAGCTAAGTCATTCACAGTTGATCATCATATAATACGCAACTTAGAGTCTTAAAGAGTTTTCTAGAGGACAGCTAATTATTCTTAGTATTTCTCAAAACCTTCTCTGCCCTTAGTTTCTGAGATAAAGGTATATACTGACTTTCCTTCTTTCTTTCTGACTATTCCTTCTCTGTCTCCTCTTACCTTCATTATTCAGTTGTTTCAGTTGTATCTGACTCTTTGTGATCCCATCTGGGGTTTTCTTGGCAAAGACACTGGAGTGGTTTTCCATTTCCTTCTCCAGCTCATTTTACAGATGAGGAAACTGCAGCAAACAGGGTTAAGTGACTAGTCCAGGGTCACATAACAAGTGTCTAAGGCTGCATTTGAACTCAGGTTTTCTCCCTGACTCCAGGCCTAGCATTCTAACCACCATGCCATCTAACTACCCCTAGGCATCCTTCTAATCATGGTCAAAACTGTGATCTTCTAGTCTTGCTTATCTACAACCATTCCATTCTCATGTATTCAACCATCATTTCTATGCAAATGACTTCTAAATCTCTACCTTTAGTTGTCTACTAGACATTCTACCTTCACCTGAAACTTAACAGATCCAAAACTGAACTTTTCCTCTTTCCCCTAAATGGCTTTCCTACCTTACATTTACTATTTTTTCAGCAATACTGCCATTCTCATAGTCTGTAGAGCTAAGAACCTTAGAATCATCTTCCACCCTTCCCTCTCCTTTACTCCTTATATCCAATACCTCTGAATCCTACAATTTTTTTTCCTTTCGGAATATCTCTCATATTTTCCCCTTCCCTTGGATTCTTATTGCCATCCTCTAGGTCTAGGTTCCTGCTTCCTCATAACTGAATCACTGGACTAGTCTTCTTACTTAGGCTCCCCGATTCCATTCTTTCTCCTTTCCAAATCAATCCTGCCAAACACTATCAGCTGAATCTTCTAAGAATAAAAATAAAGAAAAATACTGCCTACCTCCTGACAGAGAAAGATGGACTAAAATAAGCAGAATGAGACACATATTTTTGGATATGGTCAATATGGGATTTTGTTTTGCTTGACTATGCAAAAAGGCACAAGAGTTTTTATTTTCTAGTTTGACTTGATTCCCCATGGGGTGGGGAATGTGGATGGGAAAAAGAAAACCAAATTTATTAATTGAAAAAAAATTAATTTAAAAAATAATAGTGTTTTCAACAAAGAGGTAGGAAGTAGAAAGAAGGAGAAGAAGGAGCTTTGTTTCATTGAGAAGTTTTGGTAACATACTTAAAAATACTTAACAAAGTACATCATATTCATTTCTAGGCAGAATTTTTAGAATTCCTAAATAGAGTTAATTGACTAGCAAGGCAAGATCTACTCTTAAAAGTAGCATTTCCCTGGAGCACATAACTGCCAACCATCTAAAGTTTGCTGGCAGCATGGCCTATGTTTGACTAAAAAATTCTCAGCAGATAAAATTCAATGAACTAAAAAGATCCTTCTATTCCAAATATAGATAATTTGATTCCCAAGTACAGCAATGCCTCATTTACCTAGCATCTTAGGGGTATAAGCTGTTTGACAGAAATGAATGTTCCAGATTCCTGAAGTGTTCCCCTCCACAAGTACTAATGTTAACAATGTCTTCTAAAATAGAGTATGACATTTTCTTGATGACTTAGAATCATCATAGTTTACACCCAACTATGGTGCATTAATGTAAGGAAAAAAAGTAAAAAAAAGATCTTAAGTAGAAAATAGGAAATCTGATCTATGTCAGAAGGTTGGAGAGTAGCAGAATGTCACACGGAGGAGACAGAGAAGGTACACTAAATACACGGGTCTGAAAAAATAAATGGAAGGTTCTTCTAGATAGAAGAGATCTGGATGCTCTGAGGAGGAAGGAGCTGCTTAGTCTCCAAGAAATGATGAAGTAAAGTCAAAGAATCCATAAGACTGGCAATCATCCAGTAAGAGTGAGAGGAAGAGAGAGCAGTGGTGGTTGTACAGGAGTACTGAGGCAGCTAGGTAACAACAATAATGGAGAGGTCTGCTGTATTCCTTAAACAGGCATCATTAACAAAACATCAGAAAAAAATGACACGGCCAAAAGGAACCTTAGTCAAGATATCAGAGAACATAGGACCTCAGTTGTTTACATCACCACCGTACACAGAGGGCAAGAGATTCAGAAGAGAAAAGCTGATTGGGGAAGGAGACATCTGGCTAAGGAGGTGATGCCTCGGAATCGGATATGGATTTCTGGACCATGACTTAAAATATCAGAATGGCAGGCTTCTGTCTAACTAACAAAGTCTAGGTTAGTAAGATTTATATTTGCCTGGTGTCTTGCAAATTTAATTGTGGGGAAGATGCTCAACATATACCCATACACCTGTCCCCACAACTGTAATGATTATAAACAAAGGTGAACTGATGGGTTCTTGTTCGAATCAAAGATTAGGTGTGAACCTAATTAGGTGTGTCCAATAGGCTTCCACTGAATCAAATCAATCAATCAAAAGTATAAACTGAGTGCAAACAGTTCTTTATTCATTTTGGGAAAAGTACAATACTTTGATCATTGGATGATGTCCACAGGAAATGGATTGAGACTGAAAGAACCATAAACACTTCTAGGTCTATGCATATTATAACAGGCTAGTTCCAAATCCATCATTTCAAAAGAAGACTCTAGCTACCAACCATTCTAGTGCTGGTTGAGGAAAGTGTCCTTGGGGGAAAGGTGAGAACTGAGTCATCTCTCTCCTCTCTACTTCACCCCTCCTTGACTAGGGGATGACCACATGAACTTCAAGAGATCAGAAGATCTGGACTTCCCATTAGCATCAGTAACAATGTCCCCAAAACATCAGTGGCCAATGACAACATGTGCATCAGGAGGTGAGAGATGTGCCAAGGACAAAATAGAAACACTGAGGAAAGTCAGCTGCAGGACTCCACAATAGCACCAAACTTTAAAGACCAAAAGAGAACTACCTATGGGGAACTCTATGAAGACTTAATGAAGGGAGAAAAGAACTTTTATTCAACAAGAACCTACAATTTGCCCTTTTTTCAATAATGCTTTCTAATCTAAATCTCACTTTTCCTGGACTTTCTATATATATTTGTAAGAGAAAGAGAGTGCATCCCAGACTTTTGGAAGGATTGTTTTGTACCAATTACTCTTATTATATCATCTGAGTAAATATTTCTTTGTTAATGCTAATTAAGTCTGGCTGGATAACTGATAATTAATGGGGAACAAAAAAGATGAGGGCTCATAAACAATAGTACTAAAAAGAAAAACCAGCCTCTTAGGGTTCTCACTAAAAATCTGAAGGAAGAAGTTGTCAGCCACCAATTCAGAGCTGAGCCCAGAGGGGGTGCCACTTATAAAATCAAAGGAGATTGAAAGCAGATGAGAGGGAAGAGAAAACTGCCAATTTATACCCATCAATCTAGATAATTTTGATTATAAAACATTTAAAGGTGTTTGCAAGAAAAAGACCAATGAAGACAGAATTAGAAAAGAAACAGCAGAGTCGGGAAAAATATTAGCATAAAATATCACCAACACAAGTCAGATAGCCAAAATAGATAGGAAATTATCACAAATGCCTAATACTAAGCCATTCTCCAACAGATTTTTTCCCTCTAGTCTTTTTATTTACATGCTAAATTCACAGATCCAATCGTTTTCTATTTTGTAAAGAAAATTTTCAGAGAAATGATTTTACCTCTGAGTGCTACTTTAGCTGGATCTCTAAAGTTCTAGTATAATGTTTCATAGTTATCAGAGGCACCTAGGAAGCACAGTGAATAAAGCACTACATCTGGAGTCCGGAAGACCCCAGTTCAAATCCTGCCTCAAACCACTTAATAAATGTGTGACCCTGCGAAACTTATCCTCTATCTGTCTCAGTTTCCTCAACTATGAAATGGGTATAATAATAATATCAGCCTCGTAGAGTTGTTCTGATGATTAAATGATACAATATTTATAAAGCTCTTAGCACAGGGCCTAGTATATAGTAGGCACTTAATAAACACTTCTTTCCTTCCTTCTTTATTATATTTAATGTAATTATTTATTATTCCTATGATTTGTTCTTTTACCTAATCATTATTCTGCATGTCACTGCTGAATCTCCATTTTAAATCTGTATTTTGTACTTGTAGTTACTTTTTAATTATTTATTGAGCAGCGTGAAAACAGAGACTCGCTTGAGCTCTCCCCAAAATCCCTCCCAAAACCTGTAAAAAATGACTCTAAATAAATTCTAGAGCTACAGAACCCATGAAATGACAGAGGGAAAGAAGTCTCTAGCCCAAGATGCCCTGGATGGTCACTGTGAAGGGCCTATCACACTATGCTGAGAGCAGAAGGCCACACCAGGACAGACCAGGCGGGAGCAGACCAGGCAGAGTAGGCCTCAGGGCCTTGAATCACAGAGCTGTAGCGGTTTACAGATTTCTCAGCCTACAAATGCCAAAGATAACATAACAGGTGGAAGGAAAACTGTTAGACCTGGGTGAGAAGAGGGCACAGTACAGCCCCAGCCCTGGGGCTCCAGAGGTGGCTGCAGTGGAGGTGGAAGCAGCAATAGCAGCGGTGGCAGCAGCTTCTTCCAGAGCTCCAGGCCCACAGACAGTGGGGGAAACGAAGCAGCTGATCAGAACAGGAGTACAGGGATCTCTTTCCTGTTGCTGAGACAGGATTCTCTTGTGTTGCCCTGCTTGGATCTGGGTCGCAGTCCTGGTTGGCAGTCCTTGGGGGAGGAGGACCGCTGGGGTGGCAGGGCTTGTGTTGGCTGTGGAAAGGGAGTCCTCCTGGTATTTACGTGAGTGCTTACACTCACAGACCAGAGAACAGGCCAGCAGAGGAGTATCATACCACCTCAGAATAGAAGTAGCTCTGAAAATAGCAGTGCAAAACCCCTGAAGCTTGGGACAGAGCATTCTCTGCTCTGAAAGAAATCATACGCTGACAAAGAGCTCAAAAGTCAAGTAATTGGCTAGGAAAAAGAGCAAGCAGCATAAAAGGACTCAGACTATAGAATCTTACATTGGTGGCAAAGAAGATCAAAAAAATACAGCCAGAAGAAGTCAACAAAGTCCAACAGCCTACATCAAAAGCCTCCAAGAAAAACATGAACTGGTCTCAGGCCATGGAAGAGCTCAAAAAGGATTTGGAAAAGCAAGTTAGAGAAGTGGAGGAAAAACTGAAAAGAGAAATAAGAATGATGCAAGAAAATCATTAAAAATGAGTCAACAGGGGGCGGAGCCAAGATGGCGGCTGGTAAGCACGGACTAGAGTGAGCTCCGTACCCGAGTCCCTCCAAAAACCTATAAAAAATGGCTCTGAACCAATTCTAGAACGGCAGAACACACAGAACAGCAGAGGGAAGCAGGGCTCCAGCCCAGGACAGCCTGGATGGTTTCTGGGTGAGGTCTATTCCACACGGAGCTGAGAGCTGGGAGCTGGGAACGGAATGGAGCAGAGCCCAGTCTGAGCGGCGTGGACCATCCAGATCAGAAGCCGGGAGGAGGGGGCCCTAGCACCCTGAATATGTGAGCTGCGGCAGTTACCAGACCTCTCGACCCACAAACACCAAAGACTGCTGAGAAGGTTAGTGGGAAAAGCTGCGGGAGTGGAAGGAGTTCGCGGTTGGGCTTCCAGCCCCAGGGGCAGTGGAGGTGGGGCAGCTACAGCTGTTGTTACTTCTGGCTCCAGGCCCACCCGGTGGGAGGAATTAAGTGGCAGATCAGAGCAGGAGTGCAACAGCCTGCTGAAGATCTAAGCCCAGTCTGGACTGGGGGTTCTTGGGGAAGGAGTAGTGCGGGTCTGACAGAGCTGGCACCTCCCCCCCAAACGTGGAACATAGAACTCGTTATTCTACAAGCAGTCATACCCCACTGAAAAACTCAAGGGTCAAGTTAGTTGGTTGGGAATATGGCCAGGCAGCGAAAACGCACCCAGATTCAGTCTCAGACTTTGCATTCTTTCTTTGGTGACAAAGAAGACCAAAACATACAGCCTAAAGAAGACAACAAAGTCATAGAGCCTACAACAAAAGCTTCCAAGAAAAACACGAACTGGCCCCAGGCCATAGAAGAACTCAAAAAGGATTTGAAAAAGCAAGTTAGAGAAGTAGAGGAAAAATTGGGAAGAGAAATGAGAAGGATGCGAGAAAACCATGAAAAACAAGTCAATGACTTGCTAAAGGAGACCCAAAAAAATACTGAAAAATACACTGAAGAAAACAACACCTTAAAAAATAGACTAACTCAAATGGCAAAAGAGCTCCAAAAAAGCCAATGAGGAGAAGAATGCCTTGAAAGGCAGAATTAGCCAAATGGAAAAGGAGGTCCAAAAGGCCACTGAAGAAAATACTACCTTAAAAATTAGATTGGAGCAAGTGGAAACTAGTGACTTTATGAGAAATCAGGATATTTTAAAACAGAACCAAAGGAATGAAAAAATGGAAGACAATGTGAAATATCTCATTGGAAAAACCACTGACCTGGAAAATAGATCCAGGAGAGATAATTTAAAAATTATTGGGCTACCTGAAAGCCATGATCAAAAAAAGAGCCTAGATACCATCTTTCAAGAAATTATCAAGGAGAACTGCCCTGATATTCTAGAGCCACAGGGCAAAATAGAAATTGAAAGAATCCATCGATTGCCTCCTCAAATAGATCCCAAAAAGAAATCTCCTAGGAATATTGTCGCCAAATTCCAGAGCTCCCAGATCAAGGAGAAAATACTGCAAGCAGCCAGAAAGAAACAATTTGAGTATTGTGGAAACACAATCAGAATAACCCAAGATCTGGCAGCTTCTACATTAAGAGATCGAAGGGCTTGGAATGCGATATTCCGGAGGTCAATGGAGCTAGGATTAAAACCAAGAATCACCTACCCAGCAAAACTGAGTATCATGTTCCAAGGCAAAATATGGATTTTCAATAAAATAGAGGACTTTCAAGCTTTCTCAGTGAAAAGACCAGAACTGAATAGAAAATTTGACTTTCAAACACAAGAATCAAGAGAAGCATGAAAAGGTAATCAAGAAACGGAAATTGCAAGGGACTTACTAAAGTTGAACTGTTTTGTTTACATTCCTACATGGAAAGATGATGTGTATGATTCCTGAGACCTCAGTATTAGGGTAGTTGAAGGGAATATGAATATATATATATATATATATGTTTATGTATATATATATAAGTGAATGTGTATGTATGTATATATCTATGTGTATATGTATGTATGTGTATGTATGTGTATATGTGTTTTATGTATATATATATGTTTTTATATATATGTATATATATGTATATATATGTAAAAGAGAGAGAGCAGACACAGGGTGAGTTGAAGATGAAGGGAAGATATGTAAAAGAAATAAAATGAAATTAAGGGATGAGAGAGCAACATACTGAGAGAGGAAGATAGGGAGAGATAGAATGGGGTGGATTATCTCGCATAAAGGTGGCAAGAGGAAGCAATTCTGTGGGAGGAGGGGAGAGGGCAGGTGAGGGGGGAATGAGTGAACCTTGCTCTCATCAGATTTGGCCTGAGGGGGAATACCATACATACTCAGTTGGGTATCTTACCCCACAGGAAAGAAGAGGGAGAAAGATAAAAAAAAATAAAAGGGGGGGGGGATGATGGAGGGGAGGGCAGATGGGGGTGGAGGTAATCAAAACAAACACTTTCGAAAGGGGACAGGGTCAAGGGAGAAAATTCAATAAAGCAGGATGGGATGGGAGGGAGCAAAATGTAGTTAGCCTTTCACAACATGAGTAGTGTGGAAGGGTTATACATAATGATACATGTGTGGCCTAGGTCGAATTGCTCAACTTCTTAGGGAGGGTGGGTGGGGAGGGAAGAGGGGAGAGAATTTGGAACTCAAAGTTTTAAAATCAGATGTTCAAAAACAAAAAAAGTGTTTGCAGGCAACTAAAAAATAAGATACACAGGCAATGGGGCGTAGAAATTTATCTTGCCCTACAAGAAAGGAAGGGAAAAGGGGATGAGAGGGGAGGGGGGTGATAGAGGGGAGGGCTAACTGGGGAACAGGGCAACCAGAATATAAGCCATCTTGGAGTGGGGGGGGAGGGTAGAAATGGGGAGAAAATTTGTAATTCAAACTGTTGTGAAAATCAATGCTGAAAACCAAATATGTTAAATAAATAAATAAATTTAAATTTAAATTAAAAAAACAAACAAACAAACAAAAAAAAAAAAAAAAACGAGTCAACAGCTTGCTAAAGGAGACCCAAAAAAATCACTGGAGAAAATAACACTTTAAAAAATGGACTAACCCAAATGGCAAAAGAGCTCCAAAAAGCTAACGAGGAGAAGAATGCCTTAAAAGGCAGAATTACCCCAATAGAAAAGGAGGTCCAAAAGATCACTGAAGAAAATAATGCTTTAAAAATTAGAATGGAGCAAATGGAAGCTAGTAGCTTTATGAAAAATCAAGAAATTATACAACAGAAACAAAAGAATGAAAAAATGGAAGACAATGTGAAATATCTCATTGGAAAAACCACTAACCTGTAAAATAGATCCTTGAGAGATAATGTAAAAATCATTGGACTACCTGAAAGCGATGATCAGCTTTCAAGAAATTATCAAGGAAAACTGCCCTGATATTCTAGAGCCAGAGGGTAAAATAGAAAGTGAAAGAATCCACTGATCATCTCTGGATAAAGATCCCCAAAAGAAAACTCCTGGGAATACTGTCGCCAAATTACAGAGTTCCCAGGTCAAGGAGAAAATATTGCAAGCAGCCAGAGAGAGACAATTTGAGTATTGTGGAAACACAATCAGGACAACACAAGATCTAGCAGTTTCTACACTAAGGGATCAAAGGGCTTGGAATATGATATTCTGGGGGTCAAAGGAGCTAGGATTAAAACCAAGAATTGCCTACCCAGCAAAACTGAGTATAATACTACGGGGCAAAGTATGGACTTTCAATGAAATAGAGGACATTCTTTTTTTTTAATTTTAGTCCAACTCCTTTATTTCTTTTTTAAAAAATTTATTTATTTACTTTATTTAATATATTTAGTTTTCAGCACTGATTTTCACAAGAGTTTGAATTATTGATTTTCTCCCCATTTCTACCCTCCTGCCCACTCCAAGATGGCATATATTCTGGTTGCCCTGTTCCCCAGTCAGCCCCACCTTCTGTCACCCCACTCCCCTCCCATCCCATTTTCCCTTCCTTTCTTGTAGGGCAAGATAAATTTCTACGCCCCATTGCCTGTGTATCTTATTTCCTAGTTGCATGCAAGAACTTTTTTGTTTGTTTTTGAAGATCTGTTTTTAAAATTTTGAGTTCCAAATTCTCTCCCCTCTTCCCTCCCCACCCACCCTCCCTAAGAAGGCAAGCAATTCAACATAGGCCACATGTGTATCATTATGTAAAACCCTTCCACAATACCCATGTTGTGAAAGAATAAGTATATTTTGCTCCTTCCTAACCTATCCCCCTTTATTGAATTTTCTCCCTTGACCTTGTCCCTTTTAGAAAGTGTTTGTTTTTGATTACCTCCTCCCCCTATCTGCCCTCCCTTCTATCATCCCCCCTTTTTTATCTTCTTCCTCCTTTGTTCCTGTGGAGTAAGATACCCAACTGAGTGTGTCTGGTATTCCCCTCTCAGGTCAAATCCAATGAGAGCAAGATTCACTCATTCCCCCACACCTGCTGCCTCTTCCCTTCCTACACAACTGCTTTTATTTCTTGCCACTTTTATGTGAGATAATTTACCCCATTCTATCTCTCCTTTTCTCCCTCTCTCAATATATTCCTCTCTCATCCTTTAATTTGATTTCATTTTTTTAGGTATCATCCCTTCACATTCAACTCACCCTGTACCCTCTGTCTATATATATATACACACACACATATATATACATATATATATATATACACACACATATATATACATATATACACACACATATATACATACACACTCACACATATATATATATACACACACATATATATATGCATATTCCCTTCAGCTACCCTAATACTGAGGTCTCATGACTCATACACATCATCTTTCCATGTAAGAACATAAACAAAACAGTTCAACTTTAGTAAATCCCTTGTGATTTCTTTTACTTGTATATCTTTTCATGCTTCTCTTGATTCTTGTGTTTGAAAGTCAAATTTTCTATTCATCTCTGGTCTTTTCCTTGAGAAAGCTTGAAAATCCTCTATTTTATTGAAAATCCATGTTTTGCCTTGGAGCATGATACTCAGTTTTGCTGGGTAGGAGATTCTTGGTTTTAACCCCAGCTCCATTGACCTCCGGAATATCGTATTCCAAGCCCTTCAATCCCTTAAGGTAGAAGCTGGTAAATCTTGAGTTATTCTGATTGTGTTTCCACAATACTCAAATTGTTTGTTTCTGGCTGCTTGCAGTATTTTCTCCTTGATCTGGGAACTCTGTAATTTGGCGACAATATTCTTAGGAATTTTCTTTTTGGGATCTATTTGAAGAGGCAGTCTGTGGATTCTTTCAATTTCTATTTTACCCTCTGGCTCTAGAATAGCAGGGCTGTTCTCCTTGATAATTTCTTGGAAGATGATATCTAGGTTTTTTTTTTTGATCATGGCTTTCAGGTAGTCCAATAATTTTTAAATTATCTCTCCTGGATCTATTTTCCAGGTGAGTGGCTTTTCCAATGAGATATTTCACATTGTCTTCCACTTTTTCATTCCTTTGGTTCTGTTTTATAATATCTTGATTTCTCATAAAGTCACTAGTTTCCACTTGCTCCAATCTAATTTTTAAGGTCGTATTTTCTTCAGTGGTCTTTTGGACCTTCTTTTCCATTTGGCTAATTCTGCCTTTCAAGGAATTCTTTTCCTCATTGGCTTTTTGGAGTTCTTTTGCCATTTGAGTTAGTCTATTTTTTAAGGTGTTGTTTTCCTCAGTATTTTTTTCTGTATTTTTGGGGGTCTCCTTTAGCAAGTCATTGACTTGTTTTTCATGGTTTAATCACATCCTTCTCATTTCTCTTCCCAGTTTTTCCTCTACTTCTCTAACTTGCTTTTCCAAATCCTTTTTGGGCTCCTCCATGGCCTGAGACCAGTTCATGTTTTTCTTGGAGGCTTTTAATGTAGGCTCTTTGACTTTGTTGACTTCTTTAGGCTGTATATTTTGGTCTTCTTTGCCACCAAAGAAAGATTCCAAAGTCTGAGACTGAATCTGAGTCTGTTTTCACTGCCTGGCCATGTTCCCAGCCAACTTACTTGACCCTTGAGTTTTTTGTCAGGGTATGACTGCTTGTAGAGTAAAGAGTACTTTGTCCCAAGCTTGAGGAGATGTGCTGTTGCTTTCAGAGCTATTTCTATACAGCCAGCTCTACCACACCAGCACTCCTCCTTCCCCAAGAACCCCCAACCCGGACCTGACTCAGACCTTAAACAGGCTCTGCACTCCCACTCTGATCCGCCACTTAATTCCTCCCACCAGGCAGGCCTAGGGCTGGAAGCAACTGCAGCTGTAGCTCCGTCCTCAGAGCTGCACCACTTCTGCTGCCCCTGGGGTGGTGGCCAAACTGCGAACTCCTTTCACTCCCCACAGCTTTTCCCACTAACTTTCTCTGTTGTCTTTGGTGTTTGTGGGTTGAGAATTCTGGTAACTGCCACAGCTCACTGATTCAGGGTGCTAGGGCCTGTTCCACCCAGCTCCCGGTTTGCTCGCTCTGCGTGCAGCCCACACTGGGCTCTGCTCCGTTCCGCTCCCAGCTCTGTGTGACATACCTTACCTGGCGACCATCCAGGCTGTCCTAGGCTGGAGCCCTACTTCCCTCTGCTATTTTGTGGGTTCTGCAGTTCTAGAATTTGTTCAGAGCCATTTTTTATAGGTTTTTGGAGGGACTTTGCGGGGAGCTCACACAATTCCCTGCTTTCCAGCTGCCATCTTGGCTCTGCCCGAAATAGAGGACTTTCAAACAATCTTGATGAAAAGACCAGAGCTGAATAGAAAATTTGACTTTCAAAGATAAGAATCAAGAGACGCATGAAAAGATAAACAGGAAGGAGAAATCATAAGAAACTTAATAAAGTTGAACTGCTTACATTCCTACATGATGATATTTTTAACTCATTATACCTTTCTCAGTATTAGGGTAGTTGAAGGGAATATACATATATATATAGACAGAGGGCACAGGGTGAGTTGAATATGAAAGGATGATAACTAAAAAAATAAAATTAAGGGGTGAGAGAGGAATATAGTGGGAGAAGGAGAAAGGGAGAGATAGAATGGGATAAATTATCTCACATAAAAGTGGCAAGAAAAAGCTGTTATAATGGAAGGGAAGAGGGGGTAGGTGAAAGGGAATGAGTGAACTTTGCTCTCATCAGATTTGGTTTAAGGAAGGAATAACACACACATTCAATTGGGTATCTTACCCTACAGGAAAGTAGCAGGGAAAGGATAAGAGGGGTGATGACAGAAGGGAGGGCAGATTGGGTGGGGGAGGAGACAGTCAAAAGCAAACACTTTTGAAAAGCAACAGGGTCAAAGGAGAAAACTGCATAAAAGCAGACAGGATAAGATGGAGAGAAATATAGTTAATCTTTCACAACATGACTATTATTGAAGTGTTTTGCATAATGATACATGTATAACCTATATTAAATTGTTTGCCTTCTCAAGGAGGGTAGATAGGGAGGGAAGAAGGGAGAGAATTTTGAACTCAAAGTTCTAAAAACAAATGTTAAAAAAAATTGTTTTTACATGCAACTGGGAAATAAGATATATAGGCAATGGGGTATAGAAATCTATCTTGCCCTGCAAGAAAGTAAGGATAAAGGTTTGGGGGGGGGTGCAGTGGCATGATAGAAGGGAGGGCAGACTGGGGAAAGGGGCAATCAGAATACACGCCACCTTGGAGTAGGGGGGAAGGTAGAGATAGGGAGAAAATTTGTAACTCAAAATCTTGTGGAAATGAATGTTGAAAACTAAAAATTTATTATTTTATTATGTTATGGTCTATAAGGAATATGTTTATGATATTCATCTTTTTATATTTATGATCCCTTTATGTCCCAGCATATGGCCAATTTTTCTAAAGCTACAATGGGATGATGATGAAAATACTATTTAATATTACCATTCAGAAGTTGTTACTGGCCAGTCAAATATATCCAAGAATTTGTCCAGCTCTATGTTTTTCTGTCTGTTAGATTTATCTGTCTCTGAGAGAGGAATATTAAAGCATGACTTAATTAAGAATAGATCATTCTAAAACAACGTAAATGAGAAGAACAAAAACACTGAAATACTATGAAAAAACATTGTGAAATTATAATGACCAAGGTTGACTTTGGAGAAAAGTTGAAAAAATGTATATCCCTTCACTCTTTGCAGAGAAGTAGCTAGCTGGCACTTTAGAATCAGGAAGACCTAAGTTCAAATCTGGCCTCAGACACTTACTAGCTGTGTGAGCTTCAAGTCACTTAACCTTAACCTTAGTCCTCATCTGTAAAATGGAAATAATAATAGCTCCTACGTCTTAGGGTTGTTGAGTGGACCAGGTGAGTTAATAATGGTAAAGCACTTAGCACATTGGTTAGCACATATAGTAGGAACTATACAAATGTCAGCTGTTATTGTTATGTGGGACTGGATATGGAATGCTATATGTGCTGCTCTTTTCCTTTCACTTCAAATCTTTGTTATAACGGATAGTTTGCTGAGAGGGTATATGTGTGTATACGGAGAAGTATTGGAGCATGGTACTTGAAAATGAAGGTGATGTGAAAACAAAAGATCTCAATAAAAATAAGATGTTTTATAAATTCCTAAAGAAAGAATAGGTCATGCCGGGCTAACATCGTTTCCTTTTTTTTCAGTTACTAGACTGGTAGATGATGGGAATGTCATAGATACAATTAAATGAGATTTTAGCACATGTGACAATGTCCTTCATGATATTCTTGTGTAAAAATTGGAGGGATATGGGCCAGGTAAGAGGTATCAAACACATTGTCTTAACCAGATTAAAATGTAATTGGGAAATATTTAACAAAGTAAATAAAAATACAGTAGAACATAGATGATGGTAATACGTGGTTTCCTAAGTCAAAATGCAGCCACATGTGTCTTTATGTATGGTCTTCTGGCCCCATTTCTATTTGAGTTTGACACCTAGGTGACAGTACATTGGAGTGGAGATGGAACTGGTTGAAGAGCCAGATCCAAAGAGTTTGGTTGGTTGTTTAATGTCACCCTTGAGCAAGAGGTTCTAGTCCCCAGTGCAGTTCTACAGGTCTCAACTTTATGATCAAATAAAACTCTTATCAAATTTGCAAACAACAAAAGCTGGGAACTTAAGCTAACACAATGGACACAAAAGAAAAATCCTGGCACATCAAAACAGTAAACCTGAAATTTAACAGGCTAACCGTAAATAGAGACTTACCACTGCATGGGGCAGTGAGAGCGGTGGGGGGTGGGGGGAGAGGCGGGGAATCTGCATCCCAGTATAAGTTGTGGGATGCATGGCTAAATAATAATTTATCATTAAAAATTTAAGGGTTTTATTGGACTGCCAGCTAAATCAGAGTCAACAGTGCAATACAGCAGCCATGTGTTCTTAGGTTACATTAGGAGAAACATTTTGTCTCTGGGACAAGGAAGATCATTGTCTCTCTATGCTTTGCGCTGGTAAGACCAGATCTGGAGTACTGTGTTCAGTTCTTGGCATGACATTTCAAGAATAATATTGATTAGATGAACAGTGTTCATAGAAGGATTACTAGGATGAAATCTCTCCTTCTGAAGATCAGTTGAAGGAATGGGGACAATGAGCCTACTGAAGAGAAGACTGAGAAGGAACTTAAAGAGCTATAATGTGAAGAATGTATGGAACTTCTCAGTTTGGTTTTAATGGACAGAATCAAGATCAGTGTACAGAAACTAAAAGAGGCAAATCTGAGTCCTAATAATTGGTGCTGTGTCCAGAAGTAGAATAGGATGCCTTGGAACATGGTGGGTTCCTTCAATTAAGGTCTTCAAGGAAAAGGCTGGATGACCATTTGCTGAAGATGTTGTGGCAGGATTCTCTTTCAGGTATGAGTTAAGTTAAATGACGTCTGGAGCACCTTCTAACTCTGAAGTGCTGTTAAAGCTTATAATTGTATCTGTCACCATCCCAATCAATAAAGCAGAAAGATATTTATCCTATAAAAAAGAGTAAACATCATTTGGTGACTTCCACTAGACTGATAGATGGTAATGAAACAGGCAAAGTAGCACCAAAGTTCTTGCTAAAAGGACAGAGTTTGCTGTCAGCATGGATGTTCTTGATGGGCTGATCTAGTGGGATATCTCTGTTTCCTAAAGAGATGGGACATTTCTTTCTACCTGATGGGGAAGGCCTTACACAAGCTAATGAAGTTGAGATTCACATGTTTTCAGCTAACAAAGTTCCTTCCTTAACAATAAAACATAAAAATTCTGACCTTATATTATACTATGATAAGTATGACCAATGAGAAAAGGCTTTCTAATACAGTATAAACCTTTGCCAAGAGCACAGTACAGAAAAATGTCCTCTCTTCTTTTAAGCCAATAAAAATTTCAGTTACCAACCTTTCTTGAGTCTCTTGAAAGATAGAGAATCTCATTGTTGGAAAGAACTTCAGAGGTCATCTAGTCTAACTTGTGCCTGAAAAAAGATTCCACTCTACAATCTTCCCACTGGTGTTGTACACAAAGTCTTTCATGATCCCAATTGCTCATGCCCTTTCTCCCAAACTACCTTGTAATTTAACTATTTTGTAGTTATGTGTATGTGTGGGAGGTACAAACACATATACTACACCCATACACACACACACAGAGTCTCCCCTGATAGAATATAAGGTTCTTCAGGGCAAGGTCTTTCATTTTTGTCTTTATATCTCTAGTGTCTAGCACAATGTCTGACACATGACATGCAATTAATAAATGCTTTAGACTCACTGTGATAAGGAGCTCACTGCCTCATAATACAGCCCATTCCACTTTCAGATAGTTATATTAGAATGCTTTTCCTTATAGTAAATTGAAATATGCCTCTATGAAACTTCCAAAAATCTTTCCTGTTTTCACCAAGTCCAAGCTGAACAAGTCTAATCCCTCTTTCCACATTATAGCCTTTCACATACTTTATCACATACATCTGTCATAGTCTCCTCATTCTCGTTTCCCTCACTCTCTTCTCTCTTTCAGCCTAAACATTCCCAGTTCTTTTCTCACTTTTTACATGGAATGTATCAAATTATCCCACCATCCTGGTCATCATACTTATCTGGATATTTTCCAGTTTACCAATGTTCTTTATAAAATGTCCTGTTCAGAACTGTCAGAATTCAGAATCTGTGAGTGGCGGGGGGGGTGGGGGTCTAACACGAACCGTATCGAGCAAAGACAACTATATCAAAGGTTGTCTGTGAGATTGTTCAGATTGTGGCAGAATACAATGCTGTTGTGATGAGACTGGAAATGGTTATAACCAGATGTACATGGGAATGTCCATTAAAAAAAAGGAGCAGCTAGATGGCTCAGTGAATAGAGTGTAAAACCTGGACTGAGGAAGACTTTGAGTTCAAATCTGGCTCAAACACTGACTTGCTGTATGACACTGGGCAAGTCACTTAACCTCTGTTTGCCTTAATCCATTGGAGAAGAAAATGGCAAACCACTCCAGTATCCTTGCCAAGAAAACCCCATGGCCAGTATTGGCATGCAATGGTCCATGGGGTCACGAAGAGTTGGACATAAGTAAACAACAATGACAAATAACTAAATGGGCTGGTCCAATCTGATTCATATCTGGAAGGGGCGACATGGAACTTGGGTCAGATATCAACTGACGCAGCTGCTTGACAAGCTAGCAGGGAATAATTTTATGCAAGTAGCCAAAACCCAACTGGGGAGAAACACTGCTTTTGACAAAGGAATTCTGAAGACTCGAGGTATTTTATCATGGTCAGCTCAGTTCCTTCTCACCAAGTATAAAGTCATCAATCATTAACGGACTGGTTTGCTTGCAAGTAGAATATTAAGGTTCTTAAAGCACAGCTTAATAAACAGCTGTTTAATGAATAAATAAATGGCTCCTATTATTGTTGGCATTGAAGTCCTTCCATCCCTACTGACCCAGTGGCCCAGTGGGTCATGACCTGACAAGTACTGTCTATGAAGAAGCAAGAGAGTATTTTGAATCTGTTTGATCCCTGTGTAGAAAGGACCCCTAGGGAGGAAAATGAGTATGTTACACATGGGCATAGAATCAATGAGCCTAACCCTATAGCTATGATAAAGATATTTGTCAACAGAAAGCTGAAGGGACACCCTTTAAAGAATGGATGATATGGTATATAGTATGGAATATAAAACACAGAGAGAAAAGAGGACCAAGGACAGAGATCTTGAATATACTCACCCAGTGAAGGAAACTGAAAAGAAATGATTAAACAGGGTATTATTTGTTTTTTGTTCTTGAAGAGGACCTTAACCTCAGGAAGGTGACGTCATGACTTGCAAGTGAATTGAACTTAAGTGAGGCAGTGCTGTGCAAATTCACCAGCCTTGTTCACTCCTCTGCAGCCATCTGGGTCCAGTGGGAAGATATAGGTCAGGCTGACTGGAGATGGACCTGGATGCTTAAGCAAAGGACTTTCCCAGGTCTCACTCTGTCTGAGGCAACACCCATTCAGTCATTAAGACTAGGTAAGAAATGAAGCAAAGAATGGCTTAGTCAAAACACAAAAACAAAAACTGGGAAGGGAAGACGCTCAGGGTTTCTGGCCAAAAAAAAAAAAAAAATACAGAAATAAGTGCTCTTTACTCTTCCTCTAGGCCATCAGAGCCCAAATAATGACCAACTGAGGCTTGGACTGGTATCGAGAACCAAGGAAGCAGCACAGTATCATGAAAAGGGAAGAGAGAATGCCCAGAAGTGAGCAGCCAAGTGTCCAAAGCTAAAGAGAGGGATACAGAGATTCAAACAGGGTAAGAACTGAGAAAAGGCCCCCACATTTAGCAGTTAGGAGATTGTTGCTAATCTTGGAAAGCACAATTTTAACCGAGTAGTGGAGTCAGAAGCCTGAATGCAAGGGGTTGAGGAGTGAGTGGGAGGTGAGAAAAAAGAGGCACAAAGCATGGACAACTTTTTCCTGGGTTTAGAAAAAGATATAAAGTGATAATTTGAGGAGACCAATGGATAAACAAGCACTTATTAAGCACCTGTTATTGTCAAGTATCATCCTAGGTGCTGCAGATACAAAGACAAAATCAAACAGTCTCTGTTTCTCAAGTTACTCTCCTCTCAGAAGAGACAAATGTAGCTATACATGTATACAATGTAAAGTGGGGAGAAAGTGCTGGCAATCTGTTGAGTTCAGGAAAGGTGACACTTGAGCTAAAGGGTTTTGTTTTTTTTAAGGATGGGGAAGATCTAAGCTTGTTTGCAGACAACAGAGACTAAGAGTGTATACAGAGAGACTGCAGGAGAGATGGAGAGCTCTGGGAGGAGATGGAAAGGATCCAGAATACAGGGAGGAGAGTTCACCTTGGTCGGAAGGAGAAAGGAGCGCCTCCTCCCACCAAGACTGGAGCAAGGGAGGAGAGTGTGGTAGATTGCAAGATGACGTGAGGAATAGAACGGGAAGAAGAGAAAAACCTTAATGTGTGGCCTCAATTTTCTTGGTAAAATGGTAAGCAAAGCTCTCTGGTGAGATGGAGGGGCTGGCATAGGTGACCTGAGAACAGGAGAGGAGGTTTGGAACAGACACTGGGCTGAGCCAGATGAGAATAAAAGGACTGGCATGCAGCAGCCAGGGGCAGTTGAGATCAGAGAGAGCATCGGTGTGGAGCGGCCACAGGCAACAGGTTGTCTGATAGTCTTTAATGGCATTCAGAAGCTTGACTAAAAACACTGGGAAATCTGGGTCGAGGTTTAGAAAGGTCTGAGCAGCAACTGGATAAGGGGCAGAGATACAAGGGTAGAGGACAAAGTGAAGCTGAAATGGGTAACTAAAGGGTCAAAATTTTCAAGGTAGAAATCTGTGGACAGAGGGGAAGAGATGGACTGAGGGGGGGAAGGGCAGTAGGACAGGAAGTGCTGAGAATGAAAAATAGTACTAAGAGGGATGATGATAATAATGACAACAACAGCAATAACTAGCACTTACACACTGGTTTAAGGCTCACAAAACACTTTAGAATACTGTCTCATTTTATCCTCACAGTGACCCCGGGAAATGGGTGCTGTCATTATCCCCATTTCACAGAGGTCAAGAGAGGCTAAGTGACTTGCCCAGGACCACACAGCGAGTAAACGTCTGAGGTATGATTTGAATTCGGATCTTCTTGACTGCGCGTCTTTGACTCCAACCCTTGGGAAGCCTCAGTAAAGGAAGAGGTGGAAGGGCCAGGGCTTACCTTTCTAGTGGATGGCTGCGGTGGCTGAGTGGTGAGTTGAGGAGGCTGGCTTGGTTGAAGAAATGTCAACATTGACATTGGAGAGAAAGCCAGGGGATGAACTCTTGGTGGCGCAGTGGACGGAGACCTGGGTCTGGACGGTGTCAGGAAAACTTTAGTTCAAATCCAGCCTCAGACACCTGCCAGCCTCAGTTTCCCCAACTGTAAAGTGGGGAGGATAATAGCACCCACCTCCCAGGCTTGTTTTAAGGACAGAATGAGAGAGTCTTTGTAAAGCACTTAGTACAGGGCCTGGAATACAACAGGCACTTTATAACTGTTTGTTTTCTCCCTTGTTCCCTCCCTTCCTTCTTTTCTTCCTCCCTTTCTCCTTCATTTCATTCCTTCCTTCCTCTTTAAGAAAAGAAGCAGATGGCCTAGGGGCCAGTAGATAACTGCTAGTAGGATCTGGACAGGGTAATAAATCTAGTTAGATTGGATTATGAAAATGGAGAAGTTATTAAGTGATGGTAGGAGGTGGGATGGGAAGTGACAGTGAGGAATATATTATAGGGCTAATCGTTTTTCCTAAATGGATGTGTCTTGGGAGAATAAAAGAAGGAATATCCAGTGTGGGAAAGAATGCCCAGCATAGCAGGGGTCTTTTTAAGGAAGGGTAAAGGGAGAACCCAAGTTCCTTGACTACAAGTTCAAAATGTTATGAAATGAAGAGATCTAAAGGGAATCAAGATGGCAGAGTGGTAGAAAGAAGTGGAGTGAGGTCCACTCCACAGACTTCTCTAAACATATCTAGAAAATGCACCAAACAGAATCCTAATGAGGAAAAAAAAAAAGCTTAGCACAAAGAGACAGATCAGGAGGTCTGTGGATGTTGGGAACAGGGTTAGGCCATAACACACCACACATGAACACTCCACTACCTAGGGAGAAGCTGTGTATCTGGGGAAGAGGAAGTCCCAGACCCAAAATGGGGCACTCCCAGACCTATACTGGGGCACTGCAACAGATATAAACTGTCAGGTTTGTCACCTACTAACCAGTTCCAGGTCACAGATCCAGGGAGAACTGAGAAAAGGACCTGCTTGGGGGAGTGACATTCTTTCCCAGGTAGGAAGACCCTGGGCAGTGAACTAAGACCGGATATCCAAGAGCCAGCAGCAGCAGCGATGTGGCTCAGAACCTAGGTTGATAGCAGGATCCAATTTCCAGCACCTAGCCCAGAACGCAGCAGAATGACAAATGCAGGAAATCCAGACCAAAGAGGAGTCTATACTTCTACTAATTTGAACCAATGGAGGTTTTCAGATGACTAATAATGACAGAGACTAGCGGCAGAGACTTTACATATACCTAAACCCAGGTCAGAACCTTGCAAAGCTCAGACCAGGGGGACAGCAATCAGACTTTGCCCAATTAAGGTGGGACTTTTTTTTACTGTTTTCCCTTTTGGAGCACTTATTTAATCAAGTACCCTTGATGAGTCTGGCCTTTGTTTCTTTGATTAAATTAGGAGTCTTTGATGACCTCCTTGCCTCAAGGGAAAGCCTGGTTTGCATGGGTTTGAGTGACATGTTTCTGATGCCAGAGACTTTTAGGCCCACATGGGTTTGAATCCCAGGTTTGTGATGCTTTTAGGTCACGTGGGTTTGAGTTGCACATTGTGACGCCCTTTGACCCTGAACAAGATATAGAAACCCAGACGTTGGCGTTCTCCCTTGGGCTCTCAGTCACTAAAAGAGCGGCATGGGACCCTGGGCAGCCATTTTCAGAGCCTCCCGGCTTGTGAACCCAGATGTTGGTGTTTTCCTGGTAACTATGAATTCTGATTTGGTCTGTTTATATTGTATATGTTTGTATTTGTTTTGAAGTTCAGGGTGCTGGCTTTTCCCCCTGAACTAAGTGAATGATATTTGTTGGATTAAAGTAAGATTGTTAACCCCTTAACGTTGCTTTCCTTAGTAAAGCAGATCAGAAGAACCTGTGTTAGCAGCCTTCGGCGGCCACAGTTAGCTGCTAGCCAAAGTGTTATTACACCTGGATTAGACCACTTTGGGAGCTGAGAGCTTGCAGGTCCCCAAACTGCCCTTGAGAACCTACAAAAGCACAACACTCAATACTCCAAGAAAGGAGCAAAAGGACTAGCCCAAACCTTCCCTCCAGAAGTGTACCAGAGGCCAGTCCTGACATTAAGTTCAAAGTAGGCTGGAAGGATGGGGAAAAAAAGAACCCCACCATAATGAGTTATTATAGTGACAAGGATGCTTTAGACACAAATGCATTAGAAGAGAACGACCTGAAAACATCAGCAAGCAATGCCTCAGAGAAAAACACAGCATGAGCACAAACTCAGTTAGAATTCCTGAAAGGGTTATTAAGTTAAGAATTTTTAAAAAGTACTTTAAATGTTTTCATAAATAAAATGAGAGTGCTTGAGGAAAAAAAATGAAAAAGAAATGAGAGCTAAGGAAGAAAAACAGAAAAGGAATTAACAGCTTAGCAAAAGAAGTATAAAATCTTGCCCAAGGAATAAACTCCCTAAAAATTCAAATGGACCAAACAGAAGAAAATTGACTGCGTCTTAGAACTAGAGTGCAAAGTAGAAACAGTAAGAATTCACTGGTCACATCCTGAAACAAATCCAGAAATAAAAACTCCCAGGAACATCATAACCAAAACTCAAAGCTTCCAGGTCAAAGAGAAAATACTATAAGCAGCCAGAAAGAAGGAATTCAAATTCCAAGAAGCCACAGTCAGGATCACAGACAACTTAGCAGTCAGCAGTATAAAGCAGCAGAGAACTTAAAATGCAATATAACTTACCCAACAAAACTGAGAATAATGCTACAGGGCAGAAAAATGGACATCTAAAGAAACAGAGAACTTCCAAGCATTCCTGATGAAATGACTAGAGATATGGAGAAACTCTGAAGTTCAAACACAGGAGTGAAGAGAAACATAAAAAGGTAAACATGAATTAATAATGTTAAATGACTAAACAAGTATAAACTGCTTCCATTCAATTGTGGGGAGACGATACATGTGTACCCTCTAAAAACTATCATCATAAGGGTTCATAGAGGAAACATAATTACAAAAGGCCTGGGAATGGTTCTGTTATGTCTTAATGGTCTTAAGAAAAGAACAAAAAGAGAGGGAAAGAGGAATACACTGGAGGGGAGGAGGAGGGAAAGTAAGACTAAGAAAAATTATCTCACTTAATCAGGGTACATAAGTAGACATTTCTATAAACAAAGAGGAGGGAGTGGCTTACACTTGAACCTCACTCTCATCTGAACTCATCAAAAGAAAGAAGAATATACACACGCACACATTCACAAACAGTTTAGAGAAACACATTTGACTCAACAAGGAAACAGGAGGAAAAGGGTGAAGGGCAATTAAATAGACAGTAAATTAAAGAGGAGATTGAGTCTTAAGCAAAACAAACTAAGGATTTATGATATTTGAGCTATTTTTGAGGTTTCAAAAGATTGGAATCTGAGGGAGTGACCATGAGTTGGGGAATGGCTGGACAAGTTATGGTATATAAATGTGATGGAATACTATTGTACTGAAATCTTTTCAGTATAATGACCAACTGGATTTCCAAGGACTAATGATGAAACAAGCTACCCACTTCCTGTTGGGAGGAGAAAGGCTCAGAGTGCAAAATTAGACAAAATTTTTTGGACATGGCCAAGGTGGAAATTTATCTTGATTGGCTATACATGTTTCTACTCAGTTTTGTTTTTTTTATTTTCTTAATTGGAGGGTTGGTAGGGTGAGAGGGAGGGAAGGCAGATCTTGGCAGATTAAAACTACAACACACACACACACACACACACACACACACACACACACACACACATGAAAATTTAAAAAAAAAACTTATTGAATGAGGATGGCAGCTGGAAAGCAGGGACTTGCTTAAGCTCCCCCCAACCCCGAGTCCCTCCAAACACCTATAAAGGATGGCTCTGAACAAATTCTAGAACTGTAGAAGCCACGAAGTAGCAAAGGGAAGCAGGGCTCCAGCCCAGGACAGCCTGGATGGTCACTGGGAAGGGTCTATTGCACAGAGCTGGGAGCAGAGCAGAGACCAGCATGGGCTGCACCAGGACCAGCTAGACTGGGAGCCGGGAGGAACAGGCCCTGGCGCCCTGAATCAGTGAGTTATGGCAGTTACCAGGCTTCTCAACCCACAAACACGAAAGACAACAGAGAAGGTTAGTGGGAAAAGCTTTTGGGACAGAGTGAAAGGAGTTCGTGGTACGCCATGACCCTGGGGGGCGGTGCAGCTCTGCCATACCAGCACTCCTTCTCTCCCAAGAACTGCCAACCAGGATTGCGGCCCAGATCCAGGTAGAGCAAAGCAGGCTCTGCACTCCCACTGATATGCTGCTTCCAGAGCTACCGCGGCAGTTGCCTCTGGCCCCAGGCCCACCTGGTGGGAGGAATTAAGCAGCAGTTCAGCAGGAGTGCAGAGCCTGCTTTGCCCTACCTGGATCTGGGCCACAATCCTGGTTGGTGGTTCTTGGGGGAGAAGGAATGCTGGTGTGGCAGAGCTGGCTGTATAGAAGTAGTTCTGAAAATAGCAGCACAAGGCCCCTAAAGCTTGGGACAAAGTACTCTCTACTCTACAAGCAGTCACACCCTGACAAAAAACTCAAGGGTCAAGTTAGTTGGTTGGGAATATGGCCAGGCAGCGAAAACACGCCCAGATTCAGTCTCAGACTTTGGAATCTTTCTTTGGTGACAAAGAAGACCAAAACATATAGCCAGAAGAAGTCAACAAAGTCAAAGAGCATACATCAAAAGCCTCCAGGAAAAACATGAATTGGTCTCAGGCCATGGAAGAGATCAAAAAGGATTTGGAAAAGCAAGTTAGAGAAGTAGAGGAAAAATTAGTATGAGAAATGAGAGTGATGCAAGAAAACTGTGAAAAGCAAGTCAATGACTTGCAAAAGGAGACCCAAAAAATACTGAAGAAAATAACACCTTAAAAAATAGACTATCTCAAATGGCAAAAGAGCTCCAAAAAGCCAATGAGGAGAAGAATGCCTTGAAAGGCAGAATTACCCAAATGGAAAAGGAGGTCCAAAAGACCACTGAAGGAAATACTACTTTAAAAATTAGATTGAAGCAAGTGGAAGCTAGTGACTTGATGAGAAATCAAGATATTATAAAGGAATGAAAAAGTGGAAGACAATGTGAAATATCTCATTGGAAAAACCACTGACCTGGAAAACAGATCCAGCAGAGATAATTTAAAAATTATTGGACTACCTGAAAACCATGATTAAAAAAAGAGCTTAGATATCATCTTTCTAGAAATTATCAAGGAGAACTGCCCTGCTATTCTAGAGCCAGAGGGTAAAAAAGAAATTGAAAGAATCCACAGATCGCCTCCTCAAACAGATCCCAAAGAGAATACTCCTAGGAATATTGTCACCAAATTCCAGAGCTCCCAGATCAAGGAGAAAATACTGCAAGCAGCCAGAAAGAAACAATTTTAGTATTGTAGAAACACAATCAGAATAACTCAAGATTTAGCAGCTTCTACATTAAGGGATCAAAGGGCTTGGAATATGATATTCCGGAGGTCAATGGAGCTAGGATTAAAACCAAGAATCACCTACCCAGCAAAACTGAGTATCATGCTCCAAGGCAAAATATGGATTTTCAATAAAACAGAGGATTTTTGAGCTTTCTCAAGGAAAAGACCAGAGCTGAATAGAAAATTTGACTTTCAAACACAAGAATCAAGAGAAGCATGAAAAGGTGAACAAGAAAGAGAAATCATAAGGGGCTTACTAAAGTTGAACTGTTCTGCTTACATTCCTACATAGAAAAATGATGTGTGTAATTCATGAGACCATGTATACATACATACATACATCTATATATCTATATGTCTATCTCTCTTTCTCTCTCTCTCTCTCTCTCTCTCTCCATATATATATATATACATATATATGTATATATATATATATACATACATACATATATATATGTATGTATAGACAGAGGGCACAGGGTGAGTTGAATATGAAGGGATGATATCTAAAAAAATAAAATAAAATTAAGGGATGAGAGAGGAATATATTGAGAGAGGGAGAAAGGGAGAGATAGAATGGGGTAAATTATCTCACATAAAAATGGCAAGAAAAAGCAGTTCTGTTGGAAGAGAAGAGGGGGCAGGTGAGGGGGAATGAGTGAATCTTACTCTCATTGGATTCACCTTGAGGAGAGAATAACATACACACTCAACTGGGTATCTTACCCCACAGGGAAGAAGGAGGAAGGAGATAAAAAAGGGAGGATGATAGAAGGGAGGACAGATGGGGGAGGAGGTAATCAAAAGCAAACACTTTTGAAAAGGGACAGGGTTAAGAGAGAAAACTGAATAAAGGGGGACAGGATAGGATGGAGCAAAATATAGTTAGTCTTTCACAACATGAGTATTGTGGAAGGGTTTTACATAATGATACATGTGTGGCCTATTGTTGAATTGCTTACCTTTTTAGGGAGGGTGGGTGGGGAGGGAAGAGGGGAGAGAATTTGGAACTCAAAGTTTTAAAAACAGATGTTCAAAAAAAAAGTTTTTGCATGCAACTGGGAAATAAGATAGGTAATGGGGCATAGAAATCTATCTTGCCTTACAACAAAGTAAGGGAAAAGGGGATGGAGGGGAGCAGGGTGACAGAAGGGAGGGCTGACTGGCGAATGGGGAAATCAGAATATATGCCATCTTGGAGTGGGGGGGAGGGTAGAAATGGGGAGAAAATTTGTACTTCAAAATCCTGTGGAAATCAATGCTGAAAACCAAAGATGTTAAATTTTTAAAAAAGCTTATTGAATTAGGAAGGGCTGTGCTGAGATTGTTAGCATTGAGCATTTAGACCAGATCAGAACTTTTGCTACTTAGAACCCCCATGGTACCTAGTGGGCCACACAAGTTACCAACAATGTTGCAATTTGAAGAAAAGAAATACACAGCAAGGAATTATTAAACCATAAGCTTCAGAGTACCTAAATTATTTTCTGGTGTAGGGGATATAATCAGTGCTCAATTAGCCATGCTAGCAAAGAGGATCATTGGCACAGAAGAATATTTTCCATTTGGCTTTGGAATAAATGTTAGATGTATATAGCCAAAAGTATGTCTGCCAAATTATATTTCCCTTGGGTTGATATAAAAATGTTTACATCCATTACATAAATATGCTCAGTACAAGGAAATTTCATCCTGAGATTAAAAACTGCCTATGGATAATTCCCAAAATAGACAAACCAGAGATAACTATGCTAAATTAGGAGTTTAGAAGAGGATATGGCCTAATTTGGACTTCTGAAGTAACCAGTTAGTGACCTATAGTAGTTGGGAATTGTCTGGGTAATTATTCAATTTGATCATCCCAACATCCAACAGAAAGTGAAACTTTCCTAGAGCTTATATCATAAAGCAATCATTCATTCATTTATTGCTGGATCAGAGTTGGATCTGATAGACTTAAAGCATTGTAGAGTGGAAAGATGACCAGAGATGACTCCGGATTTGCAGTCAAAGAACTTGGGTGGAAATACCAACTCTACATGTGGTGTGACCTTAGGCAAATCATTTAATTTCTCTCAGTTTGCTCATCTATGAAATAAAAAGATCATACCCAATAATCCCAAAGGTCTCTATCAATTCTAAATTTATATTCCAAAAAGGAATGCCCTTTTATAATAAATACCCTTCACAAATGTCCACCTAGCCTTCATGAAAGGAAGCCCAATATACTTTTGGATGTTAGAAAGTACTCTTTGCAGTCAATTTAAAGGAAAGTGTAAGTCTGCCTCACAGTAAATTCATAATGGTTAATTCATTAGAGGTAATTGCTCTTACCACATCTCGCTGTTTTGTGGTCCAATGGAATTCTGGAGAGCTATCAGTTTATGATCACTGCTGCTAGAAATTCATTCATTTGTTGATTCATTCAACAGCTTGTGAGAGCTCAAAAGAACCTTAAATTTTGTCTTATCCCTTTCCCCTGAAGCCCAGAGAAAGATTTGTCCACTACCCTACAGGAAGTTAGTGGCAGCTATACCTCCAGATTCCTAGACCAGAGCTATTTCCATTTTATCACTCTGTCTCTCTGAGTCCCAAATATGTACAATGCATTGCAGTGTAGGTACTGGAGGAAATATAAAGATAAATAAGATCTGTCCTTGACCTCATTCTTCATTCATCTTTTCAATAAACATTTACTGAGCAAATGTGAATGATACTGTGTTAGTCACTGAGAATAAAAAGGTGAAAAATGGTCAAAAGGCATGAAAGAGATTATCATTGGAAAATTTTTCCAGTTTGGTTCTTTGGCTGCCATTTATTTGAGAAAGCAAAGAGCTAAAAGCAAAAGCTTGCAGAATTAAGCTGAGACACCAAACTTTAGTTTTAGCTCATTAACCAGTGATTAACTGGTTAGTGTGATAAGAGAATTTTTGGCTCAACTTTGTTACTTCTATTCAGTTATGATGAGCAAGACTAGCTCTGGGATTAATGGCTAGTCTGCAAATCCCAGCTTTATCCCTTGTATTTACTGACTAGTTTATAATTTTCCCAGATACTGATCTTCTCTTTCTGCTGTCTGCTCTTTGACGTGTAAATCTTTCTTTACCTTCCATTGTATCCATGTCCTACTGGTATAACTAAGACCTATAGCAGGTTGCTGAAACCAAAGCCTGGACCCCACTGGTTTTTGTATGCCATGGGTCTATGCTCTGAGTATATAATAAACCAGTTATTAAAATGTTTCTGTGTTAATAAGTATGATTGGCAGCAATATGTATCAGCGGATCCCTGGAAAATTTTTGCAGGATACAGTCTACATCTGTAGAGGAGTGAGGGCCCACAGTGAAATCATAGTTCACTTGAAATATATATAGAAAGATTTCAGAAAACCACTGTATCCTGCAGGATCAATCAGTTTAGAAGAGGGGTTTTTAATATTTTTGTGTCATACTCCCTTTTGGCAGTCTGATGAAACCTACGGACTCCTAAAAATAATGTTTTCAAATGCATAAAATGAAGTGCATAGGATGACAAAAGAAACTAGTAATATTGAGATAAAGATGTAATTTTTCCCACAGAAGTTCGCAGATCCCCCTGAAATCTATTCATAGTTAGTGGACCCTGGGTTACGAACCCCTAGTACAGAGCAAAGGTTCTCAGCCTTTTCCTGGAGAAGTGAATCTTGAGCATCACACACGACCCAGGACTTGGGTAACAGTGAGGTAGCTGTGGAGGCTGATAATTCGAGTAACTGGAGTGGCTGCTTAGTATCCACGCAAGCCACTGGGAAGTCAAGCCACACGTTCCTCTCCATTGGAACTTCCAAAGAATGAAGGGGAAGAGGTCTGGTTGAATATATATGGCACCGAGAATGACCAAAAGATTGTGAAGTAGAGCAGTTGGGAGATGCCAGTTAGAGAAAGTGCCATTTAGAAGCAAACAGTCTTTTCATTTTAGTTCTTAAATTACAGGGCACAGGGGTGAGAGCTAGAGCAGAGATGTCAGAGTTCCCTGCTAGACTCTGGAGTAAGACCTGAACTCAATTAAAATGCAACTGGGAAATACTTAACAAAATAAATAATAACATAATATAACACAAATAATGTTAGTTTGTGGTTTTCTAAGGCAATATGAAGCCTGCAGGGATCCATTTCTATTCGACTTTGACACCACACCACTAAGTTAGATGATCTTCCCTTCCAATTCTCTAAAGACTTTTTCTCCCTTTCAACCTTCTTCCTACTACCACCAACTGCTTCCCAACTTGAATACCTAACTCCATTTTGACCAAAATACCTAACCTTGGCCTTGCTTTCTTTCCCATCAAGATCTGGATGGTTTTTCTCTTAAGTCCTGCTCTGCCTCCACTCTACCCATTCTACCTTCAATTCAAGACCCTAGTGAGAATCAAATTTATATCTCTATCAAAACATTATCTTATCTGTCTTTTGAACAGAGACATGGACTTTAACTCCAATAAGGCTTGGGAACCTTAAGTCTATGATATGAAGAAAAAAAAAACCAACCAAACCTTAAGATAATCTCCAGGAAAAGTAAAAGCATAGATGAGGTTCCAAAGAATCAAAAAGGAATCCCAATTTTGAGCCCAAAAGAGTTGCTACATTGGTGGATCAGGAACATTCCCACACCCAGGAACAGAAAGTGAACCAAGAAAGAGTACTAAGGCAGGAAGCTCAAGGGCAGGAAGAGATCCCAGAGGACCTGAGTGCTGGGAGCAGGAACAGGTGCCATCTGGCAGCTCTATCACCCATTACCCAGTTCCAGGTCAGAGATCCAGGGTAAAGAGGAGCAGTCAAGACTGAGCCAAGGGCCCTAGCTGAGAATTGAGCAAAAAGTAAGTTCCAGAAACTTAGCTGTATGATTCTAAGCCCAGAGGCAGAATGAAGATTCAGTTCCAAACATTACCCTACCACATAAGCCTGCAATGAGAAAACTAGGGTAGAAGACCAAAAGAAGACTAAAACTAAAGGGAAGTCAGGAGTTCAGTCACTCTGAACCTACCAAACCTCACTGTGGACTAACAGTGATTGAGTCCAGTACCAGTTTACTGAAACTCAACTACACACAAGCCAACAGACCCAAAGCTGGGTCAGAAACTTGCAGACCAGGAGGGCAAGGTGTGTTGGTAAACAAAATGGGCTCTTAGCACTCAGTTCAACCAAGTGCCCTTGAAGAGTTTAGCCTTTGTTTCCTTGATTAGATTTGGGAGTCCTTGGTGACTTCCTTGCCTCAGGGGAGGGCCTAGTTTACATAGGAGTTTGAGTGACATGTTTGAGACATCAGAGGCTTTTACAGGGTTTAAGTCACCTCTCTGTGACGATTCTAGGTCACGTGGGTGAGTCGCGCGACTCACTCTTGACGCTGAGAAAGATATAAAACCAGGGGTTGGCTTTCTCTTTTTCAGAACTCTTACCCACAGCCATGGTGGCGTGCGTGACTCTGTGCCAGACCTTGTTATGAGCTCCCAGGCTGAACTCAGATGTTGGTAACTATGAATTGTATTGGGTCTGTCTGTCGATGTTTGTAATTTGTTTGTATTTTGCTCTGACATTCAGGGTGCTGGCTTTTTCCCCTGAACTAAGTGAGTAATATTTGAATGCTGAATTAAAGTAGGCTTGTCAACCCGTTAACCTTGCTTTCCTTAGTGAAGCAGATCAAAAGAACCTGGAATTTTGAATCGTGCTGGTAACATGCTTGTTGTCGGGCTTGTGTTGGTCTTTCACCCCCACAACAGCTGCTAGCCGGATTGTTGAAACACAAGGAACAAATGGACCTCTCCTCAGATTATACCATTTTAGAAGCAGTGAATACTTGCAGGCCCCCAGAATGAGTTGTGAAAGTGGTAGAAGCTCAGGATAGATCCAACACAGCATAAAATCTAAACTCAAGAAGCAGGCTGGAAGAATGAGCAAACAAAAAAGAACTTGACCATAAAGGGCTACAATAGTGACAGGGAAGCTCAAGACACAAATACACAAGAAGACAATGACTTGAAACTATCAACAAGCAAAGCCTCAAAGAAAAAAAATGCAGATTGGACACAAGCCTAACTTCAAGAACTGTTAGAAGAGTTAAAGCAAGAGATTTTTTTAAAGAGCAAAAATTAAAAAAAATAGAAACGAGAGCTAAACAAAGAAAGTTACGAAAAAAGAATTGACAACTTTGTAAAAGAGGTACAAAACTTTACTGAAGAAAATAACTTCAGTGAAAATTTGGATGGGTCAAGTGGAAGTTAATGACTCCATGAGACATCAAGAAAAAATGAAACAAAGTCAAAAGACAAAAAAGGGAAGAAAATATGAAGTAAATTACAGGAAAAAAAACAGCTGATTTGGAAAACAGATCAAGGAAGAGATAATTTAAGAATCACTGATAACCTGAAAGTTATCAACAAAAAACATTCTAGACATTATTTTTCAAGAAATTACCAAGGAAAATTCCCCAGATCTCTTAGAAGCAGAGGGCAAAGCAGAAACTGAAATAATTTACTAGTCACCTCCATAAGGAAACCTCAAAATAAAAACTCCCAAAAATATGCAGTCAAAATTCAAAACTCCCAAATCAAAGAGAAAATACTGCAAGCAGTCAAAAAGAAAGAATTCAAGTACTGTGGAGCAGGAAACTACATTTTACTGAAAGATTACTGTAAACAATGAATTAATATTAATATTAAACATACGCACCAAATGTCATAGCATCTAAATTTTTTGTTTGTTTTTTTGCAAGGCAACTGTGGCTAAGTGACTTGCCCATGGTCACAAAGCTAGTAAGTGTCAAGTGTCTGAAGCCAGATTTGAACTCAATTCCTCCTGACTCCCAGGCCAATTTTCTATCCACTGTACCACCTACCTGCCCCTATAGCATCTAAATTCTTAAAGGAAAAGTTAAATTAGTTATAAGAGGAAATGGATAGTAAAACTGTAATAGTGGAGAACCTTAATTTGCTTTTCTCAGACTTAGATAAAATTAACCATAAAATAAACAAGAAGTAAGTTGAGATGAACAGAATTTTAGAACAGTTAGATTTATGGGGAATACCTCTGTACAATACCTTCGTAAAAACTGACCATCACAAACAAATGCAGATAAGAAGAAATAAAGGGCAGCTAGGTGGCACAGTGAGTAGAGCACCGGCCTGGGAGTCAGGAGGACCTGAGCTCAAATCTGGCCTCACACATTTGACACACTTACTAGCTGTGTGACCTTGGGCAAGTCACTTAACCCCAATTGCCTGACCTTCCCCCCTGCAAAAAAAAAGAAAGAAAGAAAAGATGAAATATTAAATATACCTTTTTCTGACCATAATGCAATAAAAATTACATTCAATAAAGGCCCTTAGAAGCACAGATTAAAAATTCATTGGAAACTAAACAATTAAAGAACAAATCATAGAAATAATCAGTAATTCCATTAAAGATGATGACAACAATTGAGACAATATATCAAAATTGTAGGATTTAGTCACAGCAATATGTAGGGGAAATTTTATATCTCTAAACTCTTATGTCAATAAAAGAGAGAAAGAGTAGATCAACCAATTGTGTTTGCAACTAAAACATTAGAAAAACAACAAAATTAAAAAACCCAATTAAACACTTATGATCCTCGAAATGGATGAAATGAATGAGATGCTTTTGATCTAAACAACTAGCTTTGCTTCAATTCAATTCAAGAAGTATTTATTGAGTGCCAACAATGTTCTAAGAAACAGAACTTGACTCTGATTCCTGAAGCCAAGCCTATCCCCTAGGTGAGGGTCTCAAGAAGTTGGGTCAGTTCCTAAGAGGGAGGAAAGGGACAGCCAAAGACATGAAACAAAAATCCCATCCAAAGAGCTAGCAGGGCTCACTTCTTAACCCTATTTAGGAATGAATCCCTGTTGCTATTTTTTTCAGAGGCTTAAAATGGTAATGAGGCTAGCTAAGGCTCTAAGGCAGTAGTTCTCAACTTTTTTTTTTCTACTCATGGCATAACATTCTTTACCATGAAGTATTATAGCACATTTTGAACACTTAGGTTGGCAAAAGTACAGAAAAATGAGTAGTCTAGCACATCTACAGGAAAATGAGCAGTCTAGCACATGTGCAATTTCCCTTCAATAAGAAGAGTCTTTTTTGTTGAATTCCTTGCAGGTTGAAGGTTTGATATCTTTTGGGGATACACATAATAGGCAAGTTTTGTTTGTTTTGTGAATACTGTATTTACTATACTATACATGCTGGAAAAGCAAAATTTACATTAAATTACAAAATGACATAACTTTTCTTTTATTGCTAATAACATAACAGGAAATTTTACAGCACACTTTGCAAAATGTATGGCATATTGTTTGAGCACACTGCTGCTCTCAAGTCATAGCAAAGGGTCTATACAATTAAGAGATCTTCAAGATGACTATTTAAAGCTGGAAGGGCCTTTACTGATGCACTCCCTCAATTGGTTTTAGAATGGGAAATTGAGTCTCAGAGAGGTAAAAGGACTTGCCCAGGGTCGCACAAATAATAAATAGAAGAATTAAGAATTGAACCAGGTCTTCCAACTCCAAATTCTGTGTCCTTACTACTAAATGTTAGGCAAAGGATTCCTAGTTCTTTGAATATATAGGCAAACCTTGAGAATAGCTACTATTTCTTCTTTTATTTTCCCCTAGAGACAAACATCACGAGGTACTTAAAGAAAACTCCTTTTCCTAGATAAGATCTTCCTGTTTTCTGAATCACAATTATTATGTCCTGTGTTCCATAAAGTGATTTGGCGAGGGGGAAGTGGAGAGAGAGAAGGGGAAGAAGGATTTTGGAAGTAATTTTCAAGACTGAGATTTAAGAAGGATATAGAAAACTTTGATGATGTTCTGCTGAAGGGCACATTTCTTATCCAAAATAGATTCAGCGAGGAGAAGCTGTCAACATTATCTCGTTCAGCACACAAATTGCAGGTCTTTGATGGGTTTTTCCAGGAGTTTCAATCTTGTGCTACAGGATAAGGTAATACCAGCAGGGCTTTAGAGGTGTCAATCTCATTCCTGTCATTTTATAAGGAATTGATTCTCTTTGCTTTTCAAGTATTCCGTTTTAGCCCTGATGTTGTTATACTCAGGACATGGGAATTGGGCTTGCTTACATAGTTCCAACAGCCTCCAGAAAGAAACCTGATCATGTGAGGTCAGGGTAAAGCTGGTAACTCAAGTTTCACAGTGAGAAGCAGAGAAATTGTGCACACATTCCTACAATCAGAAGAGTTTAGATTTATGAAGTACCTTAGAGATCATCTAGTCTGAGTGTCTTATTTTATAGTTGAGGAAACTGACTCCCAGGGAAGGGAAGTGACTTGTCTAAATGCACATGAGTTAAATGGCAGAGCTGGGGTTCAAATTTAGGAAATGTATTGCTTTTCTCACTATATCATGCTATGTCCTCTAGTATACCAAAAAGAATGAGATCCATGACTTTAGCTCATTTTCTCATCTTTCGATTGCCTCCACTCAATGCTTTCACTGTGCAGGTAATTTATGAACCAGCTTTTAAATAATTTGCTTTCCCCTGTCCACTTGTAGTAACTGTCATGCCTTCAAATAAACCAAGAAACACAAAAGCGATTAGCAGCACTGAAGTTCAAACCCTCAAAGATGCTAAGATCATGTGGTAGCTGGAAAAGCTTCTCTTTCTTTTGCTACAAGTTTCCTTTACTCTAGACACCCCCACCAAAATTTATCCTGTTTATTTCTAGGAACTATTAGAAAAGGGGTTTTAAGCCCTTAAGAGTCTATTGTAGATTTCAGGAGGTCTAGGAATTTGTAGGGGAAAAATTTACATCATTACCTCATTATAATTTGTTTCTTTTGTAATACAATGTTTTATGCACTTAAAAATATTACTCTAAGAAGGGGTATATAGATTTTATCAGATTGCCAAAGGGGTCCAGGACACAAAAAAGGCCGAGAACTCCAGTAGTAGAGCCTTTTATAGACCATGCCTATATCCCTCAAGTCTTATATTAATCAATCTCGAAAATCTCCCTGGCTGTGACATCAGAGATGGGGAAGCAATCAAATGCACCTGAATGAGGCAACGCTTCACCTCCCTAAAGAATTTATGGTCACCTCCTGAGGTCAATAAGCCCCCTCAAGCTGTGGTCATAACAAAGGACCTAAGTGTCCTATTGACTAAAATACCTAGAGCTTGGCATAATATGAGTGTGCCAAGAATGAAAGCAGCCTCTTCCAGGACCATTGTTGACTCTCTTCCTCCTCATATCGTAGGAGAAAAGAAGGAAGTGTGCATTTATTAAGCAAGTATAATGTACCAGGCACTGAGCTAAGCACTTCACAAATATTATCTCATTTGATCTTTACAACAACTCAAGGAGGTAGGTGCAATTATTATCCCCATTTTACAGTTAAGGAAACTGAAGCAAGCAGAGGTTACGTGACATGCTCAGGGTCACCTAGCCAGACACCCAGTGTCTGAGGCTGCATTTGAACTCAGAACTTCTTGACTCCAGGCTCAGCACACTATCCACTATGCCACCTAAATACTTGAATGCCATTGACCCTGAGGCCTGGGATTACCTTCTAGCTACTGAAGCCTAGTGGTATATATTGCCCTGAATCCCTCTGTTCCTTCCTCTTACCCCATTCCCCTGTTCCTGTCTCATATTAAGCCTTAAACCTTCCCTTGTGCCAGTTAAAATGTGCCTAATGAAGGTCTACTGCTACTGCTTTACACATCACCGGACTGACTGATACTTTCGTGAAAACCTCCCTAAATCCCTAATGGCTAGAGCAGAATGGGAAAGACCAATATCTCAAGAAGCAGGAAAACTGCCTTTTAAAAAATAACTTCATATCTTCAACAACAGGAATGAATTTGGTAGTTAGATTCAATGTAGATTTAATCCTCATGTGCTCAGGATTATAAACTAAAAAATTCTTGATTCCAATAAACTGCAACAGATTTAGAACTGTAGCTGTCACAATGAGCTCCTGGAATAAGCAACTGACAGCTTTCATTTTTTTTTCCCATCAAATGCTTGTGACCTGTCAATACCTAAGGGATAGTTCTCTGAAGGCCACAGCCTTGAGGAGACTACAAATGTAAGTGAAGAAATGGAGCGCCTTGCTTTTCAAATTAAGTAGTCTGAAAGATACAACCAGACTTCTCCACACATGGCTGGTTTAGAAAGACAATTCAGATTTGAGGTTCAGGTAGATCCTGCCTGATTTAAGCTCTCAGTCAATAAAAATGTTGGGGGGAGAGAGAGAGAGAGAGAGAGAGAGAGACAGAGAGAGAGAGACAGAGAGACAGAGAGAGAGAGAGAGACAGAGAGACAGAGAGAGACAGAGACAGAGAGACAGAGACAGAGAGAGAGATAGAGAGAGAGACAGAGAGACAGAGACAGAGAGAAAGAAAGAGAGAGAGGGACAGCGAGAGAGACAGAGACAGAGAGACTGCCTAGTCCCCTATTATCACTGCCTAAAAGAGTTACCATGGAATAAAATAGGAGATGATAATCAAGTACATAAGCCTACAGATAGAGATGAAGGGAGATGTGGCACAAATGCACTCCTCATTGAGAGTGTTCAATTTGCTAGGGTAATTTAAAAACTGTCTTATCAAAGCTGGGTGACTTTGGACAACTTGCTTCACATCTATGAGCTACAGTTTCCTCATCTGTAAAACGAAGGTGTTGGACTCAATGATCTCTCTGGTCCCTTTTAGTCCTGATGTGCTAAGATTTTCAAACTATAAGCCAGCCCAGTGGTTCCCTGAAGGTTACAGTTAACCTGTGACTATATTTACTAACATCTAGGGCTTAAGTGACAGGATCAGTCTACTAATCCCATCTTTCCCCTCTCATCCTTCAAGCACAACTCTCTCCCATTTTAGCATGCTGGGAGAACTTGGTGATTCCAAAGACAGGAATCTCCTACAAGGAAGGATCTTTCTGTCCCGAAGAGTTATGGCTTTGGGGCTGGCCCACTGTGAGTCTGTTTGTTAGACTCTAGACCAGGATATTTAGAAAAAAGGCTCAAAACTCTATATTCTCGATTGAAAATGGAGAAAGGGGGGGGCGGAGCCAAGATGGCGGCTGGTAAGCACGGACTAGAGTGAGCTCCGTACCCGAGTCCCTCGAAAAACCTATAAAAAATGGCTCTGAACCAATTCTAGAACGGTAGAACCCACAGAACAGCAGAGGGAAGCAGGGCTCCAGCCCAGGACAGCCTGGATGGTCTCTGGGTCTATTCCACACAGAGCTGGGAGCTGGGAGCTGGGAGCTGGGAACGGAGTGGAGCAGAGCCCAGCCTGAGCGGCATGGAACAACCAAACTTGGAGTCGGGCAGAGGGGGCCCCTAGTGCCCTGAATATGTGAGCTGTAGCAGCTACCAGACTCCTCGACCCACAAACACCAAAGACTGTGGAGAAGGTTAGTGGGAAAAGCTGCGGGAGTGGAAGGAGTTCGCGGTTCGGCTTCCAGCCCCAGGGGCAGCGGAGATGGGGCAGCTACAGCTGTTGTTACTTCCCGCTCCAGGCGCACCTGGTGGGAGGAATTAAGTGGCAGATCAGAGCAGGAGTGCAACAGCCTGCTGAAGATCTAAGCCTAGTCTGGACTGGGGGTCCTTGGGGAAGGAGGAGTGCGGCTCTGACAGAGCTGGCACCTCCCCCCCAAACGTAGAACATAGAACTCGTTAGTCTACAAGCAGTCATACCCCACTGAAAAACTCAAGGGTCAAGTTAGTGGGTTGGGAATATGGCCAGGCAGCGAAAACGCGCCCAGATTCAGTCTCAGACTTTGGATTCTTTCTTTGGTGACAAAGAAGACCAAAACATACAGCCTAAAGAAGACAACAAAGTCATAGAGCCTACAACCAAAGCCTCCAAGAAAAACATGAACTGGCCCCAGGCCATAGAAGAACTCAAAAAGGATTTGGAAAAGCAAGTTAGAGAAGTAGAGGAAAAATTGGGAAGAGAAATGAGAAGGATACGAGAAAACCATGAAAAACAAGTCAATGACTTGCTAAAGGAGACCCAAAAAAATACTGAAAAATACACTGAAGAAAACAACACCTTAAAAAACAGACTAACTCAAATGGCAAAAGAGCTCCAAAAAGCCAATGAGGAGAAGAATGCCTTGAAAGGCAGAATTAGCCAAATGGAAAAGGAGGTCCAAAAGACCACTGAAGAAAATACTACTTTAAAAATTAGATTGGAGCAAGTGGAAGCTAGTGACTTTATGAGAAATCAGGATATTATAAAACAGAACCAGAGGAATGAAAAAATGGAAGACAATGTGAAATATCTCCTTGGAAAAACCACTGACCTGGAAAATAGATCCAGGAGAGATAATTTAAAAATTATTGGACTACCTGAAAGCCATGATCAAAAAAAGAGCCTAGATACCATCTTTCAGGAAATTATCAAGGAGAACTGCCCTGATATTCTAGAGCCACAGGGCAAAATAGAAATTGAAAGAATCCATCGATCGCCTCCTCAAATAGATCCCAAAAAGAAATCTCCTAGGAATATTGTTGCCAAATTCCAGAGCTCCCAGATCAAGGAGAAAATACTGCAAGCAGCCAGAAAGAAACAATTTGAGTATTGTGGAAACATAATCAGAATAACCCAAGATCTGGCAGCTTCTACATTAAGAGATCGAAGGGCTTGTAATGCGATATTCCGGAGGTCAATGGAGCTAGGATTAAAACCAAGAATCACCTACCCAGCAAAACTGAGTATCATGTTCCAAGGCAAAAGATGGAGTTTCAATAAAATAGAGGACTTTCAAGCTTTCTCAGTGAAAAGACCAGAACTGAATAGAAAATTTGACTTTCAAACACAAGAATCAAGAGAAGCATGAAAAGGTAATCAAGAAACGGAAATTGCAAGGGACTTACTAAAGTTGAACTGTTTTGTTTACATTCCTACATGGAAAGATGATGAGTATGATTCATGAGACCTCAGTATTAGGGTAGTTGAAGGGAATATCCATATATCTATATATATATATATATACGTTAATGTATATATATAAGTGAATGTGTATGTATATATCTATGTGTATATGTATGTATGTGTATATATATATGTGTTTATGTGTGTGTATATATACATATATATATGTAAGAGAGAGAGCAGACACAGGGTGAGTTGAAGATGAAGGGAAGATATCTAAAAGAAATAAAATGAAATTAAGGGATGAGAGAGTAACATACTGAGAGAGGGAGATAGGGAGATATAGAATGGGGTGGATTATCTCGCATAAAGGTGGCAAGAGGAAGCAGTTCTATGGGAGGAGGGGAGAGGGCAGGTGAGGGGGGAATGAGTGAACCTTGCTCTCATCAGATTTGGCCTGAGGGGGAATACCATACATACTCAGTTGGGTATCTTACCCCACAGGAAAGAAGAGGGAGGAAGATAAAAAAAAAAATAAAGGGTGGGGGGATGATGGAGGGGAGGGCAGATGGGGGTGGAGGTAATCAAAACAAACACTTTGGAAAGGGGACAGGGTCAAGGGAGTAAATTCAATAAAGCGGGATGGGTTGGGAAGGAGCAAAATGTAGTTAGCCTTTCACAACATGAGTATTGTGGAAGGGTTATACATAATAATACATGTGTGGCCTAGGTTGAATTGCTCAACTTCTTAGAGAGGGTGGGTGGGAAGGGAAGAGGGAAAAGAATTTGGAACTCAAAGTTTTAAAATCAGATGTTCAAAAACAAAAAAAGTTTTTGTATGCAACTAAAAAATAAGATACACAGGCAATGGGGCGTAGAAATTTATCTTGCCCTACAAGAAAGGAAGGGAAAAGGGGATGAGAGGGGAGGGGGGTGATAGAGGGGAGGGCTGACTGGGGAACAGGGCAACCAGAATATAAGCCATCTTGGAGTAGGGGGGAGGGTAGAAATGGGGAGAAAATTTGTAATTCAAAATGTTGTGAAAATCAATGCTGAAAACCAAATATGTTAAATAAATAAATTGCATTTAAAAAAAAAAAAAACTCTACATTCTCGCCTCTCACTTCTCAAACCCTTGCAATCTGGTTCCCAACTACGTGACTCAACCGCAACTGTTCTCTCCAAGGTTACCAATGATCTATTTGTTATCAAATCTCATGGCCTGTTCTCAGTCCCTATCTTTCTTTACCTGTCTGCAGCAAATGACATTGTTTACCAACATCTCCTCCCAGACATCCTCTCATTCCTGGATTCTTGTAGTATCAATCTCTCCTGGGTGCCCTGCTTTTCTGGCTGCTGCATCCCAGTCTCCTGTGCAGAATGGTCAGGCTGCTGCTTTGCCCTCTCAGGGATCACTTCCTCCCATCATGGCATGCTGGGAAGGATTCCTGAAGTTTGGGAACTCTGACAGCTGGTGGCATAGTGAAAAGAGTGCTTGGCCTGGAGTCAGGAAGATCTGAGTTAAAATCTAACCTCACATACCAGCTGTGTGAGCCTGAGCAAGTCATCTGACCTCTGTAAAATAGGGATAATAATAGCCCCTACCTCTAAGGACTGTTGTGAAGATCAAATGAAGTAATTCTTGTAAAGCACTTATACAGCTGCTGGCACACAGTAGGCATTATATTAATGCTTATTCCCTTTCCTGTCATCATCCTTGAATCACCTCCTCTCTATGGCTGTAACCCAGGGCCCTCTTTCACTGCACTTTCAGTGATCTCCTCATTTCTATGGGGTTCAATTATCATTTCTATGCAACTGATCCCCAAACTTACATGTCTCTAGCTCCAGTCTATCTCCTCAATTACAACTTTCTATTAGACATCTCTAATTCAGTCTTCTTACTGCATCATCCTCCATTGTCTCCCTCAAGTTCAGCTCCAGCACCACCTCCTTTGTAAGGGAAGGCTATCCAGACTTCCTGACTTCCTCAATTGATAGCCTACCCCCTAGAAATTACCATACATGGCATTTATACAGTTTACATTTACTCCCCCAGGTGCACGTGATCTTCCCAAGCATAGTGCGACCTCCTTTAGGGCAGGACCTGTTTGGCTCTGGTCTTTGTATCCTCGGCACCTAAACAAGTGAACAAGTGCCTGGCACATAGTAGGTACTTAATAAATGTTTCTGATTGCTATGAAATATAAGACAATATGAGAGTATCTTGTGGGAAGGGAAGGTGTGCTTGTCTATGTCTATCTATGGGTGGCAAAAAGTACCCTACATTGGTATAGGGTTAATGGAGTATAAAATCTTCCCCGTCCATTAATAGGCCTATGTGACCATGTGTTCCCTTTTTCCCTTGGAACAGGGGCCATATTCCCAGGTTTAAAGGTACACAGGTATTTCAACTACGGATGTCTCGCTGCTCTGAGCTCTGGCCCAGTTCACAGCTGTGATACATCCTGAGTCACATAGAGCCCACTGGGGGAGGAACTTGCACCTTGACTAAGGGAAAGTTTGCTTATAGGGAGACTTACTTACAGGTAAGCTTCCACATCTTTTGCTACTAAGCTAATTAGGCACTGAGTCTGGGTTGTGGTGCCTTCTGGCTCTGGGCCTATTAGCCGAAAGTGTATATAAACTCTGAGGTGAGATTTTGCTTTGGGGCTCACTCATGGGAAGAATGTTCACCTAAGGTCTTTGTGATTTGGCCAGACAAGAATCTGGGTAGCCATTGTTAAGGAGTCCCCTGGCTTTGTGAACTCAGATGTTGGTGCTCCCTGGTCTGGTGACTATGTATCCATTACTTTGTTTAGACAGTTGGAGCCCTGTCTATTAAATCTCTGTGATAATTTCTCTCTGCTTGTATTTTCTCCACGTTCAGGATGCTGACCTTTCCCCTGAACTAGCGAAAGACCTTTACCTTCTTTACTTAAATATCTTTAATTAAAATAAGATTATCAACCCTTTTGAAGCTGTCTTTCCTTTAGAAAAGCAGATCAAAGAACCTGTCCTAGCAGGTCATCCTGGGTGTGCTAGGGTGCTTGCTATTACAATTAGCCTGAGCTAGTCTGATGGGTAGGGGAGAGTAGGTGCTGATTAGAACTGGTCTAAAACCAAAGGACTTAGATGTACTGCTCTGGAGCCCTTTAACTCTATTAGCAAGTGGGCAAAATAGTACAAAGAAAGACACAGGGACCTCCATCAGTTGGCCAATTATCATGTATTATTTGTATGTTTATACTAAGCACCAAGGAATACAAAGAAAATTAAAATACAGTGTCTGCCCCTGAGGAGCTCACAATCTAATGGGGAGACAACATGCAAACAAGTATGTATAATCCAGCTATATGCAGGATAAACTGGAAATAAATCAACAGAAGGGAGGTATGAGCATGAAAAGGGGATAGGAAAGGCTTCCTGCAGAAGGTGCCATTTTACCTGGGAAATGAAGGAAGCCATCAGACAGAAAAGAAGAGGTGGAACCTTCCTTGCATGATGGAAAGCCAGTAAAAACGCCCAGAGTGGGGAGATGCAGTGTCTTGTTTGGAGAAGAGCAAGGAGGCCAGAGTCACTAGACCAAAGAATACGTGGAGGGGTTTAAGATATAAAATGAGGAAATATGGGTAGTAGGGTAAATAATAAGGGGCTTTGAAAGCCAAACAGAGGATTTTATATTTGAGCCTAGAAATGATAGGGAGCCACCGGATGTTATTGACCGTGGGGAGTCTGACATGGTCAGAGCTGTGTTTCAGGAAGATTAATTTGACAGCTGAGTGGAGCATGGACTGGAGTGGGGAAAGACTTGAGGCACAGAGGACCACTAGTTGGCTACTTCAATAGTCCAAGTGTGAGGAGATGAGGGCCTGCACCAGAGTGATGGCAGTGTGAGAGGAGAGAAGGGAATATGTTGGAGAGATGTTACAAAGGTAAAATGGACAGGCCTTGGCAACAGATGGAATATGAGAGGAGAGAGAGCGAGGAGTCAAGGATGAAGTGTAGGTTGTGAGCCTGTTTGACTGGGAGGATAGTGGCATCCTCAGCAATAAGAAGGAAGTTAGGAAGGGGGAGAAGCTTGAGGGAGAATGGGAACGACTATCACTTCAGCAAGAAATGCAGTCAAGTGCAAGACTAACTTAGTGGACTAGTGGCAAGCAAAGATTTCTCTCTGCTTGCCTGACAATTAAAAGTGTATCAGCACCACCACCTCTCCTCCACAAGGTATGGCTGACTTTGCCAACTGCAGCAAGATGAATTTGGTAAAATCCAGAGGCTGCTTTGCTTTTAGCACAGAGAGAGACCTTCAGCAGATATCCTAACAATTGAGATTTCTTATTCCAATTAATTGAAAAAAGACTGTTAGGTGGATGAGTATTAGTGTCACAGGATCACAAAACAGGGGAATAGGGAAGACTAGGGGTTAAAACTGCATATAAAATGTACACAATGATTATGAAACGTAAATTTAGAAAAACACACACAATAAGGATAACAACTTTTGAGTACTGTAACTGTAATAATTACCTGTCTTAGACCCAGAAACACACTTGGGTTACTTTTACAGAACTGCTTTTTAAATTTTTTTTTAATTATAAGAGGTTTCAATGCTAGAATCAGGTAGTATCATATTCAGAAATAACTGATGAGAAAAAATAAAATGTATTAGTAAAGTTTATCTAAAACAACAAAAATAAATTAATGGATGAATGAAAGAACGAACAAACACACAAATAAACAAATAAATAAATAAGGGATGAATCTCAATAGATCACAATGAGGTAGCTATTTGCAAGAGTCTTCTAACTTGTCTCTCTGTCTCAGGTTTCTCTTGACTCCAATCCATCCTCCACTCAGCTATAAGGGTGATTTTTCTAAAGCATGGTTCCCCACTCCTGGTTCATACTATACCACATCCCCATGCCCCTGCCTCCTTCTCCATGAAACTGCACGTGCTCCCTCCAAAATCAAGTATGAAGTCCTCCGCTTGGCATTTAAAGCTCCTCATAATCGGGGCCCTCCCTACTTTCTAACCTTCTTGCACTTTTTACTCTCCTCCACCCACTACATTGGCTGACCTGTAGCTTCTCGAACATGGCCATGTCTCCTCAGGGATATGCACTGGCTGTCTACCATGTCTGTACTGCTCTGCTCTCTTTACCTCCACCTCTTATTATCTCTGGTTTCCTTCAAGATTCAGCTCAATTTCTGCCTCCTGCAGAAGGCCTTTCCTGGTCCTACCAGCCACTAATGCCTTTCTCTTTCAAATGACCTTCATCTATTCTATATGGATTTTGTAGGTACTTAGATATTTACATCTTGTTTCGCCCATTCAAAAGTATGCTCCTTGAACCAGGAGAACATTGCACACAGTTAAAGCCACATTGTGCGATGACTAACTTTGATAGACTTGGCTCTTCTCAGCAATTCAAGGTTCTAAGACAACTCCAAAAGGCTCATGATGGAAAATGCTATACACATCCAGAGAAAGAATTACAGAATCTGAATGCAGATCAAAGCATACTATTTGCGCTCTTTTTTCGTTTTGTTTTGTTCATTCCATTGGTTATAATTCTTCTTTGCAACATGACTAAAGTGAAAATGTTTAATGTGAATGTATATGTAGAGCCTATATTACACTGCATGCCCTTGGGGGAGGGGGGAGGAGAGATAGGGAGAGAAAATTTAGAACTCAAAAGTTTGAATGTTGTAAACGGAAAAATAAATTTTTAGAAAAAGTATGCTCCTAAATAGCAGGGACTATTTGGGACTTATTATATGGGTAATTAAGGTGGGACTTTTTTTTTAACTGTTTTCTCTTTTGGAGCAATTATTTAATTAAGTGCCCCAATGGCCTTTCTTTTTTTGATTAAGAGTCTTTGATGACCTGCTTACCTCAAGGAAAAGCCTAATTTACATGGGTTTGAGTGGCATGTTGTGATGACTTTTGACACTGAACAGGGTATATAAACTCAGAGGTTGGGGTTCTGCCTTTGGGGCTCACTCATGGAAGGAGTGTTGAGATTCTGGACAAGCCCTTGTAACTACCCCTTGCCCCTCCCCCCGCTTTGCTAACCCAGACCCATTGGTTTTTCTCTGGTAACTATTGTGATTTGGTCAGACAGTAAAGGCTTGTCTGTTGATTCACGTTTATTTACTCCATTTATATAATGCATGTCTGTAATTTGAATTTGCTCTGAAGTTCAGGGTGCTGGCTTTTTCCCCTGAACTAAGTGAATGATATATGTATGTGTGATTAAAGTGAGATTGTTAACCCCTTACAGTTGCTTTCCTTAGAAAAGCAGATCAAAGAACCTGTGCTGGCAGCTCTTGTCACTAGTCTTGTTGGGTCTTACACCCCTACAGCAGCTGCTAGCCACGTTGCTGTTACACTTATTTGTCTTTCTTTGTATTCCCAATGCTGAGCCCAGTGCTTGGCACACAGCAGGCTCTTAACAAATGTTTGTTGACTTACTAACTATACTTGTAAAACCATGAATCAGAAATGGGTGATTTAGCACCAAGTTCCCTGTGAGGAATAGCATACTTCTTTGGGCCCTGAGACCCAGGATCCACACTACTCCCTCCCCATTGGAGAAAGGGGAGATCATGAGTTGACCCTATAGTTAAACAATTCAACTATACATTGAACTCTACCCTTCGATTCCTTACGTCCTCGTCTAGTTTATACCCTGCCAACATTCAACTGGTTCATTCATACTTTTACCCTTCTCCATGCCTATTACAGGGCTGATGCAGGCTGAAGATAGTGTACAAATTCATACTTCCTAATTTCAGCTGGGCTCTCACTATCAAAAGCAATCATTTTATTCTTCCCTTATTGAATTTCTATCACACTTCCCACAGCAGCTGTTCCAAACCTCCTCTCTCGTTAACCTCTCTTCTCTCTCAGTAGGCAACTCCACCTCCTACTTAACTGAGAAAATCAGTCATCCATTGTGAGTTCCCTCATTCCTGTTATTCTGAGCTTTTAAAAAACCCTTTATACCATCATCCATCCCTCTCCTCCTTGAGGAAGAAGTGGCCCTACTCCTTGCCAAAGCTAACCTCTCTACTCATGTCCTACAAAATGTTGACTTTCACTGTCTTTCTCCTTCACTACCCACTGAAATTCTCAACTCCTTGCAATCTGGTTCACCTGATTCTACTTATATCTTATCCTATTTCCTCCCAATTTGTCATCAGTCATTGCCTTTTCTTTCCCGCCTTGCCTTGCCTTGCCCTGCCTTGCCTCCCCCGGTCCCCATGCCATTTCCCCTCTCTTTCTATCTCCAGGCTACATCTCCAATGGCTACAAATATTTCATGTGCTCCCTATCCTGAAAAAACTTTTATTTGATTCTTCCAGCTATTATTCTACATCTCTCCTCCTTTTCATTGATAAACTTCTCAATGCCTCTGCTGCTGCAACACCAATTCAAATCTCAATCTTTTGCAATCAGCCTTCCAAACCCATCCAGCTACTGAAATTAATCTATGGTCTCTTTGCCTGTTAAATCTGTTGGCATTTTTTCATTTCTCAACCTCCTTGATCTCTATCTTTTGACACTGTCTACCACTCTTTCCTCTTCTTAAGTTCTCTCTCCTCCCTCTTGACACTGTCAACCACCTTGTCCCTGGGCTTTTGCAATAGTCTTCTCTCCAAGTTCTCCTCTGTAAATAAGGTAGATTTTAGTGTGTGTAAAGTGGATTTTTGTTATTATTTTTTAGAGTTCAGTTTCCTAGGATCCATAGCCATAACAATCTCTTGTTTTTAGGTATTAGATATGAGTTCTCATGATTATGGTTCAAAACATCTCCACCACCCTTGCACAGCCTTATATAATAATAAAAACATTTGTGCTTAAATTGTGAATATCCACTGTGACGGCACAGTGATATCCAGGGATGAGGTAACATAAAATTAGAGGCTATTGTTGGCAACATGCCTTCTTCGTCTATTGCCTTACAAAACAAGTGGGCACTGGTCAAGGAGTGGGGAACCCAAAGGATTGAATGCACATACCGGAATGCTGTGTGTGCTTTGACTGGCTCCCATTAAGGCTGGGGGGAAACCTGTGTTTGCCTCAACCAGGCCCCATTGAGGCATGGCGGAACCCTTAGGGTTGAATGCACAAGCTGGAATGCTGTGTGTGCCTTGATTGGCCCCCATCAAGGCTTGGGGGGAATCTGTTAACCTCCACTGGCCCCCACTGAAGCTTGAGAGGATTTATGGGAATGCATAAGCTGTGCCTGTCTCAGTTGACCCCATCGAGATGTAGAGGTAGTTGCCCCACCCCCTCTTCTTGCCAGCCCCTACGAGAAAGGTGAATAGGAGCTGGTTCTCCCATTATCAGCAACCTCTACGAGAAAACTAGGCTAGAATTAAGTAAGATTATTAATCCCTCTGAAGCTGTCTCCCTGTCTGACCAGATCAAGAGTGAACCTGTGCTAGCAGCCATCCTGTGTACTGGTGTGTACTGTCTTACATCTTCATTCCTGTCTGATAATTCTTCTGAGTCGCTTTTGTTGACTTCTGATACTTTCCCCACTCCCTAAGCACAAGTATCCCCAAAGGTTTTGGCTAAAGTCCTCTACTCTTCTCTCTATGGTGATCTCATATGCTCCCTTGGGTTCAATTATCATCTTTACACAGATGACTCCTACACTGATGTCTCTAGCCTTAATCTCTCTTCTGAACTATAGCCCTGCATCTCTAATTGCCTATTAAAATATTCCTACCTGGATGTCCCACCATCATCTCGAACTCAAAATGCTGGAAAAAAACTCATCGTCTTCCCACAAAATCACTCACCTCTATACTCCCCTATTTCTGTTGGGACACTACTATTCTCCTAATCACCTAGGTTCATAACCACAGAGTAACTGCTGACTCTATCTTCTCCTTTATCCCCTGTAGCCAATTACTTGTCAAGACCTGTTAATTCTATCTCAACAAATCTCATAACTGTCCCCTCCTCTCTCCTTTCATATAATACCCACCTCAGTGCAGGCCCTTGTAATAAAAGTTTTTTAATTGTTCTCCTGGCATCTCCCCCTCCAACTGATCTTCCACACAGGTACTAAGACAGTATTCCAAATTCACAGATCTCCACTATCCATATCACACCATTGCTCAAAAACTTTGAGGAGCTCCCGATTTTCTCTAAGATGAAATACTGACAACTTACCTTGGTATTCACAAACCTCCAGAATCTGATTTGTACGCATCTTTTCAATCCTATTTCATATTTCTCTGTTTTATGCATTCTAGGTTCTAGCCAGACTGGATTACTAGCTGTTTCCTAAACTTGACATTCTATGTCCCATCACTGTGCATCCATACAAGCCTTCCTCCATTCCTAGGATATACTTTCTCAACTCCAATTTTCAGAATTCTTGTTTCCACGTTCAGCTCAAGTGTAACCTCCTCCTTTAAGCTTTCCCTGATCCCCTCAGTTGCTAGTGCTTATTTGTTTCACTAATAACTTTATATTATACTTATGTGTGTACATTTGGTAATCTCTAATTAGAAAGTAAGCTTCTTGAGGGCAAGGACTATAATTTTTGCCTTTGTTTCCCCCAGAGTCTCATACTTAGCACTTAGTGGCTGCTTATCATATAATATTTGCACTTAGCACAGTGCCTGGCACATAGTAGGCACTATATAAAAGCATATTCCCTTCCCTTTTCCTTCCCTGTTTCACAAATGTTCACTGATTTGAATTTATATAGCCAGTCATTTTCTAGCACAAGCAGGTTAGCAGAGCCTGGAGACATTTCCTCTCACAGACTGGTTCTCTGTGACCTCAGAAGGTAGAGTCACACCCAGCTCATTCCCATACCCCATATCCTGAAGAGACAGAACCTGCAGAGGAAGTAATCCCTTTCCCCCAACAAATGTACAACATATATTCTCTGAGTTCCAAACTCTTCTCAATGAGTTACAGCAACTCACACACAGCTTTGAATAAAATGGAATCCTAATTCAGCTATGTGGTTCAGTGGAAAAAGCATTAGATTTAGAGTTAGATCATATGGGTTCAAGTGCTACCTGGGCCACCTGTGTGAGCTCAGGCAAACTGCTTAATATATCTGAGCTTTAGCCTTTCTACCTGCAAAATGAGGGGGTTGAATTGAAACCTCTAAGGTCCCTTCAGTCCAAAGTATATGGTCCAAGGAACCCCAAAACTCAAACTGATAAAGGAGCTCCACTGGATTTTTAAACGTGCCTCCAATTCCTGAGCCATAAATCCCTAGTTGTGGTATAGCACAGTTGCTCTTGTGTCCCCAGTTAAGTAATCTAGAGAAGGCTAATCAAAATTTCAGAACTGACCTCCAAGTAGGAGATATAAGACATATGCACACATTCCTAAAGTACAAGGCAGATGTAATTTTCATTATGCTGAGGTAGGATTGCATCAGCCCCTCACTGCCTAATGAATAAAATATAATCTCCCTTTCCTGGAATTTAAGGCCTTTAATATTTTGGCTCCAACCTACATTTGCTGCCTTATTTCATACTCATGCCCTTCACACATTCCATGCTCCAACCAAACTGGTCTATACGTCGTTCCCAGATTTTGAACTGCCTTTTTCCACATCAGTGCATCTGCCCAGGCTATATGTGCTCCTTTTCCTAGAAAAGTGTTAAAAAATCTCTTGGCTCAAGACTCAGTTCCAATGTTACCTCTTTCATAAAATCTTCTTGGATGCACCTAACTAAAAGTGATCCCTTCCCATCTGCAAATTTCTCACACTACTCTATATAACCTTTCCAAAGCATTTAATCACACCCTAACCTGTGTTATAGAATCATCTGTATATTTAAATCTCCTGCATAGTGAAAAATACACAGTAGACTCTAATTTTTCCTCAAGCTACAGTCCTCTATCTCTCCTTTCTCAACCAAACTCCTACAAAAAAGAGGATTCCACATATGGTTGTCAGCGGAGTAATAAAAGATCTTGAGAATGAGGAGCAAGGAATTAAAGGAGGTAAGAAAGTGGGACAAAATGAAGAAAAGATGCCTGGGAATAGCTACTGCTTGGGGCCTTCATTTACCACTTTCTCCCCCTCAAACCTATTCCTCATATATCCTACTCCAAGCCTAACAGCCTCTCACACTGTGCCTAGAACTTCCTCTTGAGGTCCTTCTATTTACTGAAAGTCCTAGCTCCCCACAAAAGTCGTTGCATCCCCAGCCACTCTCTTCTGCGCTGGCTGAACTCATTCTTATACCAGCACTCCCACATACTAGGCGTAGAGAGGGCATACTCCTTGCTCCCTACTGCCAATTTCAGGCTCCCCTTCTGCTGCTATTATTCATTAGCATCTCTTCATTTGCTACCCAATCAAGGTCTTAGTAGCAATTATCTATTACCTGCTAGAAACTCTCCTCCCTCAAGGAATTCAGTATTTAGTTCAGTCTTTCCACTCTAACTCCTGGCCAAATAATAAGGGACTTCTACATATATGTTGATGTCCCCTCTAACACCTACCTAACCTCTCAATTTCTCAGTGTCCTCAACCCACATAACATACTCTACTGCACCTCAGCTGTACACAGGGATTGCCACACCCTGATTTAGCCACCATCCACAAGTATTCCACTTCAACATTCAAAAACTATGAAATTAAGTCTTTTAAGCCATTGCCTCCTATCATTCAATTTTTCCTATCCCTTCTAAATCCATTCTTCATCCTCCCTGGGGCCTTCATTCTCTTCATCCCTTACTGCTGTCAGGCTCTCATCCCCACTGTAACTACACTTTCCTCTCTTCTCAATCTTGACCCTACAGACCCCAGCTGAACTCTACACTCACCTCTGCCCCCAAGTCCCTTGCTTCACTCTCCTGTTGACAGTTACACCTTGCCAAATGCCAACCTTGGATTACTATTCCTACCATCTACTTCCTCCATTCCAACTCACGTGCTACTGAACAGGACTGGAGGAAATCATGATTGATTGTGTCAAGTCTACTACAAATTCAAGCTACCTAATCTCAACTAGACCTTATTATAAGATTATCCTTTTATTCCTCCCTAATTGATTCTTTATCCCATTTCCCAGAGATGTTCCAGACCCTCTTTGTTTCCCTCAATTTTCCCACCTTATTCCTTTCCCCTCCCTCTAAGGAAAGGGCCTTGCTCAAAAAATAGAAATCATCACCCATGAACACCATTTTCTCCCTTTCTCTATCTCTCAAAACCACTCAATATTATTCCCATTTTATTCTTCAATTCAAACTCGTAGGAAAAGGCACTATATGTTGTATCCTTGATTTCATCCCCTTGTAGTTTATCGTGCAGATTGAAGATTAGAGAAAGAAAGGGTATGACCGTGGGGGCAATCTCTCCCAATCTACTGTTTCCTTTCCTGATACCTAAAAATATACTCAAGTCTCCCTCACAGTGAAGAAATCCACAGTAGATCCTACTTTCCCCTCAAGCCATAGTTCTATATCGCTCCTTTCTCAACCAAATTCTTACAAAAAGGAGTATACACTGAGCTTCAGTAGTACATTTCCAATTTTTTTTTCCTGGATATTTCAAACTAGGTATTTCATAGGCATCTTAAACTCTATATATCTAAAAGAGAACACATTATCCCTTCCACTCCCAAAGCCACCTCTCACAAATGGCTCTATTTCTGTCAAGGGTGCCATTACTCTCCAATCATTCAGATTCACAACCTTGGCACTATCCTTGATTTCTCACTCTCCCTCCACCCACATATCCAGTCAGCTGCCAAATCTTGTCATTTCTACCTCTACAATACCACTCACATCTGTCCTCTTCTCTCAACTTACATGGGCATGACCCTAGTTTAGGAATTCACTGCCTCTCACCTAGACTACTACGACAGCCTCCAAAATGATCTCCTTGCCTATCTCTCCTCTCCAATCTATCATCCACACAGCTGCCAAAGTGATCTTCCTCAAGCCCAAGCCTAATCATGTCATTTCCTTACTCCATAAACTTCAATGGCTCTCTATCCTATCTCTCTAAAATAAAATATAAGTTCTTCTGTTTAGCTTTAAAATTTTTCTATCATCTGGATCCAATGTATCTTTCCAAACTTATTGGATAAAGCATTTAAGTGTTTATTTAAGTACTTATTAAGCTACGAAGTGCTAACTATGTGTCATACTGTGCTAAGCACAGTGAATATAAATAGAAGCATTGAGATAGTAGGGAAAGGATGAAAAGGTACTTGCATGGGGGCAAATTAGAAAAGTAGTCTGAATGGTTAGGAACTGAGCCAGGTTAGGGGGAAGCATGGGTGGTACGGGGGGCATGGAGGGGAAGGGTACCTCCTGAAATGGTAGTTCCAAAAAGCACCTCACCAACTGGCAGAAGAGGCTACAGGAATGGACATCATTCCCCTCTTGTAATCTATTGTCCAGTCAGACTTGCCTAGCTATTCCTTATTCATGATATTCCTTTGCTGTGGCTATCCTCTAGGGCCTGGAATATACTCCTACCTCACTTCTGTCTTTTAGATCCTTGCTTCATTTACAACTGGGCTCAAGTAACAAATTCTACATGAATCCTTTCCTAAATCCCCCAGCTGATGCCTTTCTCCCTCCCAAAATTTACCTTGAATCCATTCAGTACATAATTATTTTTGCATGTCAGTCTCTTCTAACACAACAGAATATAGGTTCCTTGACAGCAAGAGCCTTCACTTTTTTGTCTTTATATCTCAAACAACTAGCACAATGACATGGAGCAGACCCTGAATAAATTCTTGTTTGACTGACTGGGGAGAATAATGACAGTGAATACTATGAGAAAGAAAAAGAGTAATAACTGGATATAATGGGGGAAAACACTGTAGTTTAGGGAGTGAGGAGTCAGTTGTGGTTAGAAGCAATGGGGGGAAGAAGTATGACTGGGATTAAGAAGGATAATGATTTCTTTGTAGGAGAACCCCAAACATTATACTAGCCTTTCAAGTTAAATCTGCACAATTAGATAAGCCATATCATTTCTCTATTTCTTCAAATATAATGACATAAGTACCTCACCTACCCAATTCCTTTTATTTTCTTTTACTTCATGCAATGAACAGGAAACTAAAAAACTGTAAATAATTACCTAAGTTGTTAGGGAAAGTGGTAATTAAAGAAGTTGCCTATACCTGCTTTCTATATCCATGATTCCCAATTTTATAGAGAAATATGCTTCTTAAAAAGCATAAATGAGGTAGTCTCCTATACTATGATACAAAGATATTGGGCATGCTTAAAAATTTATTACTAGTTTGACAGTGGTGACTTTTTTTTTTTACCCAGGGTCAAGTGTCCAAGAGAGATGAGACTCACAGAAGCTTATGTTTATTTTATACCCCACTAGTTCCCCATAAGGATTTTGCAGGAACAGAAGCACACCTTTTTCTTATCTCCAAAAAAGTCAGCAACAGATGAAATGGGAAATGATTCCTCTAGATCAGCCTTAGGAGGAACATTTTTAGTGGACAGCATCAGAGTTTCCATTAAGTTTTTCAAGCCCTGAGAGTTGCAACAAAATAGTTGATTAAGAAGTTATAACTAAACCTAACTCCTCTTTCTTCATCACCTTGAAACAATGCACCAAATAAAGGGAAATGGATAAAAATGTTTAAAGGAGGGGAAGGCAAAGAAATGTGCGAAGAGGAAAAAAATCAACCTATAAAAAAATTATGACTGAAAAAACGTGTAAATGAAAAGCCCTAATAAAATTCATATTATGAAAATAAAAGAAAATTAAGAGGAATCTCCAAAATGAAAGAATGATATCTCTCCACAAAGGAGAAATTTAAGAAGATCTGACATCTAAAAATTGATAAAATCAATGACAGAAGAACAGAAAAAAAATGAACATGAGACTTGGCAGTTTGGAATAGTTGGTAGAAAATATTTAATAAATCACTGGATTCTCTGAGGAATAGATGGAAGACAAAAATGTTGTGGTCACAGAACATATAACTAAGTAAAAATTTTAAAACAGAGGGCAAAGTATAAATTAATAAAATCCACAACATATCAACAGAGAAGAACTCCATATTTAAATAATCCAGAAAGCAGTCCTATCAAATTCCAGAACTTCAGTAAGAATCTTACAAAAAGATAGGAAGAAGCAAAACACATATCAAGAAACACATACTTGATAATGTAAGAATTTTCATCAAGGACATAAAAGTGGTGCAGATTGGGAAGAGAAGCCTGGAATGTAATATACCAAATACAGTAAAAAGGTAGGAATCTAAATTTGAAAGGGAATTAAATCTGAAAGGGAACTTAGAGGTCCTCTAATCGGGTCACTTCACTTTATAGGTGAGGAAACTGAGAGCCAGAGAGATAAAATTACTAAAATCAACCTTAACCCCACGATTGCCTATCCAGAAAAAACTGAGCACATTTCTCCAGGAGAAAAGATGTGTTCTTAGCAGGACCCAATGAATTTCTCAGCTTCTCCCTAACCCCCCTGCTCCTCCCAAAAAGACAAGCACTAGGCATGTTTTGAAAGGCAAACCAACAAGTAAATGATCTTTTACAGCAAGGAATGATTGTCATAACTATTTGAAATGTTGAAGGGAGAAGATAGATAGAGAGAAATGGAGGTGGAGGGACAGAAAGAAAGAATATAATGAAGGGAAAACCAAACTTAAACAGTCTAATTTTGAATCTAAGTGGATTGAATCCCCCATTAAAAAAAAAGTTGTAAAATGGATTTGAAAATGTAACTTCTCAAAATGCTGCCTATAGATTTAATATTAAGGGGTGGAATAAAATTCCTTGTGTTTCAGCTGAATCCAGAAAAATAGGAGTTACCATCACTCATTTAAGACAAAGGTCAAAACAGCATAAAAGAAAAACAGAATCTACATTATGCTTAAAGACACTATAGATAATGAAACAGAAACAATATTCAATATTCATTCACTTAATGTTAAGTAATTAAAGGAAAACCTAAAACATTTTAAAAGGCATTAATAGTGGAAGTCCTTAAATATTCCTCAATTAATAAACATTTATTAAATGCCTACTATGTATGAAACAGTGGGATACAAAATGTTTTGGAATTTGCCAAATCTAACAAAGATAAGCAAAAAGAAAATTAAAGAATTGAAGAATTTTGGGAAAAGAGGATTTGATAATTTTATGGCAATATATCTGGAAATGTTATATTTATTTGAAGGGGGCACATAGGATTTTTATAAAAACTGAACAATAAGTTATTGAATGCAGAAAAACAAATCTTAAATCTTTACAGATTGACACAATAAGAACAGTCATTGAAAAAGAAAGTAAGATACAGATTTAGAAAAAAAAATACAACTAAATAATTGGCTAAAAGGTCAAAAATATAAACAATAAAAGTTTAAAAATGAAAATAACCATACAGAACACTAAAATTTTCTAAGGTAAACCTAAAGCAGTCCATACAGGAAATTGTGTATCTTTCAACAACAATAAAAAACTAGATTGGAGTAATGAAATAAGCAATTAAATTAGAAAAGAATAATCACAAAAGAGAAAATTTTGATAATTAAAGTTATTTTATAGGCAGAAATATTTATGACTTAATGGCTAATTTAGCTTTTAAGAGAGAAGAAAATTAACTCACTAAAATGAAGAGTGAGATGGAGAAAATGATACAGTGAATGAAGAGGAAATAAAAGAAAAATACCAGAAACTATTATAGTTAATTACTTGCCAGTGAAACTGAAAATATAATTGAAATGGGACTACTATCTACAAAAAAATACAAAATGCTGAAACTAACAAAAGGGAATAGGTAAATTACACAACTCAACTTCAGATATAGAAACTGAGCAAGTAATACATGAACTACAATGGGAAAATTCTCTAGACTAGAAAGATATAAAATTAAATTCTAACCATCATTAAAAGCAGTAGTATCAAATTCAAATATAAAGGGGGGGCACTACCCCATATATAAGGATACCTGTAGATCACATATTGATTTATAAAACCATATAATTTTACTTCAGCTAAAGCATAATAGATTCTGCTCCAATCCATTAATTTTAACTCTGTCTTCCTGTTTTAAGTGTTTCTTGTAAACAACATATTGTTGAATTTTGATTTCTATCCATTCTGCTATCTACTTCTATTTTATGGGTGAATAGATCCCATTGCCATTCATGATTAGGATTACTATCTGTGCATTTCCCTTCATCCTATTTTCTTCTGTTTATCTTTCTCTCTTTTTGCCCTGCCCATTCTCAAAAGTCTCTTTTGCTGTGGACCACTACTTCCTTAATCTGTCCTCCCTTTTATCACCCTGCCCCCTCCACCTTCTCTTATCTCCTTTCACTACTGGTTTCCGGCTGGAAAAGATAGATTTCTATGCCCATTGAATAGGTATGTATCTTCTTCCCTCTTTGAATCAATTCAGATAAGAATGAGGTTCATGCATTGCCCACCCTCCCATGCAGCCTCCACTGTAAAAGTTCTTCCTTTCATGTCTGTTTTATATAAGATAATTTTCTCCATTTTTCTTCTCCCTTCCCCCTTCTTTTGCCCAGGGCATCCCTCCTTCTGACAATCTTTTTTTTTTTTTTTTGAGATTATCTCAACATAATCAACTCATTCCCATGGCTTCTTTGTAGAGTCCTTCTAACTGTCCTAATAATCATAAAGATCTTAGGAGTTATATGTCTCATCTTCCCATATAGGGACTTTGTTGAGTCAATTATGATTTCCCTTTCATATTTACCTTTTTATGTTTGCATCTTATATTTGAAAGTTTGACTAATCAGCTCTAATCAGCTCTGGTCTTTTCATCAGGTATGCTTGTAAGTCATCTATTTCATTAAATATGTATTTTTCCCCCTGAAAGATTACACTCAGTTTTGCTGGGTAGATAATTCTTCGTGGTAATTCTAACTCCTTTGTCTTCAAAAATATTATATTCTAAGCCCTCTGCTCCTTTAACAGGGTAGCTGCTAAATCTTGTGTAATCCTGACTGTGGCTACAGAGTATTTCAATGAGTTTGGTTGTTTTGTTTTGGTTTTGGCTGCTTGCAATATTTTCTCTGTGACCGGGGAGCTCTGGAATATGGCTACAGTATTCACGCGAGTTTTCCTTTTATCATCTCTTTCAGGTGGTGATCAGCGGATTCTTTTCATTCATTTCTATTTTACTCTCTAGTTCGAGGATATTGGAACAGTTTTCATAATTTCCTAAAATATGATAACTAGGCTCATCCTTTGATCATAGCTTTCAAGTACTTTAATAATTCTTAAATTGTCTCTTCCCTATCTATTTTCCAGGTTAGTTTTTTAAAAAATATTTCACATTTTTTTCTATTTTTTCATTCTTTTGACTTTGTTTTATTGGTTTTTGATGTTTCATAGAATCATTGTCTTCCACTTACCCATTTCTAATTTTTAAGGAATTATTTTCTTTAGTGAGCTTTTGTGCCTCTTTTTCCATCTGGTCCATTATAATTATAAAGGAGTTATTTTCATGAATGTATTTTTACCTCTTTTACTATTTGGCTATTTCTGCTTTTTTTTTAAAAGGCATTATTTTCTTCAGTATTTTTTGTGCTTCTTTGACCAAGCTACTAATTGTCTTTTCATAATTTTATTGCATCACTCTTATTTCTTTTCCAAATTTTTCTTCTACCACTCTTATTTGATTTTGAAAATAAATTTTTTTCAGCTCTTCTAGGAATTCTTATTGGGCTTGTGTCCACTTCACATTTTCTTCTGTTTTTAGGTTTTGCTTGTAGCAGTTTTGATGTCACTGTCTTTTTCTGAGTTTGTGTCTTGATCTTCTGTATCAAAATAGCAATGTTTTTTGATCACATACTTTTTTTTTGTAATCTGTTCATTTTTCTACCTTATTTTTTGACTTTGAAATTTATGTTAAAATTGAGGATGAGGCATTGTCCAAAGCTTCAGGCTTTTTTGCACTATTGTTTTCAGAACTAGTTCTGGCGGTTTGGAAGTTTTCAGTGCTTCTAAGGTGGTGTGATCTAGGGAGAGGTGTACTCACTGCTCTCCTGGTATGCAATCTGGTCTTTACTGAGGAAACTGGGAACTGAGTGAACCATAAAGACTACATCTTCTGACTCAGCTCTGGAGTTAGCTCAGTTCCCTTTCTATTCAATTATAGGTCTAATCCAATCTCTGTCTTGTGAGAAAACTTTATTCAAATACAAAAATTGTGGAAAAAACTTTATTGCATTGTTTGAACCTAACCCTGCACAGCTGAGAGGCTGGACCACCTCAACCAATTACTTAGAGACCCTTAACTAAGGACCTAGGCTATGTTGACCAGAAACCCAGTCAGATCCAAAAACTGATGCAAGGAGTTTTCTCACAACTATACATCTCAAACAACTCATATGTCTTATCTGAAAACTGGTCCTGTACTGGTCAATCAGTTACTGTTTCCATGGTCCTTTGAGGGAATACTGGCACTTGGAAAAGAGTAGGACACCTCTTTTTCTGACTTCAGGGAATTGTACCTGTTTGCTTTTCCTTTCCCAACTTGGAAAGTCCCTAATCTTTCCTCCAATTAGGAATCAGATTACCTAATCTTATATCCTGGTTTATATCCTGTTGATTGTTTTCTTTTAATGCATAAAAACCTGTTTCTCTCTGTATTGTGGATCTAGTGTCAAGCTGAGGGTGGCTAGTCCCAATTTGTTATGCAATTGGCATGCATTGCTTGATAAATCAATATGCTCAAAAGCTCAAACCTTTGTTTCGCAGTTATTTCAGATTTTACCTGTCACATTACCAAGAAGGGCCCCTAATCTCTTGTAGCTGCAAACAATGCTGCTCCTCAGGGTGCTTGCTCTCTTGTGACCAGAAGTACTTCTCTCCACCTAGAACTCTAACCCAGAAGTGGATATAAGCAATGGAGTTGCCAAACAGTGCCTGGTCCTGCTGCCAGTGCTAGCACAGGAATACTCTGTAATATCTTTCTGATCAGTTGCCCAGTCCCCTTACTGTCTCTGGTTTGAGGGCTCCTGAAGCTGCTTTCTGTTGTCATTGCCTCTGAGACCCACAGCTCATGCTGCTGCCACGTGTACTCTGGCACCCCAGCGCAACAAACCTGTCATTCCAAGCTTATAAGTTGTTGTGTGCTGGAAAAAAGTTTCACCCCAACCTTTGGTTGGTTCTGCCATGCCAGAATTCGATTTGAAGCATTATTTAACAGTTTTTTGGAGGGGAATGTTGGGAGAGCTCATCTGTAGACCATCTTTTACTCCACAATCTTGTCCAAATATATTTTAATCTGGTTCTGAGTCACTCAAGTGTTGCCTCAGCAATGAATGTTTGACAGTTCTGATCTAAAGCACAAACAGTGCCGAGCTACAGAAACTTTTTTCCAAAATCAGAGAAAGAATGGGCTCTACCAAATTTCTATGAGGTAAATACAATCCTGATAAACCAATCAGGAAAGGGTAAAACAACGAATGAGAATTTAGTTTGTTTTGATCATTTAGGTCAATGTCATCAATGAATAATACAGATGCAAAACTATTAAAGAAAATATGGTGAAAAAACTTCATCAATGCATAAGAAAATTCATAATGACAGCTGAATTCATATCGAGAATGCAAAGATGGTTAAGAATTGGGAAAAAAATTCACATAATCAATCATAAGAGTTACAAAACAAAATCACAAGTATTTTAACAGCTATAGGAAAGTCTTCACTGAAGTATAGTACGAGAAATTGAAAGAATCTATTAGTCATCTCTTGAAAAAAAAAAAAAACTCCCAAATGAAAACTCCCAGAAATATAGAGAAAAATCCAGAGCTTTTAGGTCAAGGAACAAATACCATATTCATCCAGACAGAAAGTATTCAAGGACTGTGGAGCCACAGTAAGAATCACACAATATTTAGCAGCTACCACTATAAAGGAGAAAGCTAGATGGCACAGTGGATAAAATTCTGGGCCTGGAGTCAGGAAGACCTGAATTCAAATCTAGCCTCTGACATATGCTAGCTGTGTGATCCTGAGTAAATCATTTAATCCTGTTTGCCTCAATTTCTTCATCTGTAAAATGAGCTGGAAAAAAAAATAACAAACCATTCCAGTATCTTTGCCAAGAAAACCCCAAATGGTATCATAAAGAGTCAGACATAACTGAACAACAAGAACTATAAAGGAACAGAGGCCTTGGAATATGATATTCCAAAAGGCAAAGGATCTAGGATTATAAACCAAGAACAGCCTACTAGGAAAATTGAGTATAATCCTGGGGGGTAGGGGAGGAATGAACATTGAATGAAATAGAAGACTTTCAAGCATTCCTTATGAAAAGATGACAGCTGAATAGAAAATTTGATATTCAAACATGTGACTTAAGGAAAGCATTAAAAAGTAAACATGAGTGAGAAATCATATGGCAAGATGATACATGTACCTCCTCAGAACTTTATCATCGAAGATGGCGGCTGGAAAGCAGGGACCTGCGTGAGCTCTCTGCCAAGTCTCTCCAAAGACGAATAAAAAATGACTCTGAACAAATTCTAGAACTGCAGAACCCACAAAATAGCAGAGGGAAGCAGGGATCCAGCCCAGGACAGCCGGGATGGTCGCTGGGTGAGATCTATCGTGCATGGAACTGGGAGCAGGAGGGGAGCTGAGCCCAGCATGACCCGGAGCCAGGCGGAGTGAGCCCTAGTGCCCTGAATCAGTGAGCTGTGGCAGTTACCAGACTTCTCAACACAGAAACACCAAAGACAACAGAGAAGAACTGCAGAACCCACAAAACAGCAGAGGGAAGCATGGCTCCAGCCCAGGACAGCCTTGATGGTCTCTGGGTAAGGTTTACTGCGCACAGAGCTAGGAGTGGAGGGGAGTGGAGCAGAGCTCAGCGTGGGTGGCGACAGGACCAACCAGACCGGGAGCCGGGCGGAGCGGGCCTTAGTGCCCTGAACCAGTGAGCTGTGGCAGTTACTAGACTTCTCAACCCACAAACACCAAAGACAACAGAGAAGGTTAGTGGGAAAAGCTGCTGGGGAGAGAGTGGAAAGAGTTCGCAGTTTGGCCACCGCCCTGGAGAACAGCAGAGGTGGTGCAGCTCTGATGACAGAGCTACAGCTGCAGTTGCTTCCAGCCCGAGGCCCACCTGATGGGAGGAATTAAGTGGCGGATCACAGCAGGAGTCAGAACCTGCATAAGATTTTCGTCAGATCCGGGTTGGGGGTTCTTGGGGAAGGAGGAGTGCTGGTATGGCAGAGCTGGCTGTAATAGCTCTGAAAACAACAGCACATCCCCTCAAGCTTGGAACAAAGTACTCTTTACTCTACAAGCAGTCATACCCTGACAAAAAAATTCAAGGGTCAAGTAAGTTGGCTGGGAACATGACCAGGCAGCGAAAACAGACTCAGATTCAGTCTCAGACTTTGGAATCTTTCTTTGGTGACAAAGAAGACCAAAACATACAGCCAGAAGAAGTCAACAAAGTCAAAGAGCCTACATCAAAAGCCTCCAAGAAAAACATGAACTGGTCTCAGGCCATGGAAGAGCTCAAAAAGGATTTGGAAAAGGAAGTTAGAGAAGTAGAGGAAAAATTGGGAAGAGCAATGTGAAGGATGTGAGAAAACTGTGAAAAACAAGTCAATGACTTGCTAAAGGAGACCCCAAAAAATACTGAAAAAAAATACTGAAAAAACAACACCTTAAAAAATAGACTAACTCAAATGGCAAAAGAGCTCCGAAAAGCCAATGAGGAGAAGAATGCCTTGAAAGGCAAAATTAGCCAAATGGAAAAGGAGGTCCAAAAGACTACTGAAGAAAATACTACATTAAAAACCAGACTGGAGCAAATGGAAGCTAGTGACTTTATGAGAAATCAAGATATTATAAAACAGAACCAAAGGAATGAAAAAGTGGAAGACAATGTGAAATATCTCACTGGAAAAACCACAGATCCGGAAAATAGATCCAGGAGAGATAATTTAAAAATTATTGGACTACCTGAAAGCCATAATCAAAAAAAGAGCTTACATATCATCTTCCAAGAAATTATCAAGGAGAACTGCCCTGATATTCTAGAGCCAGAGGGTAAAATAGAAATTGAAAGAATCCACAGATCACCCCCTCAAATAGATCCCAAAAAGAAAACTCCTAGGAATATTGTTGGCAAATTCCAGAGCTCACAGATCAAGGAGAAAATACTGCAAGCAGTCAGAAAGAAACAATTTGAGTATTATGGAAACACAATCAGAATAATCCAAGATCTGGCCGTTTCTACATTAAGAGATCGAAGGGCTTGGAATACAATATTCCGGAGGTCATTGGAGCTAGGATTAAAACCAAGAATCACCTACCCAGCAAAACTGAGTATCATGCTCCAAGGCAAAATATGGACTTTCAATAAAATAGAGGACTTTCAAGCTTTCTCAGTGAAAAGACCAGAGGTGAATAGAAAATCTGACTTTCAAACCCAAGATTCAAGAGGAGCATGAAAAGGTAATCAAGAAAAAGAATAAGAAAAAGAAATTGCAAGGGATTTACCAAAGTTGAACTGTTTTGTTTACATTCCTATATGGAAAGATGATGTGTATGATTCATGAGACCTCAGTATTAGGGTAGCTGAAGGGAGTATGCATATATATATGTGTGTGGGTGTGGGTGTGGGTGTATGTATATATGTATGTGTAAATATAGATAGATAGATAGATAGTCAGAGGGCACAGGGAGAGTTGAATATGAAGGGATGATATCTAAAAAATAATCAAATTAAGGGATGAGAGAGAAATATATTGAGAGAGGGGGAAAGGGAATGATAGAATGGGGTAAATTATCTCACATAAAAGTGGCAAGAAAAAGCAGTTCTGTAGGAAGGGAAGAGGAGGTAGGTGAGGGGGAATGAGTGAATCTTGCTCTCATCAGATTTGACCTGAGGAGGGATACATACACACTCAATGGGGTATCTTACCCCATAGGAAAGAAGGAGGAAGAAGATAAAGGGGGGATGATAAAAGGGAGGGCAGATGGGGGAGGAGGTAATCAAAAACAAACACTTTTGAAAAGGGACAGAGTCAAGGGAAAAAATTCAATAAAGGGGGATAGGTTAGGAAGGAGCAAAATATAGTTAGTCTTTCACAACATGAGTATTGTGGAAGGGTTTTACATAATGATATGCATGTGGCCTAGGCTGAATTGCTTGACTTCTTAGAGAGGGTGGGTGAGAAGGGAAGAGGGGAGAGAATTTGGAACTCAAATTTTTTAAAAACAGATGTTCAAAAACAACAACAAAAAAGTTTTTTCATGCAACTGGGAAATAAGATACACAAGCAATGGGACATAGAAATTTATCTTGAAAGGAAAGGAAAAGGGGATGGGAGGGGAGTGGGGTGACAGAAGGGAGGGCTGACTGGGGAATGGGGCAAGCAGAATATACACCATCTTGGAGTGGGGGGAGGGTAGAAATGGGGAGAAAATTCATAATTCAAACTCTTGTGAAAATCAATGCTGAAAACTAAATATATTAAATAAAAAAAATAATTTTATCATCACCAAAGGTTTTAGAGGGTGTCTAATTAGATAAAGGATGTGAGTGTGATTCTATTTTGTTTGAATGATCTCAAAAGAAGGAGGAAAGGTGAGGTATAAGAATGCACTGGGAGAGGGAGAAATAGAGTAGAAGAATGAGGAAAATTGTCTAACATAAATGAGGCATGCATGGAAGTGTTTATAAAATGGAGGAGGCAGTGGTGGGGAGTGAGCAACACCCGAACTTCATTTTCATCTGGACTGATTCAAGGAGAGAAGAATACATATACACACACAATTCAGTACAGAAATTCATCCTACCTCACAGGGAAGTAGGAAGGAAAGAGCTTAAAAGAAATGGAGAAGGGAGGGCAGACTAAGGGAAGCAGGGGTCAGAAACAAAACAGAAGTTGAAGAAGGAGACGGTGAAAAAAAAAAGAACAGTATAAGAGAACGAGATGGAGAAAAACACACAGTAAGTAATCATAATTGTGAAAGTGAAGGGGATGAACTCAACTATGAGATGGAAGAAGACAGGAGAATGGATTAGAAACCAGAATCCAACAATATGTTGCTTACAAGAAAAACAAATGAAAACAGAAAAATACACAGAGGGGTTGTAGTAGAATCTATTATGCTTTAGCTGAAATGAAAAAAGGCAGGGATAGTAATCATCATTTCAGAAAAGCAAAAGCAAAAACAGAGCTATTTAAAAGAAATAGGTAAACTACACACTAAAATGTACTATAGATAATGAATTAGTATCAGTATCATATATGCACTAAATGACATAGCAATTAAATTCTTAAAGGAAAAGTTAAGTGAGTTACAGAAAGCAATAGAAAGTAAAACTAATAGTGAGGAATCCCAATTTACCCCTCTTGGCCCTAGATAAACCTAACTATAAAATAAACAAGAAAGACATTAAGAGATGAATAGAATTTTATAAAAGTTAGATATGATAGACTTTTGGAGAATATCAAATGAGAATAGAAGGGAATATACTTGTGCATGGCACTCTTACAAAAATCAAGCATGCATTAAGGCATTAAAAATTTCACAAACAAATGTAGAGAAGCAAAAATATAAAATGTATCTTTTACTGATGATAATATATTAAAAATTACATCAAACAAAGGACCTTTGAAGCAGAGATTTAAATTAATTGGAAACTAAATAACTTAATCCTAAACGAGTGGGTTATAGTATATGATTTTAATAGAATATTGTTGTGCTATAAGAAATGACTGAATGATTTGGGGGAGGTAGGGGAGCAGGCAGGGCAATTGGGGTTAAGTGACTTGGCCAAGGTCACACAGATAGTAAGTGTGTCAAGTGTTTGACACCAGATTTGAACTTAGGTCCTCCTGACTCCAGGGCTGGTCCTCTACTAACTGCGCCACCTAGCTGCCCCTTATGATTTTTTTTTTAAACTGGGAAGATACACATGAACTGATACAAAATGAAGAGAGCAGAACCAGGAGAACATTATACATAGCAACAGCAATAGTACGTGATGAAGAACATTCCCAGACTTAGCTATTCTCAGCAATACAATGATCCAAGGCAATCTCAAAGGACTTATGATGAAAAATGCCATCTACCTCCAGAGAAAGAATTGATATAGTCTAAATACAGATTGAAACATGCTCTCTCTCTCTCTCTCTCTCTCTCAATCTCTCTCCCCCTCCCTTTCTCTCACACATTCTCTCTCTTTCTGTATCTCACTTTCTCTCTGAGTTTTCTTGCACAAAATGACTAATATGGAAATGTTTTACATGATTGCACATGTGTAACCTTTATGAGATTGCATACTGTCTCAGGGAGGAGAAAGGAAAGTGAGAGAGGGATAGAATTTGAAACTCAAAAGTTTAACTAAAAAAACATTAAAATTGTTTTAATATGTAATGGGGGGGAATAAGGTATTTTTAAAAAAGAATTAGTGGGTTAAAGAACAAATCACAGAAACAATCAAATAATTTCATTAAAGGTAATGACAACAATGAAATTACATACTAAAATTTGTGGGATGAAGCCAAAGCAGTTCTTGGGGCAAATTTTACATGTCTAAATGCTTACATTAATCAAAAGATGAAGAGTAGATTGATGAATTAGGCACGCAACTAAAAAAAAAACTAGAAAACCAACAGATTAAAAAACCCCAATTAAACACCAAAATAGAAATTCTAAGAATCAAAAGAGTGATTAACAAAATTCGAAGAAAAAAATATATTGAACTAATAAATAAAACTAGGAGCTCTTTAAAAAAAAACTAATAAAATAAGTGTCATTGGCTAATTTGATCTTAAAAGAGAAAGAAAATCAAATTACCAGGTACAAAAATTAAAAAGGTGAACTCACAGCCAATGAAGAAGTGCTATTTTGCCTAACTACATGTCAATAAAACTAACAATCTAAATGGAATAGATAAATATTTACAAAAATATAATTGCCCAGATGAAAAGATCAAGAAATAAAATACTTAAATAACCCAATCTCAGTAAAAGAAATTGAACAAGCAATAAATGAGCTCCCAAAGAAAAAAAAATCTAGGACCAGATGGATTTACAAGAGAATTCTATCACTTAAAGAATAGTTAATTTCAATATTATATAAACTGTCTGGAAAAAAAAGAGATAAAGAATGAATTCTACCAAATTCCTTCTATGACACAAACATGGTCTTGCTATCTAAACCACGGAAAATAAAAACAGACGGAAAAAAACCAACAATTACAGACCAATTTCCCTAATGAATACTGATGCAAAAATTTTAAATAGAATGCTAGCAAGGAGATTATAGCAATTCCAAATAAGAAAAAGAAATTGAAGGAATAAGCATAGACAATGAGGAAACAAAAATATCACTTTTGCAAATGATATGATGGTTTACTTAGAGAACTCTAGAGAGTCAATTAAAAACTTAATCAAAACAATTAACAACTACAGCAAAGTTGCAGGATATAAAATAAACCCACATAAATCATCAGTGTTTCTGTGTATTACCATTAAACCCAAGCACTTAATCTGTTTTTGGAATTCTAAACATGTGAAGTTCATCTGAATTTATAGGCTTTTTTTAAAGTTATTCTGCCCTATAATTGGAGGAGTTCAGACCTTGTTTTAGAAAGTCTTATGGTTTTGAAGTGATACACTTGAGGAACATGGAGGGCTATATGTGTTGCATAGAGATTTTGTCAGGACCTCCATCTGGTTTTCTCTGTTTATTGGCAGGGGGTCCAATGGAGAAAAGTATGAGTTGCCCTCTGTACTGGAGGGATCTAGGAAAGAATTTTCATGCAGGTCGCTTCTCATGTTTCTGTGAGGAGCTTCTAGTTGATGCCAGGTTCCTAAATGAAGTTGGGAGAGCAACATGAGTGACTGAGGAGGATATTTAGGGTGAGACTTTCTTTCTCAAAGTAGAAGCTTGTTTTTCTCATTATTTTTCCCTTTAATTTTTTATTTCATTAATTTTTTTCTTAATTAGGGTCTGATCAGCCACAGTAAGACACACTGAAACTTGACTCTAGCATAGTGTCTTTGCAGTTTTGGTCCTCTTCGAGAATGAAGGACAACTACCAACCAGTATATATGTATGTATGTATGTGTGTGTGTGTATGTATGTATATGTATGTATTTATGTATATATGTGTGTGTATGTGTACGTATATATAGATACAGATAGAGATAGACAGATAGATAAATAGATAGGTAGATAGATAGCTATAACATTTTGTATTTGGGAGTGACGGTAATCTTTAGGCCCACAATCTGTGGTTGGACTGGGTCCTCCCAACAGACTTCATCTGGGGACTGTCTTTAGGGCTATGCTGAAAGTTCAGAACACTCAGATAGGGCACTTAGAAAGCCATTAAGATGTGTGCCATTGGACTTTGTTAAGACTCTTACAAAAAGCATGGGGAGAAGGCACTGGAAATGACAATGTCTGAACCTCCTCCAGCTTCCCAGAGAAATTTCCAGAATTGGAGAAATGGGACAATGTGCCAAATTTACACAAATTGATTTTCTGAGGATAGCAAGTACTTAACTGGGAGAATAAAGAATAATGAGGGTAAGCAGGGGAACCTCTCACATAATTGTAGCATGCCCCCTGGAGTTGAGTATGAACCTTTGCCCATCCGCATAGATGGGCTCCTCACAAAGGACAAGGGAAATCAGAGGCTGCTGATTGATTCGTGCCCCACCACCTTGTAACTGGAAGCAGCATCAAAAAGCAGCTACAATTATTCACTCAATAGACTTTATAAGGAGACACCTTCTGCTCCTGCTCTTTGTTTATGTGGCTTGAGACTCTAAGAACTCTTTCTTGGACTCCCTGTGGAAGGAGGGAAAAGGATTTCTTCCTTCCCTTTCTCTGTCAGCAACAGCAGTTGTCTACCTATGTGAGCCAGCAAACATGCTGCCCCTTCTGCTTTGAGATTCTTTCTTAAAATACAGGCTGCTGAACAGCAATCCTGAGATGAGGTTTCTAGCCTCAGTGGCAATGCCATGAATTGAAGCAATCAGGAGCTCTTGATCTACAAACTGTTTGCCCGGCTGGAGGTGTTTCCTACAACTATTACAATGCTTCTTAAAGAAGAAGATGATTCACACTAACACGTGCATGAACCGTGCCCTGGCTCACCAAAAGATAATGGATATTGAGTAAATTGTTTATACAGTACAGAGTAAAGACGATATACTTTCAGCAATCTCACTAAATGTTTCTTTTTACCACATCATGTTCTAAGTATTTGAGAATGTGCTGTTATGAGTATTTTGTGAATCATTTCTTTTATAGTGGAGGAAACAAATAGCTGTTCCATCCTGCCTTGTTCCCTCCAAAAAAGAAAGAGAAATTGCTTGGAAACTTATATAAAAGTTAGCAGAAAATTACCAGAATACAAGGGTATGTATTTCAGAGTTGTGGAGAGGGAAAAATTCTTAAACCACATGATACACATACCTGTACACAGGCACACTTACACACAGACATATATTTTATTCCTATATATATATATATGTATATATATATATATATACATATATATATATACACACATGTTATATATATGGAGAAAGAATATTAAAAAGACAAAATAGGTGGTACTGAATTTAAAAAAAAAGTTTCGCATAAATAAAAACAATTTAGCTAGAATAAAAAGGGAAAATATAAAGTGAGGACAAAACTTTGCATTAAACACTTCTGATAAAAAGTCTGACATCCAACATCTACAAGAAACTGATACAAATCTATAGGATTAAGAGCTATTCCCCAATAGAGAACTGGTGAAAAGATCACTGTGACCACACAGTTTTAAAATGAAAAAACGAAACTCAAGAATCATGAGAATAATTTCAAAATTATTAATAATCAGAAAAGTATAAATTAAAATAATTCTAATAATTCATACCCATCAAATTGGCAAAGACGGTTAAATATGGAAAAATTCTACCTTGGCAAAGCTTTGGGAAATAGTCCCAGTAACTGACTCATATTGAAGCTGGTCTGACCATTTGAGAAAGCAGCACAAAATCATATATAAAAAGTTACAAAAATTTCACCCTTTTTTACCTAACAATCTGAAAATTTTTTTTCTTATTCCTATTTGTATAAAAATATTCTTTATTTGTCACAGAATCAAATTAGAAATGAACTATGTGCACAACAATTTAGGGAATGGCTAAAGAAATTGTGGTATGTGAATATTAATATTATTATGCTGCAAGGAATGACAATATGAAGAATTCCAAGAAACATGGAAAGATCTGTATGAATAGATATAGCTAAAAGAAAGCTGATTCAAAAGAACAATATACTACCTAACTATAACAGCTTACATGAAGACAATATCAAATCACAACAAAAGAGGTTAAATACAATGGACAATGATGACACTACATTGTTTAAAGTTAAGAGCAAAAAAACGTTCCTTTTCTGTAAACATGCACTTTCAGTCACAATCACGTTGTGTTGTCTGCCTGAACTTGTGGAAGAGTGTACACTGGCTTTTGTGTTTATGTTTCTTATATTCCTATATTAAAACAAAATTTGTTAATTAAAATGTTTTTCAATCCCTGGATCCAAGTACATTGCTTTACTCAAAGGAAACACTCTAACAGGGTACGTGGTTTCATTCTAAGAAGAGATCTCTTGGTTTTATCAACTACCCTATTGAAATTGGAGCTGTCAACAGTCATTGACTCATCAGGAATTAAAGACTTTGCATTGGAGGGAAAATGTTAAAAGATCCAGGCAAAGATCCCTTTTCACTACCAAGTGTCCCCAAACCCTTTAAATTAAAAACTGCCCATCAAACTCCCAGCATGTGAACACATTACCTCCTTTTTTTCCCGTGAACAGGACCTGCTTCTTCCAGCCTTTCGCAGAGTATGACCTGTAGCAGTTCAGAAGCATAGCTGGAGATTATAGGTACTTTAGAGCAATAGACTATCACAGTAAAACTCTTTTATTTGTTTATTCAATAGGCAGGACCAATCATTATCAAGTGATTTTTAAGAAAATGTACCCTATTATACTGAAGAGAAAATGGCACCTTAAAAAAAATATACCAAGACACAGAGATGGTAATTTCACATGCTCACATTATTTGACTATAATGAACAAAGCCTCAAACCCTTTAATCTAATTCATTATCTGTATTCAGGAAGGGCTGGAAGACTTTAGTTTTCTAGATGAATTAAATCTTTATTAAATTGTTTGGAATTACATAAACTGACTTCCACAAAATGTACTATACAGCAAGCTCATGCACACTTTTTAGTGAATACTTACCATCATATTACACTGAACACCTGAATTCACTATATTCAAGGAATGGGCAACCTTGCCACTTGAATAAGTAGTAATCACATGTTTCATATAACTGGTAAATAGAAATCTGCAGATATACATAAATTCAATAGACTACCATCATAATATTTAAATATACTGTTTCAAGGTCACTTTTTAAAACTTTTAAAGTCATATAAAATTGAAATACTTTAAAGTGTAAGATTAAAGAATATATATATTAGGAACTAAACTGCCAAATTTCATCTGCAAGAGTAACTTTGCTTCCCAGTTGGTCTACTTATCATCTCAGGGGCTGACACACCTCCCATGGGTCAGAAAGCCTATCATCAAGGCTACCAGCAGGGATGCATTTACACTATTCTATAATGGAGAGGTTTTAATTCTAAAAAAAGAGACGGGAGAAAGATCTTGTGCCCTTGTGTTCATTTATTCCAGTATTTCAATGTTTTCATACTTCACAAGTTCTTCCACAAAGTTGAAGATCTTTTCTTCCTCACTTGTATTTTCCCCGGCCTAAATAAGCTGACATCTTTTCATCTTTCTCACTAAAACTATTATCAAAAGTAGGAAAGTCTCAAATCATGTAATCCTAGCATTGGAAGGGACTTTCAGGGGTCAGCAAGCTTACCTGTACCCTGACATGGGACAAGTTCTGGGAGTTTCAGCTTCCTCATCTGAGAAATGAAGGAACTAGATTGGATGAACTCTAAAGTCCTTTCTAGCTCTGATGTTTTGTGAGTCTAACATTCCAAATGAATGGTCATCTGGCTTCTACTTAAAACACTTCCAGTGATGGGAATTCACTATTTCATGAGCTACCTTATTTCAAATGATTCTACTCTTTCCTAGATCTGTCAGGAGCTTCTCCCTCATATTGAGCAAGAATCTGCCTCTTTAAATTTCACCAAATGATTCACATTCTGCCTTCTGGGACCACAGAGTTAAGGCTAATCCCTCTTTGACCTGACAACTTTTCAAACACTTGAAGATGGTATCCCTCATAGATCTTCATTTCTCCATGCTGAATATCTGAATATCCCTAGTGCTTTCCACTGAGCCTCAGATGGTTGTGAATTCTCATGAAATAATTCACAAATATTCTTATATACTAAAATAACATTTATGTAGACATACATTCATAAGTGTACATTTGGGGGCCTAGGGATACCCACCTGCCACCAACTCTGAGCTCCAGTCCCTGTGATAATTTTGTAGGGCATCCTTGTATTCTATATGGTGACAAGAATGAAAAAACAAAAACAAAAGTAGTGCCCCTTTGAGATGACATGTAGGCACCTCTTTCATTTCACAGAAGACCAGCCTGCATTTTACTGAACTCACCTTTTTCCCAGGACATGCAACCTGAGAGAGGGACTAACTGCATGTGTCTAAGTTAAGAAGGGGGGAGGAGAAGGGCCTGAGGGCTAAATGTATGTGTATCCTTGACCACCCCCATTCCCACCCCAGTGCTTATAATCAAGTGTTCCTTGGTTTTCCGGGCACTGGTTTTCACAGGTTGTTTACAATAACAATCAGTAACTCACATTTGTAGAGGGTATTAAGGTTTAAAAATATCGCTGTACGGTAGGTAGTACAAGTACTATTACCCCCAATTTATAGATGAGGAAACTGAAGTTTAGAGGTCATTAAATAACAGCAGCAATAATAACTGACATGTCATGCTTTAAGCTTGCAAACCATTGTATATACATTATTTCATTTAAACCTCACAATAACCCAGTGGGGCCAGTACTCCAGGTATTTGGGGGTGGAAGAAGGGAGGGGAAGTAGAGAGGGCTGGACCTGTGATCTCATCAGTGACTGGAGGGGGAATTCCCTTTTCCACCAGTGAAGATCAGCAACTCATCGGTCCGAACAGGGTTAGAGATCTGTGTGAGGACACTGAGGAGTTAAGTGATTTGCCCATGTTCACATAGCTAGTATGTGTCAGAGGCAGCGATCAAACCAGAGTCTTTTTGATTTTAAGGGTGACTATCTACCTACCACAGCAACCTGCTTCTCTCTACAGGTATTATTATCTCTATTTCACTAATAAGGAAACTGAGGCTAATGATCACACAGCCAGTAAGGGGCAGGGCTATCATTCCAATCCAAGTTTCATGACCCCAGACCCTCTGCTTTTTCCTATGACATTCGCCCATTTTATCTATTTGGTGAAATAGACAAATTTATGTTTGTTAAAGTGCGTAAGAAATTGCCCATGATACAAAAAGTATACGAAGATTATCCAAGTCAGTTCAATACACATTTAATAAATCCTTACTCTATAAGAGGCACTGTGCTGGGTTTACAAAGAAATAAAACCAAACAGTCCTTTGCCCTCAAGGGGACTACATTCTACCGAGGGATAGTTTAGTACAAAGTACATACAAAATAATCTAACCTAACTACAAGTTAGTGACAGACATTAAGAGCTGGAGAGATCAGGAGGGTCCTGGGTTGAAGGTGGCACCCAAGTTGCTCTTTGACCTAGGGATCCTACAAGGCAGAAATGTGGAGAGTAACCAGGTCAAACGCAAGGAGGGGGGAGATAGGTTGTCACTTCGGAGGAGCAGACGGATGCATGTGAGGGGATAGAATGTCAATGACCAGTCCATCAACAAGCATTTCTCAAGCATGTTCCTTGGGTTTGGTGCTAGGGATACTGAGACAAAAATATAACAGACTGACCTCAAAGAAATTACTTTCTCACTAGGAAAATTAAATGCACTCAGACAAGTATAAGCACAGTGCAGACAAAGTAAATACAAGGCAATTGTGGAGGGCGGGCAAGGAATTAGGAAAGGCTTCATGGAGAAGGCAGCATAGGAAATGAGCTCTGAAGAAAAAGCTAGGAATCGATTCTAAGAAGCCAGGCAAGACAGAACAGCCAGACAAGGATGCCTGTACTGTAAAGTCTGAGAAGTGGAGTAATGTCCAGTACAGTCACAAAAAGGAGCTTAGGGCCAGGTTATGAAGGACTTTAAACCCCCAAATCCTAAACAGCAGAGTTTGTATTTTAGCCCAGAGGCAATAGGAGCCACAGAAGATTTTTGAGAAAGGGAAGGACAGGTCAGATCTGTGTTTTGGGAATATAAATTTAGCAGGTGTGTGGAAGATGGATGGAAGAAAGGAGACACAGGAAGCAGGGCAACCAATTAAGAGTCTAATGTAATTTGAGCCTGAACTAGGGCCCAAATTTAAGGAATAAGCAAAACTAGCAAACAGTTCAAAGAAAGTTACATCAGGTCAGTAAAGAGCACTGCACTAGTAGTCAGGAAATCTGGGTTCTAGTCCTAGGGCTACTGCTGTGTTCCTCACTCTGTGCTCCATGACCTTTTTGATAAATGAGGGGCTTGGACTAGATGTCCTTAGGGTCTCTTCCATTCTTAACATTCTCAGCTGTGTGCTTTAAGAGTCTTTCAAGCTCTGACATCCACTCAGCATTCCACCACTAAGGTACCAAGATTTTACAATTCATCCACAAAAATCAAGCAGCAGTTAAAAAATTAGGACATGGTATAAAAACAAAACAAAACAAAATTACAATGGTAAAAGCATATAGATTAACTACTTAGCTAATTTAAAGTGAAATTTCTCATTTGCATTTTCAAAAATGAACCTTCCACTAGAGTTAATTGTATGTGCCTTTGTTTATCAATTTGAAAAACAATTCATTTGAAATTTCCTTTAGCTAGCTGTCATGAACAGAAACAGTTGATGACACTGTGGATAAAACACTGGGCCTAGAATCATAAGGCTCGAGCTCAAATCCAGGGACACTTACTAGCTCTATGACCCTGGGCAAGTCACTTAACCTCTGTTTGCCTCAGTTTCCTCAACTGTAAAATAGGGATAATTATAGCACCAGGGTTGCTGTGAGGATCGAATGAGATAATATTTGTAAAAAAGCTATTGCCTGGTACATAATAAGAGCTACATAAATGCTTAGTTCCTTTCCTTCATTAGGTACACTGAGTACTCTAATTTGTTAGAAAGCTAGTTAGCCAACAGCCAAGGTAACACAGACAGCAAATGGAAGACTTGAACTGGATGCCATCTCCAGATAGTTCTTTCCATTATACCACTGTGTCTGTCAATTTGAACGATGCCTTTAATTTTCCTAAACGCTCTCATGCCTATTATCTCATTTTATCCTCAAGCATATAATGCATGGCATTAATGCAAATCAAGGATTCTAGGGAAAAGGGCCCTTTCTTTGTATTACACAAGGTGACATGCTTTAGCTATGGTTCTGTAAGTAATACCAGGTATACACTATGCAAATAGAAATCACTTTATTTAGCAGATGTGTTCTTGAAAAAAACACATATATTCAATCTACATTTTGGGAGTGAAGTCCTATTTTCTCAACAACTTACTTTCTATCAATTTCTGACATGCTCTAGCTCTATACCTGTTATTCTTCAATGATTTACTTACTCTAATTTGTTCCAATTTGATAAGCATTTATTAAGTACCCACATGTGCCAGGCACTATGCTAGAAAGGCAGGGGGATACAAAAACCAAAATTAAAAAGTACCTTCCCTCAAAGTATTTCTATTTTAGTCGGGGGAATACAGCACGTTTGGATAACTAAGTTCAAAATACATACATAACAAATACACATTTGTTGGTAATAACACCTAGAAGAATCAAAACAGGCTTTGGACAAGAGGTAACATTCCAGTTGGATCTTGGAGACAGCTAGGGACTTTAAGAGGCGGAAAAAACGATGAGGAACACAGGGGAAAACTTTCCAGGGCAGGAAGATAGTCTGTGCTATGGAGAACTACAAGAGGGCCTTTAGCCTGGAATGGAAAATAATGTGAAATCAATCTAGAAGGACAGGTTGGAGTTAAGTTGTAAAAATCTTTAAATGCCAAATAAAGGCATCTATATTTTATAGTAGAAGAAATAGGGAGCTGCTGAAGATTTTTGTTTAGGGGAATGTCATGCTGATACCTGTGCTTTAGTTATTCGAATCTGGCAACCATGTGGAAAATGAAGCAGAGAGGAAAGAGAGTGGAGACAGGGAGGCCAGTACAATTGTCCAGAAACTAGGTCCAGAACTAGGCTGGTGGTTGTATGAGTAAAGGGAATCAATGCAAGAGATGTTGTGTAGGTAGATGTTGTAAGGCCTCTCTCTTAAGTACTTGCTGATATATAAACCAACACTTAAGAGCCCTAGGGTAGCTACTGTATATTGAAGCAACGCTTTCCTGGGGACATATTAGGTTCAACTTGTTTAAGGCAGCCCAATTTGCATTAACTCTCAGTGCAGTTCTCAGGAAAGTCAAGCAAGAATATTGGTGACCACTAAAGCAACATGGCATGATGAAAAAAGCCCTGAACTAGAAGTCATGAGAACATAGATGTCAGAGCTGGAAGGGGCTTTAGAGAGTGTTTAGCCCTCTCATTTCACAATTAGGAAAAGCAAGGTTAACAGAGAGCAATTAAGTTACCCCAGGTCACACAGGTAGTAAATAGCTGACCTAGAATTGAAACCATAGATGCAGAACTGGAAGGAAACTTGAAGATCATCTGTGTTGACCCCTTCATTTTACAGGTAAGGAAATGAGGCCAAAATAAGTGAGGTGACTTTCCCAAGTTCACACAGGTAGTGAGTAGTAGAGTCAGGATTCTAACTCAGATTGATTGATTCTAAGGTCAATGTGTTTTCCAGTGCACAACAATGACTCCAAATCCAGTGCTGGCCCCATCATCACACTGAAGTTCAAGACCTGAATTCTAGGTTAGGCTCTTCCATTTACTACCTGTGCAACATTGAGAAAATCACTTCACTGTGGATCTTATTAACATAATGAGCTTGAACTCCATGCTCTCTTAAAATATGAAGATCTGAATCTCACCCCAAAGTCCCTAACAGACCAATAAGCTCTGTGTGTGTGTGTGTGTGTGTGTGTGTGTCTCTCGTCTGTCTGTCTGTCTCTTTCTCTTGTTGATCCTCAGATTAATCACTAAAACAATTCATGGAAACCTCAGCAATTTGTAAGACTCTTAGCAGCCATTTGAGGCAAAGGGAAAAGTTGGAAAAGCTGGCCTAGGCAATGACATGGAGCCAAAAGAAATGCAAGCACATGAGATGAAATGTGATAAGTGATGAAAGCCTTGGTCTAAAATCTTTATTACTAAAGAGAATGAAAGTGAGACTGCACAAATCCTATAAGAAAGATGGCTCTCACTACGATGGGATCCCTGGGGGGAAAAAAACCTCCCCTTGTATGACATTTTCTCACATAAAGAACCTATTTATGCTGAGAGATTTTATGGGACTTTCCTCCAAAGAACCAAAAGAATGCAATTTGTTAAAGAAAAAAAGAGATTCAAACCCAATAAACCTGAAGAAGATCAGAATGAGATCTCCTCAATAGTAACTAAAAAAAAAAAAAAAAGATTTATATGGTATTAGGAAGGGACAGATTGTGTTTTTACTTAAGGGATTACTCTAGACCAGGAGGAAAACGATGAAAACTTATGATTACAAAATGTGGTTTCTCAAAATTGAATTAATAGTGGCCATGCTTTCCTTAGTAAAGCTAACAATAATTTACAATGTTCACGTACACGTTGAGATGCTATAAGAAACCCATTTCTTCAGAGATCAGAAAGAAGGTGGGAAGAAGGGTGGAACAAAAGTAAGATTGCTACTTGACCTGGGGCAAGTCACTCTATTTCTCTGGGATCAGTTTCTTCACCTGTAATATATATGAAAGGAATCTACCAGATAATCTCTAAAGCCTTTCCCATCTCTACAAGTGACTAGCATCCTATTTATCCATCTGGAAATGCTAGAAATTGTGGTGTCTCTCTGGTATTCTCACTGACCTTTTAAAAGTCCAAAAACAGGTGGCGATTATCTGAACCACTCAGCCTAGCTCCATTTCCTGAACCTTCCATCTCAGTCCTTGCCAGAAGTAAATTATGAGTGAGTCATAGGTACTGTGTATATGGGAGAAAGAAGTGCTGGTGATCATTTATTCTACTCTATTCTCCATTTCATTGTCAAGAATCCCTTTGTAGGGACTCAATTTAAAGGAATCTAACATAAATAATGGTAACATTTGGAAAATGAAAGTGAAAGTCTGGCAGTTAGCTATTAAACTTCTTGATCTAAGATACACATGCTCCTTCAGCTCTCAACTACGTAAATAAATTTTGTGTGAACTTTAAATTCAGTTATCTGAAAGGCCAATATCATAATCACTCTTTGCAGGCATTTTAAATATAATTCCAAGTAACCAAATCTAGTCAAATTGGATTGTCACCTGTTCCACATACATGATAAATTATCTCCCACCTTTGTGCCCTGGCAAAAGAGGTCCATTTCATATTTGGAATATGCTACTCTTTCACCTCTCCCTCAGAGCCCCTAACTTCCTTAAAACACAGTTAGCTATCACATCCTACGGAGTCCTTTCCTGATGCTCTCAGTTGCTAGTATTCTCTTCCTCTTGAAATTATTTTGTATGTATATGTGTATATATGTGTGGGTATATAAACACATATACACACATACATACGTACATATATGTATATATGTATTGTGTGTCTATATACACACACATATATTTTTTACTTATTTGTATACATGTCACACATCTCCAGTAGAGTATAAGTTCCTTGAGGGCAAAGCCTATTTGGTCATTGCTTTTATATCCTTGCTACCTTGCAGAGAGTGTATGTTTAGAAAATATTTGTTGAATTGAATTGATAAAAGTCTCTCCAGTTGCTCCATGGCCATAGTCATTGCACTACTTTAGGCCTCAGGGTTCCCATCTAAGATCTGCTACTTACTATCTGTGTGACCTCATCACTTAATCTTTCTAGGCCACAGTTTCCTCAGGAAGTTCCTTCCAGGTCTTTAAATTTATGTCATCCTTTGACCTCCTCTACACTTACACTATCGAAATAACTTCCTAATTGTTCTTCCTGCTTCCAAACTCTAGTCTCCTATCTCTCCTCCTCCACAAAGATGTTAAAATAATCTTCCGAAGGCACAAGTCTGACTATATCATACCCCTGTTCAAAAATCCTCAGTGGTTCCCTATTTCTGCTAAGATAAGACTTATTATTAACCAGACATTTAAAGCCCTCCACAACATGGTTTCCACCTAGCATTTCAGGCTTATTTCCTATTTTCTCCCTTTATGTGTAACACACTGCCCAAGCAAAAATTGCCTAGTACATAATGAAGTTGGTCTTCCTCCTCCTCCTATCTCTATGCCTTCAAGATGGCTGTTCCTTATCCCCAAGAATGGACTAACATTTGCATCTTAAAATCTTTAGCTTGCTTCAAGGCTCAACTCAGGTGACAATTCACATCTAAGTCTAGTCCTTCTGCTGTTGGTGCTAATGCCCTCATCAAACTATTTCATATTTAGTTATCAATGGGTTCTACCAGAAAAAAATTAAGTTTCTAGAGGGCTGGGATTATTTTATCTTTCTCTTTTTATTCCAGTTACTAGCACAATGCTTCACATACAATAGACATTTGAGACACTTTTTTAGTTGACTGCAAAATAGGATATGTGCATGTAAAAAAAATGGACTTACAATTAATTAATGCACTTTGGTTCTGCCTCCATCTGAGAGTTATTCCTAATGTCTTCTATATTCACCCCAGGGACTTGGTACAGAAAATTCTAAAAAGCATTTACTTTTCTTTTTGGAAAACAGCCTAGAATGGCCCAAAAAGTAATCACTGAAGATTATTTGCATTTACAAAATTACTCTGACAAATTGCCTGTGGAAGCTCGAGAAATGGTGCAAAAGACTAATTCACAAAAAGAAATTCGTATTTCTTGTTCATTCTTCACCAGAAATAAGAAAATTTCAGGATGGAAATTTAGTGACAACAATGCAAAAAGAAAAAAAAAGGGGGGGGGTGCAGATTGAGTCACCAAAAATCAGAAGTCTAGATTCTAATTCTGCCTTTGCAACTGACATTATCAGTTTAAAATGAAATCTCTACCTCAAAAGTGTGTAATAGATAATTCTTCCCACCAACCTAGCTCAAAAGGATTTGGAAGTTGATCCACAAAATGTAGATAAATAATTTCAATCTCTTAGGAAAAATAATGCTAGACATACTTTGTGGTAGTAAAGAACTAGAATCAAAGTGAGTGCTCATTGACTGGGGAATGGCTGGGGAAAAAATTGTTATTTGAAGATAACGGAATAAGATTGTGGAGTAATTTGTGATAGAAATGAGGAATTCAGAGAACGCGGGAAAGAAAATTGGTGTTTTAGAGTAAAATAAGCAAAACCAAAGAACAATATATTCAATGACTACAAACTCTGAAACAGGAAGGCAAACATGGAAAAGTCAATGAAGCTCCCAAATAATAATTCCTTTTTGGGGCAGGGGGAAGGCACACAGGGTGTGCTACTAGGACAGAATATTGTATACCTTGTTAAATTTCATTGGTCACTAAACAAGCATTTATTAAGTGCTTACTATGTGCCAGGCACTCGTTAAGTCTTGAGGATACCCCCCCCCAAAAGGTAAAAGTCTCAGCCCTCAAGGAGCTCATATCACAGTCAGATGTTTGTGCTTATTTTCTTTGTCATAAAAGAGGGCTCTGCCTGGGGAGAGCTCTAAAACTGCAGTTTAAAAACAAACAAAAGGCACCCGCAAAACATGTATCTACATGATAAAGAAACGGGAAGCCTAAGTGTGGCACAGTGGAAAGAACACTGGGGGTTGGGAGACTTGAGCTTAAGTTGAGATTCCACCATTTATCAACTGGGATTCAGGACAAATTGCTTCACCTTATGGGGCCTCACTGTCATCCTCTGTAAACTGACAAGCTGGATTAAATGATCACTAAGGTTCCTTCTGCTTTCTAACATTTCATGCTCTAACATCTTTTCCAGCTCTAACATTGTAGGATTCTATGACTTTAAGTCTATCTGTTGACTTCAGAAACAAATGGTCACATTGTAATCCTACAAGGATTCATAGCAGCATTTCTCTGCAGTGATGCTATCCACCACTCCAGTAGACAACTTACACATTAAACTGTCCTTTGGATGCCAAGTCAAAAGTCCTGGGTTCAAAGCCTAGTTTTGCATTTATTAGCTATGTGACCTCAGATAAGTCACTTTCCTCCTGTGGGTCTCACTGTCATTCTCAATAAATGAGAGGCGTGGGCAGATGGACTAAAATCCTATGAGATCCTCTACTAGTATTTGTATGAATAAAGAAAGTTATTATTAAGTACTTACTATGCACAGGATACCATGCTAAACCCTGGGAATACAAACACAAAAGGTAGACCCAACCCTCAAGGAGCTCACATTTTAATAAGTGGAAATAACATATACCAGGAGTGGTAGTTAAACTCTTTGCAGAAACAATGCCAGTGTGTTGATTTGATTACTATTCTCAGAGCATGAGGGAGAAATGGGTATGTTGGGTGTCAGGTTGGAAAATGTCCTCAGTGCTTTAAAATATGTGGAAGTTCTTATAATTGCTCTACTTAACTGCAGGGGATAGAATCAGGGGTAATAGGAGATTTAAAAGAGGCAAATTTAGGCTTAAAGTAAAAAAACAACTTCCTAACAAGCTATCCAAAAATATCAAAAAATATAACCATCTGCCTTTGGAGGTAATGGGATCCTCTTCAGGGAAGATCTTTAAGCACAGGCCAGAAGATTACTTCTCAGGTATGTTTTAGGTGCCTTTAGGGTATAGGTTGGACTAGAGGGCTGGTGAGGTCCCCTATAACTGTGAAATTTTATGTAATTTTGCGATTCCTGTATACTGAGGTAATTCTGACTTGGGGGATGTGAGTGGTTCTTCAGGAATTTTAGACACAGTAAAGATGGTAGCATGCTAGCAAAAGAGGCATCGGAAAAACTTTTAGTAATGTCAGCAAGAAAAGAAAAGGGGTAGGGCAGAGGAAGAGATGGAATGAAAAGGAGAGTGGGTACAATGATTGAAGAAATGAGAAAATGAGAGAAAGAAAAGATACAAAGGGAGAGTGGATGGTCTAGTGAAGAGTTGTGGAGAGGAGATACTAAGGCAGACTCAAACCATCCAGAAGGCAAAGGGACATGAGCTGCCCTTCTTATATTTTTCCATAGATGCAACATCCTGAGCCCCAAGAATATGGATTGACAGGAGATACTGGTTCCAGTCCTAGTTCTGCTACTAACTTGCTATATAGCCTTGGATAAGTTACTTTAATTCTCTGAGCCTCTTTTCTCCACCATAAAATAAGGTTGGACTGACTAATGTCTAAGTTCTCCTTTAGCTCTAAGAGGATACACAGAGAAGCTGTGGTCTCTGGACAGACAGTCAATCAACAAGCAAATGCTTACTGATTGTTAAGTAAGTGCTTACTATGTGTGATCCAGGCACTGTGCTAAAGTGCTGGGAATACAAAGAAAAACCAAAATAGTTCCTGCCCTCAAGAAAGATACATTCTAACGGGGGAGACAATATGTAAATAATGAAGTATATTCAAGTTTTATAGATTCAAGGTAACTTGCTCATGCTGCATGCTTGGGAAGTGGCTTGGCATAGTACAATGAAGACCCCATCTGGAGTGAGTCCTGATTCTGCGATTTGCTAGTTGTGACCCTCAGAAAATCATTTTAACTTTCCATGTTTCAGTCTCCTTATCTTATTTCCTCATCATTAAATATCTGGATATTTGTCAATGTCAACACTCCTTCCAATACAAATTGTAAAGCTCCCACAACCAGTATATGGTCTCCTGGAATTGCTGTGCCTTCTCCAAAACTTAGCTAAGGGAGTCCTCAAACAATAAATCTGAGGTCTTGTGGTTTTTGTTTTTTATATAGCACTAGGCCCAAAGTCAGGGAGATCTGCGTTTAAATGTGACCTCACTCACTCACTCACTAGCTGTGTGATCCACTTAAATTCTGTTTGCCTCAGCTTCCCCCACTTTCAAGTGGGGATAATAACAGCACCTACCTAAAAGGGCTGTTGTGAGGATCACATGATCTCACATTTGTAAAAGCACTTAGCACAGTTGCCTGGAACACAATAGATACTATATGAGTGCTTAGTCCCTCCTCTTCCTTTACAAAACGTTTCCCATCTTGGTACAATCTGGCAGAGCTCATATTTCTCTGGCATAATCCTTGATAACCAAAATCCCCCTATTTACCACAATAAGGCACTGAAGTAGCACCTTTTGGAAACATCATCCACATTATGGAAATAATAAAAACTTATATCACATTACCTCCCCTCAGCTATAATTTCAGGATAATACTTGCATTATTCCTTCAAAAGGTTGTTGTATACAAGTGCTTTGTAAACTATTATAGTATTTCTATACTATAAAAATGGCAGCACATATTATAATTATTATATAGATAAGTCTTACTAGTTATGAATGGATCATCCTACTTCTATCTCTGTAAATGATAGAGCTATGATTAGGAATAAGTTGATTAGGCTTTCATTTCCCATGTAGCAGTTGCTAAGTTAACAGATACTGAATGAAGGCTGAAGAATATTGAGAGAAAAGAAATTAATTCAGTTGAAGAGTGGAAGGAAAGAATACAGGACAATAGAACAGACACAGAGTTTTAGTGTTACATAAGTTTATTTTGCCCCATGAATGGTGTTCATTTAAATGGAAAGAGAAACACACAAATCACAAAATGCCTGCTCAGGGGCAGAAGAAGCAGGATATTTTTTTTAACAATATAAGTACCTTTTTCAATTCGAATTCTACAAATTATTAGTTTGTGATCATTTTGATGAGCTAAATTGAATTTGACCTTTGCATCATCTATTTTTAATAGGTTGCTAAGCAAATTAAGAGAGTAAACAAATTTCATATTTATCCTGCAAAAAGTGAAAAAAATCATCCATGGCTTTCACACATAGCTTTTTAACTAGGCAGGCAGGCCTCACTTTTATGGAAATGATTGTATATACACCTTTGGGGGTTAATGACACATATTTTCATTATTCAAGGACAAACTGATATTCAATATTACTGTGAATTCTTTTGTAAACTTAAAAGATTCCTTCAAAAATAGAAAATTCACCACCCATCTCTCTGTAACGTGAATGTGAAATATCATAGTTTGGAATGTCCTTTAAACTGACTGAGCTACACATAAAACAATTTTTCTCTCTTTCTTAAAAGTACCAAATTTCCTAAGATTTTTCTCTCAATCCATTCTCCAACAGCACTTCTTCCCCCTCCCCCAACAGTGTAGAAGCTTGTCTTTTAGGAAGAGCTACCAATCTCTAAATAACTAAATAGGGTTTCACCTAGTCAAATCTAAATTAAAATGACAATATAGGGTGAAAGGGGGCTATTAATGATTTCAGATAAACCTACTACATAGTTCTAGGGAAACAGTTCGGCTTCTTTAAAGATTTCTCTTGGGCAGAGGTTAGACTATGTGCTGGCTAAATGCATTCATCTAATATATTTATTAAATATTTATAACAGCCTAAACATTGGAGGAGATGCAACTATAAATAGGACAGATTCACACTTTCAAATTGTATCTAATACTACTGTCTCAAGAAATATTTCTTCTTTGGGAAAGCTGAATATAAATCAAATTTTTTAAGCTGATCGTTGGATATATACTGGGTAGCTTGACACTTGAATTACACAATAAATCTTTTCACAAAATGAATAACTACATCTTAATTTATAAATACATCTAAAAATTTATGATCTACTAGAATATCTATAAATTTGAGATTTACTCACATATGATTAGAAGTCATAAAATTAGAAGTCTTTAAAAATGTTCTAAAACCGCTCATTCTTCCAAATAAGGGCAAACGTGTTGTTCGACTGTAATGAGTAGAGGTCTCCCTCAAGCAGGTAGCACAGCTCAACTGGCAGGATTTCTCCTGCCCCTCCCCCATCACAATATCGCAGTAACTAGAAACTCAGAGGAGCCAATCCTGTGTAAGTAAGGGGCTTGCTTTGGTTTGTTTCTGGTCTATGAAAAGGCTAGAACCAACACGTTCACAATCATTACTCATCCAAGCAAGTCTGGTACTGGAGGGAGGGGGCAAGGGGGAAGTCAGTGGGTGGACAGAGGTAGTCTCTCCGGGGGGCCTGATAAAGTCAAGTCTGAAGTCGAGGACAGCAGCCACGGGTCCTGTGCTAGGGCTGAGGATAATTAGAAGAGCACAGGTCAGATGTCTAACCTCAGGGCTGACCCGAAGTGATCTGAATCAAGTCTCAGCCATCATTTAAGTTTTCTTTGCAGGCCAGGGGGTAGGTTATCGGAAAGAGCACAGTTCTAGACGACCAGGGTAGGTGTCTGAGCCCTGGCACTGGTTACCTGGCTGTGACCTGTGCAAATTACTGAACCTATCTGGATCTCAGTTTCCTCATCTGCAAAAAGGGTAAAAGGTTTGCACTTTTTTCCTCGGGGTGAAGTGTAAGGAGCACCCTTTGGTAAAAAGCCCTTTATAAATGTGAATGATTGTTATCACTTTTCTCCTTCTCCTCCTTCCCTCCCCGAACCCAAATGTGTACCCCCCCACCCCCCCCGCATTTTACAGAAGTCCTATACCGAGGGAGAAGGAAGACTTGGACAGGTCAAAAGCAAACAGGCCTGGGTCGGGCCTCCACATCTCCCTCTCCCCATTCCAGCACACCCCGCCACTGCGACCCCCGAGGGGCCCAGGCCCACTAAGAAGCACCACCACCAGCCCGAGAGGGCGGAAACCCCACACCCGGACCCACGGGAATGGGTGAGCACTCAGGAGGCGAGGAGACGGGCCCTAGGATCCCCGAGGGGCAGGGTCACAGGCCCTACGGACACTCACCCTCCATCCCTAAGCAGCGGCGGTTCCGGGTTCTTGGACCGGAAGCAGCCCCGACAGTGTTTGCAGTTCCCCTGGTTACAAACCTGCCGCCGGCCAATGACTACAGCCTATGGAGAGCCCGGCCCGCCTCCTCGCCGGTAGTGACGTCACCGCCGGCGCCGGCGCTCTGTGGGCCTCCTCGAGGCGCTGGCTGACTGAGCCGGGGAAGGATGGACGCTCTCGAGTCCCTGTTGGACGAAGTGGCCCTGGAGGGACTGGACGGGCTGTCGGTGCCCACGCTGTGGAGCCGCCTGGAGTCGCGGGTGCCACCTTTCCCGCTGCCGATGGAGCCCCACACCCAGCAGTTCCTGTGGCGGGCGCTGGCAGCCCACTCCGACATCCGCTTCTACGTGGAGCCCAGGGATCGACCTGAACTCCTGCTGCAAGACAGGTCAGGGGCCCGGCCCGGCCAGGCTCTGGGGGTGGGGACGGGAAGGAGATAGGATCTGGAGGCAGGCGGGAAGTGGGGATCTGAAGTGAGACCCCAGATCCCGGGGAGCCCGAGCTGGGCCCTGGACCTTAGTCTGGGAGGGACGAGGAGCCATTGATGGATGCAGAGTTGGAAAGGACTGAGAGATCTATCTAGGCCAACCTCCTCGTTTTACAGATCCAGAAAACTGAGGCTCGAGGTGGAGAAATGACCCATCCAAGGTCATCTCATGGGTACCAAATAGCTGACAGGCCGATTGGAAGTCAGGCCCACGCTTGTTGTTCAGCCGCGTCCAACCCTTCGTGACCCCATTTGGGATTTTCTTGGCAAAGATACTGGAGTTTGCTATTTCCTTCTCCAGCTCATTTTACAGATGAGGAAAGTGAGGCAAACAGTTTTAAGTGACTTGCCCAGGGTCACACAGCTAGTAAGAGTCAGAGGCTGAATTTGAACTCAGTAAGATAAGTCTTCCAGACTTTAGGCCCTGCAGTTACTGTGCCATCTAGCTCCCCCAGCACTGAGTTGGGTTTTGGAAATGGAAAAGCTCTAGATTTATAGATGGTTAGAGCTAAAAGAGACCTTCAACATCATGTATTCCAACTGGATTATTTTAGAACACCCTACCTTCTTTTAAGCTCTTTAAGGGCAGGGAAATTGTGTGTCTTATCTAAACATCTTTTCTCCCCTAGTTCCCAGTACAGTACTCTGTACATAGTAGCTGCTTATTAAATTGAAGTACTTTGAGTTGGGTTGTATGAATAATTTGGTATCCATAGAGGGGAAGTGACATTTAACATAATGTGTCTGGTAGAGCCGATACTCAAAACCAGTACACCTAACTCCAAGTCAATTGGTCTTTCCACCACATCATCACATTTTCTCTTCTTAGAGGTCATCTGGAGTCCAGCCCCTTCATTTTATAGGAGGAATTACATGCTAAAGGTCAAACAGCTAATATATATCAGAACCAGGAAAAGAACCCTAGTTCAGGACTCTATGTGTGTATAATATTCCTGATAATTTACTCTATTAGAAATATTTAATTTTATCAAATAACCGTTCATGAAACTGCCAAACTATTCTGACTGCACCATTCTCCTGCTTAAAAAATTTAAGTGGTTCCTGATTGCCTGTAGCATAATATACAAATTCTCAGTGCTTAAGGTGCTTTACACCTGCCTTCTATCTATATTTTTGAGCTTATTTCATATTATTCTCCTTCGAGCATTCTATACTCCAACCACACTAGACTACTGACTTCACCAGTTTCAACTTGATGCTGTGCTATCCTCTATGCATTAAATCTACTCCCTAATCTCATCTCGTTAAAGTCATTCTCACCTTTCAAGTCTCAGCTCAGATCTCACCTCCTCCATCAGGCCTGGTACCCATTGCACAATGTGTTTTCTCCTTCCTCAGACTTTCTTTAGAGCACTTTGTTGGAACTCCTTTTTTCTTACCATACTTCATTTTGTATTTTATATGTGTATGTACGAGTCCTCAATTTCTTCTCCTCGATTAAGCTTCTGGAAAACAAAAGAGAACTTCTTCTTTGTATATGTTTTACATGTACTAGGCACTTAATATTTTTGAAGTACTTAATTGAGTACCCTAAGGGCTTAGATGCCATTTTCCCCTCTCTTAAATGAAGAAGTGAGGCGGTATCATATGGTAGAAAATGCAGTCAAATTGTAGCCAAAGAACTAAGATTTGAATTTTGAATTTGCCACTTACTACGCTACATATGTAACCTTCAACAAGTCAACTTAACATCTCTGAGCTTCATTTTATTCATGTGTAAAATGAGTTTGGAGTAAAAGACCTCTAAATTCTCTTCTAGTTCTAAGGCCTGCGATCTTCAGTGACTGAATTCTAAGCCCTCTTTCTGTTCTAGCTTCACCAAGTACCTACTAATGTGCAAAGCTTTGTGCCAGATGTTGCACAGGTTACATAGATTAATAAGGTCCTGCCTCCCTCTTCCCTAGCCCCTAGGACACTGTAGTTTAGTAAGGGAAACAAGACATCATTTCGGTCAGCAAGCACTTAAGTGCCTTCTGTGTTCCCAGCACTATGGGCTGGGATTGGGAATATAAGCACAATGAAACATTCTCTACTCTGAAGGAGCTTACATAGAATAAATATAAAGAGAATACATACTGGATACAAGTGAGTTAGGGAGAGGTTACTAGTAGTTGAGAAGCATCAGAAAAGGTTTGAGAGAAGATGCTGTTTGATCTACCTCTTGAAGGAAGAAATAAATTCTAGAAACGAGGAGGGATTTCATTCAAGGGCAGGGACAAGTGGTGGAAGGGGAGTAGGAGAGGCTGGAAAGATAGTTTGGGGACAGGTTGTGAAGGAATTTAAAAGTTAAACAAAAACGTGTTGTTTTTTTTTTTCCTGGAGGCAATAGGAAGCCATTTATTGAGTAAGGGAGTGATATGGGCAGACCTGTGCTTAAGGAAAATCACTTTGTCAGGCTTTTGAAGCACGGGTTAGAGAGCAGAAAATCTTGAGGCCAGGAGAGCAGTTAGGAGGCTTTTGCAGTAATCAAGGCAAGAGTTAACAAAGTTCTGAACTAAAGTAAGTGAATAGAGAAAAGGGGTTAGATAATGAAAAATTTTGTAAAAGTAGAAATGGAAAGAGTTGGCAGCTGATAGGATATGTGCTTTTAAGGGGAGTGAGGCATTAGGGCTAAGACTGAGGCTACAAACCAGGAGACTCAAGAATTGTGAGGCTTTCCTCAGAAATGGGAGATTTAGAAGAGGGATTGTGGGGTAGGGATAGGGGGCAGTGTAGATAAGGGATTCTGTTTTATATGTGTTGAGTTTGAGATGGCTTTTGAAGTGTCCATTAGGCAGTTGGTGATGTGACTGGGACTGTATTTATAGATTTGAAAGTCATCTGCATAGAGATGATTATTAAACTCATAGGAGTTAATGAGGTCATCAGAAGAGAAGAAAGTTCTAGATGGAACCATGGAGACCCACAGTTACGGGATATGCGATATGGATAATTTGCCAGCAAAAGAGACTGAGGAGTGGTCAGACTGGTAGGGGAAAACCAGGAAAAAGGAGGTTCAAGGAAACCCAGAGGAAAGAATATCAAGGGAAAAAAGACAGTCAGGAGTGTCAAGTGAAGAAGGGGTGTAGAATGATGATGAGAGAGGAGAAACCATCAGGTTTGGCAGTTAAGAGGTCATCAGTCACTTTGAGGAGAGTAGAATAATAAGGAAAGAAGCCAGATTGCAAAGGGTTGAGAAGTTAGTGTAGACAACTTTTCTTGGACTTTGGCTGAGAAAGGGAGGACCATGACTTGAGAAAAGAGTTTGAACTTTACCCTTTAGACAGTGAGGAAACAATGCAAATTTGGTGGGGGGAGAACAGCATGGTTTTAATTGGACTTTAGAAAGAATATTCTCACTATGGTATGCAAGAATAATAAATGAAGAATGGAGGCAAAACAGAGTAATTAGAAGGCTACTGAAATAATATAGTGTCTAGACAAAGTTGGTGGTAGTTCCTATAGAAGAAATGAGTGTTATCAATAAATAAGTGGTTGAGTGCCATACTGTGTGTCCAGACTGGAATCATAGTCAGTGTAGGGTAGAAGAAAAAGAAAGGACAGCTCATAGCTAGTTGAGAAAAGCTAAAAGAAGAAACATGATGGGGGGCTTAACTTGGAGGTAGTCAAATCAATAAATATTTATTAAATTCTTATACACCTGTGCTAAGTGCTGACCCAGATTATTAGTTCTGTAGGAAGTTAAAGAGGAGAGCAAAGTAAATATGTGGAATAGGGAAAGTTTCTTTTTTTTCTTTTTGGTACAGAAAAGATCTTTTTTATTCTTATTCTATTTTTTAATTTATTTTTATTTTAAAAACAATTTTTAATGTTCATTTTTAAAACTTGGAGTTTCAAATTCTCTCCCTTCCTCCTCCTTCTCCCACATTGAGAAGGCAAGTAGTTTGATATAGGTTATACATGTGAAGTCATGCAAAACATATCCATAATATTCATGGTGTGAAAGAAAACAGACAAAAAAACACTCAAGAAAAATTAAAAAAAAAAGATCCCTCAATCTCTATTCACACACCATCAGTTCTTTTTCTTGAGATGGATAGCATTTTTCATCGTAAGTCTTTCAGAGATGTCTTGGATCACTGTATTGCTGAGAAGAGCCAAGTCATTCACAGCTGGTCATTTTACAATATTGCTGTTACTTTGTACAGTACGTTTCACTTTGCATCAGTCCATGCAAGTCTTTCCAGGTTTCTCTGAGAGCATACTGCTCAATATGCAATACAGTAGTATTCCATCATAATCGTGTACCATAACTTGTTCAGCCATTCCCCAACTGATAGGCATCCCCTCAATTTCTAATACTTTGCCCCCAGAAATGAGCTGCTATAAATATTTTGGTCCATAAAGGGCCTTTTCCTTCTTGTTTCTTATCCTCTTTTGGGATACAGACCTAGTAGTGGTATTGCTAGATCAAAGGGCATAACATGGTTTTATAGCTCTTTAGGTATAGTTCCAAATTGCTTTACAGAAGGGTTGAATCAGTTCACAATTCCACCAGCAAAGCATTAATGTCTCATTTTTCCCACATTCCCTCCAGTATTTGTCACCTACCCTTTCTGTCCTATTAGCCAATCTAATAGATATGAGGTAGTACCTTAGGATTGTTTCAGTTTGCATTTCTCTAGTCAGCGAGTTAGAGCATTTTTTCATATGGTATAGATAGCTTTGATTACTTTACCTGAAAACTGGTCATATCTTTTGATCATTTATCAATTGGGGAGTTGTATAAATTTATATAAATTTGACTCAGTTCTCTGTATGTTTGAGAAATGAGGCCTTTATCAGAAAAACTTGGTTCAAATTTTTTTTCACGGTTACTATTGATGATTTTATTTCCTTCCATCTTAGGCACCCCACCCCCATTCTAAATGTTTTGCTTCTGACTACCCCCTCCCCCAGTCTACCCTCCCTTCTATCACCCCGCCCCCCCTTCTCTTATCTCCTGTAGGGTAAGATAGATTTCTATACCCAATTAAGTGCTTTTTTTTGCCTCTTTTATGTGAGATAATTTACCCTATTCTGCCTCTCCCTTTCTTTTTCTCCCAGTACGTTCCTCTCTTACCCTTTAATTTTATTTTTTAGATATCATGATAGGGGAAGGTGTTTTGGAGGAGTTCATGTAATATAACATACTTTCAGATCTTTCATTTGGGTTCAGAAAGTCGATAGGGACAAGATATCATCATCATCATCATCACTTATGTAGCACTTTAAGGTTTTGCAAAGTGCTTTACAAATATTACGTTTTCTCCTCCCAGCATCTCTGGATGGTAGGTGTGTTTATTATCCCCATTTTACAGATGAGGAAACTGAAGTTAACAGAGTTAAATGACTTGCCTAGGGTCACACAGCTAGTAAGTATCTGAAGATGGATTTGAGCTCAGATCCACTGTGTCACTTGAATGTAGAAAGCATGGTTAGAAGTTTGTCTGAAAAAGATCTGGACATTTTGGTGGCTTGTGAGCTTGTATGATGTGGCAGCCTAAAAATAAAAAGCTAATGCAATCAGAAATTATTTTAGGAGGGGCATGGTGTCTAGGATACCACTGTGCTCTACCCTAGTCAGACTATATTTGGAATATTGTGTTGGGTGCTGGATACCATATTTTAGGAAGGACTTTGATAAGTTAGAGCAGTAGGATCTAAACTTTTGAGCACCCACTTGTCATTAAAAAAAAAAATTTCAGTATGACTCTTCCAATAAACATATTTCTAAAAAAATTATAAATGTGCACTACTCTGCTTATATACTGTGCACATTATAAAACATACATCAAAATATAAAAGGGCAGAGCTAAAGATGACAATGTTTTGACAGATTTTATCTTATTAACTATATAAAAAACTATTGCCTTTAAGCAACATAATTGAATATACTTCATTATTTTCTAAAAAAAATTGTGTATATCCTGGAGGATAAGGCAGACTTGAAAATAGATAATACAACAAACAAATAATAAATCATAATAGTCAGTGAATATATAACAGCTTTTTGGCAGGAGCCCTGTTTCTTGTATGTAGATATTCATGAAATGCCATGTTCAAATAGCAATCAGAAGTAAATTGTCTGATTCCAACTCAGTAGAAAGTTATCCGTATACATCCATTTCTCTTTTTGTGTCGTTCTGTTTAATGATTGGTATTGTACCTTAATTTCATATTCATGTGTGAATATTTTAGTTGCATTTTTGTTTAAGTGTGAGAAACCATCAAGAAGGTCAATTTGGCTGGACTCTAGAGTGCAGGAAGGAAAGTTAGATATTGGAAGGTTGGAAAGGTAGATTGAGGCTAGGTTGGGAAGGACTTTAAATGCCAAACAGAGGAATTTATACATGATCCCAAAAATAGTAGGGAGTCATTGAACTTTAGTTTGGGGGGGGTGCAGCAATGTCAGCCCTCTGCTTTAGGAAAATCACTGGCAGATGTATGGAGGATGGATTGGATTGGGGAGAAACTCGAGACTGGAAGAATAATCAGGATCCCATTTCATTAATTCAGGGGAGGCAATGAGGGCCTGACCTAGGGCAGTGGTTTTGTTAGAGTTGAGAAGGGGAGACATTTGTGATGTTATGGAGAAGAGTCAAGGTTGGCATAAAGCTTGTGAGCCTGGTGGGCTTTTGAAAGAATGCTGTCATCTTTACAGAAATGGGGGAATTTGGAAGAGTGGTAGGTTTGGGGGAAAAGATAGTGTGAATATATTGATATGCCCATTCATCTTGTGCAGCTCACTCTGGTCCCCAAAAATGAAGACTGGGGAGAGGCAGTCTCACTGGGACATTGGGAATTGTCCATCTGCTGGCATGGGCTCCCTGGTTAGGGTTAGGTTCTAACTGTAAGGGGCTGATACTTTGTCTGATACAACCTTCTCTAGAAGGTTGGGAGCTTACACAGCTGAGACAAGGGGTGGAATAGAGGAATGTTAGGTTTTCTTATGGGTGAAGGGAGGATTGGGGATGTGTGTCTGTGTTGAAGACAAGTCCCACAATTGGCAGTTATGGGGAGGGTGGAATAGGACCTATTTTCCCATCCTCTGATTGATTGATCACACACTTAATGGAATCATGCCACTGTTCTGTTTACCTACTGTGGCCTATTAATGGGTGGGAAAAATCTTCAGATCTAAATTGTCATTACACTGCTCTGGCATTCACTATGTTAGAGGATTCTAAGAATAGGGAGGGTCCTCAAGATCATGCCCTAAGTGGTTCAATTTAAGAAACTGTCCTCAAGTATTTGAGGAATTTGAAGGACAATCAAGTAGATGAGAGAACCATTTTTCTACTTGGCCTCAAAGAACAGAACTGGGAGCAATGGGGAGAGGTTGCAAAGAGGAAAATTTGGGATTCATAATTGGAACTATACAGAAGTAGGATGTGTTACACGAGGAAGTGATGGGTTCCCCTCACTAGAAATAAAAGGCTAAATGACCACATGTCAGGTATATTGTAAAGGGAGTTAGGAACAAATTGAATAGAGGGAGAAGGGATAGCAGGGTGGGAAAGTGAGGAGTTGAGGGTGACATCTAGGTTTTGGGCCTGAGTGACTGGGAAGGTGGTTTTACCCTCCACAGTAATAGGAATGTTAGGAAGAGAGAACAGCTTGGAGAAAAAGAAAATGAGTTCAGTTTTGGACATGTGTATAAGATGTCCATAGGTCATCCATTTCAGGATATCCAGTAAGCAGTTGAAGATTTGAGACTGGAGGTCAGGAGAGAGATGTTAAGGGCACAAGATCTATAGAGAAGTAGACTATCCTGCCAACTCTGCCAAATGTAAGGGGGCAGAGATCTGCCCTAGTTATGCCAACTGTAGGGTAGCATACCTCCCAAGGAAATACTGAAGAAAGAGGGGCTTATACCAGCTTGGTTATTAATAGCTATTATTAGGGTTAATTGGAGGAGTTTAGTCACAAGAGGCCAGTTGTTCTGGGCAGCAGGACAAAGTAAAATGAATTCCCTCACCAACCCCAGGCCAAGCCAGGTATTATATAGAAACAGAACAAAGAAGGAATAGTGCTAAGGATGGCCCACAGTCATGTGCAAGTTCTCCCATAGGACAACTTGGTCTAGTTGGAGCTTTTTCTGCTGTTTACATTTACTCAAGATAGTTTACATTTTCTGTGGAATCATGGGTCACATTCCTAGGTTCTAGCTACTGTCTAAGAGATTAGGGCTAGACTGATAAATCTGAGAATCATCTACATCAGTGATATCAAAGTCAAATAGAAATAATGCCCACTAGGCTGAACATAAAGATCTTTGCATATTGACTTAATTTTTGTTTTGTTTGTTTTGGGGTTTTTGGAGGTAATCGGGGATAAGTGACTTGCCCAGGGTCACACAGCTAGTAAATGTCTGAGCCCTAATTTGAACTCAGGTCCTCCTGACTCCAGGGCCAATGCTCTATCCATTGTGCCACCTAGTTGCCCCTATGACTTAGTTGTAAAATGTGGTATTACCTTTTTAATTTTTTTTTTATTTTTAGTTTACAACACAGTTCCACAAGTTTTTGAGTTCTGAATTTTCTCCTCCTCCCTATCCTCCCTTCCCAAGATGGCATAATATCTGATATAGGTTCTACACATACCTTCACATTAAACTTATTTACACAGTAGTCAAGTTGTAAAAAAGAATTATAACCAATGGAATGAATCGTGAGAAAGAAGAAACAAAACCAAAAAAGAAGGGAAAAAAAGAGAGAGCAAATAGTTTGCCTCAATCTGCATTCAGACTCTAATTCTTTCTCCGGATGTGGATAGCTTTTTCCTTCATGAGTGTTTTGGAGCTGTCTTAGAACCTTATATTGCTGAGAAGAGCCAAGTCTATCAAAATTAGTCATCACAAATACCGTGTATCTATAATTGTGTATGTTTTCCTGGTTCTGCTCCCCTCACTCAGCATCAGATCACGTGAGTCTTTCCAGGTTATTATGAAGTGAGTCTGTTCCTCATTTCTTATAGCACAATAGTATTCCATTACATTCATATACCACAATTTGTTTAGCCATTCCCCAATTGAGGGACATCCCCTTTATTTCCAATTCTTTGCCACCACAAAAAGAGCTGCTATAAATATTTTTGTACACATGGGTCCTTTTCCCACTTGTGTGATCTCTAGGGATACAGCCCTAGAAATGTATTACCTTTTTAATTGTACTTTTATTTATCATGTTACATATTTACTAACTACATTTTAATCGGGTTCTGGCTGCACTTAGGAGTGTTGTGGGGCTACGTGAGGTTGTGTTGGGTACCTAATATACATACATATGCATATACATATGCATACATATATATATATATGTTTGAATCCATGGGAACTGATGAGATCACCAAGTGAACTAGCATAGAGGAAGCAGAGAAGATGACCCAGGATAGAACCCTATATGACCTTGGGCACATCGTCTCACCGCTCAGTAAAACCGGCATCTCTCTTAAGACTGATGCTAGTGTACACTAGTAGAGGAGTTCCTCTACTAGAGGAGATTGCTACAGGGATGAAACTGTAGATCTGGTAAATGAATGAATGAATAAAATAATAATTTAAACCATGGTGTTTTTGCTTAGCTTTAAATCAATTATTGCCCCTCTTAAATAGAACAAAGCATGGCTTCCAAATTAATGAGTCAAATCTAAATTTCTTATGAAGCATTTGATGCACATGAATGACTTCAAATTATATGACTCCCATTAAAAACCACTAAGCAGCTCTTTCCCATGGACTCTTTACAGTGATAACAAAATGTCATTTACACTTAAAAGTGCAAAATTCTTAATTTGGAACAAGGAAAAATAGACACTGAAGGCTTTGAGTTTGAATCCAAAAGTAAAACTGAATGATGTGCAAATGGATGAAGAAGATGCTTACAAAATAGTTTGGTATCCTCTAGGAAAAACACCTTGAGCATAAAGCTATAAAACTATAAGGGAGAAAGCTGTTGTTGAATAGTTAAGAGACTTACTAGAGTCCTGAATTCAAGTTAAATGGAAAGAACATGTTTAAAATTAATACCCACAAGTCTAAATTTCCTGAACTATAAAACTGACCATACCAGGTTGTACATAGAAGCCACTTTAACAGATACTCATTGAAACTGATGCAGAGTGAAGTGAACAGAACAATTTATACAATAACAACTTTGTAAAGATGAACAACCTTGAAAGATTTCAGAACTCTGATCAGTGTAATGGCCAACCTTGATTCCAGAGGATCAGTAATAAAGCATGCTACCTACCTATGGATGGATAATGGGCTCACGGTGCAGAATGACATGTATATTTTTGGACATTGCTTGAATATGCATATTTTTACAAAAGATATTTTTCCTCCAACAGGGGAGGGATATAGGAGGGAATAAAGTAGTTTTTTTTTTTTATCATTAAATAATAAAATTAAATAAAAATGAAGTAGAAAAGAACACATCTTTTCTGTAATGATCCAACATAGAAACAGCAAAGGACTGTTTTTCAGAGACCAACAAAATTGATAGAATATTAATCAAAAAAAAGAAAAACCGAATTATTGATTAAAAGGGGGTAAATCATAACAAGTAGTGAATAATGAAAATAACTGGATGATATTGCAGTGATATACTAATAAAATTAAGCATGTAAGAAAAGAATGCATGTCTACAACAATTAAAAAAACAAATTTATAAAAAAAGGAATATGTGATTCAAGTCAGTCAACAATCATTGATTAAGCACCTTCTATTTGTTAGGTATTCTGCAAACACTGGCGATAAAAAGAGGAAAAAAGTATAATTGAATTATCTATTAATGAGCTACCATCTTTAAAAAAAAATCAGGGCTATCCCTGATAATTTCATAAGTGAATTTTTCCAAATGTTTAAAGAACAAATCCAATTATGTATAAATTGTTTTCAAAAAGAAAGATGGCAGTCCACCCAGTTCTTTCTATGAGATATATATTCTAATACCAACACTAAGAAAAATAAGACATAGAGCTATAGAAGCATGGTCTAAAACACTTTCCAGACTTCCCTGTTTGAAGATGGCTTAGCATTTAAAGCTTTTCACAAACTGTTTCCAACATATCCTTCCACCCTCATAACTCTTATATATTATTCTTCTTTCTATACTGCGTGGACCACCCGAACTGACTTACTTGTTGTTCTGCACACATTGTACCCCAAGTCCCTTCTCAGTGCATTTGCTTAGTTCCTAATGCATGAAATGTACTTCCTCCTCACTTTTGCCTCATGGAATCCCTCTCTTCTTTCAAGATGCAGCTCAGATGCCATCTTCTAACACAAAGTCTTTCCTAATTAGGCCCCCCAAACACTAGTACCCTCCCAACTATTTTGTATTTAATTATGTTTGTTGTTTATATGTGTTTGTATGAATGTTGTCTCCCTTTTAAGAATGTCAGCTGCTAGAGAGCATGAAAGTTTTCCTTTTTTTTTTTTTGACTTGTATCCCAAGCCCCTCACTCAGTGCCTAGAACATAGTAGGCATTTAATAAATACCTGCTTGGTTCAGACAAAGAGCCTTCTGTTGTATTAAGGAAAAGTTGTTCCATTCCTGTATTTTCAGAGTTGTTTGGGTTTTTTTTTTTTTAAATGTAGTGGTAATAATTTTTCAACTACTTTTTTCTATACTTTTTGTTTTGATATAATTTAAAAAGATGTATTGTTTATATCAATCATTCTACATGTCATTATTAAATGCCTACAGTGTGCTAACAAGGCACTAGGGACAGCAACACGCAAATGAAACAGTCACTGTCCTCAAGAAAATTATATTCTACATAGAAAATAACAGTCATTTAAGTAAATACAAAGCATATTCAAGATGAATGTGAGGGGAGAGCTTGTTGCATGTAGAAAGTGTTGCTGTAGCCAACCTGTGAATGAAGCTGGGGATTCTAAGAGGCAAAGATAAAGGAGTATTTTATCCTGGAGTCAGTAAGGAACTACAGGAACTTCCTAGGCTGGTGAATGGCATGTGTTTTAGGAAAATCCCTGCTAGCTATGGAATGGTTTAGAAAGGAGAGATAGTTGAATGAAGTTGGGAAACCAGTTGATTTATGTTAATTATTTCCTGATATTGAATTATACTTGTGATATTGATATGAATTCCACTTAATATTTTTTGTATATTGGTATATTCTATTTGCCAGTATTTTAGTATTTTCACATCAGTATTATTGTAGATCAGGCCTGATGCTGATCCAGTGGTTCATGCTAGGAATTGAAATGAAATGAGGCACTCATAGACCCTCCAACACTTACCAAAACCTTTTCTTAACGGTATGGAAAGGATACATGCCTTGTTCAGATAGATGTAGTTCTCCATGGTCTCCTTGTGCAAATGTCTGTTCAGAAGGTTATATTGGTTGATAAGAATGGTATGATGACGCCAGTAGTAGTGGGGCATTTATCAAGTCTGTGAGGTACTGACTCCTCATGGACTTTTTTCAATGTTGTCAAAATCCAGTAGAAATAGGGAGCACTAAACCATGTATAAGGATTTCTGTAGGCTGGACTTAGAAAACCACATATTAACATCTATATTCTCGTATATTTTTACTTGTGGTTAGGTCCATGCCCAGGAGAGTTGTGGACCACGGCTAATTAATTGATAAATCACATCAGTGACTCAGGTCCTACTCTCTTGCCTTTTAAGGAAAAACTAGCCTAGTCTATATAGCAAGGATTCTAGTAGATGCTGCTCCTATCACAAATATTCATTAACGATATTAGCCTATCCTTTCCTGGTTTGGAGATTGGAAGAATATGCTTCATAGAATTAGATAGACTTGAATCTTTCTATTTGAAAATGCTTTATATATCAGAGGAATTAATTATCCTCCAAATATGTGTTAGAATTCACTTATGAATCCATCTAGTTCTGATTTTTTTTTTAACTCAGCTCATTAATGGCTCATTCTGTTATTCTTTCTGATATTAGTTTACTTGGATCATCTATTGCTTGGCTCATGAATTTGGCTGTATTTTTATAGGTATTCATCCTTTTTTACGCACTCAATTTTGTTGTCATATCACTATTTGTAATATTCTTTAATAATTTTCATTATTTCTTTATTTTTCATTGCTATTTCTCTTTTGTTTCAGTAGCTTAATTTTATTCCACCTTTTAAAAGTTAACTTAGCTTATAGTTTATCAATTTTATTGGTCTTTGAAAAACAGCTTTGTTTCCTTTGGTGTTGTTAACATCTTTAATTTTCAGTTCCATTGCTTTTTAAAATTTTAATGAACTCTTTTTTGCTTGTTTTGGTTGTACTAATTTGTTGGTTTTTTTTTTTATTTTGTTTTAAAAACTGCAAATACAGCCTATTAAACTTTTCCCCCTTTATTGGTTACAAAGATTCAGGGAAGTAAATTTGCCTCTAAAATTGCTTTAGCTACATTAGATAAATTTTGTATATTATGATTGCTCTTTCAATATAATTCATGTTGTTTGCTTAAATTTATCTTTGACCTAGTCTTAAGCAAATAATTTTTTTGTTTTCAGTTTAGCACTGTATTTTTCAGTCATATTTCCTTGACTAATTATTATTCTAATTGCTCTATGGTCTATAATAATCATTTAAAATTTCTGTTTTTCTTCATTTATGTTCTATGTACCCTAGAATGTGATCAGTTTTTTGTAAATATTCCATCGGAATGAAAAGTAAATTCTCTAATCAGCCAATTGAATTCTTTCCATATAGTTATTAAAATCTAATTTTTTCAGAATCTATTCAGTTCTAAGAGTTTAAAATTTTATATTGTTTGACTTTTTATATCGTTCAACTTATATTTACTGAAAGTAGAATGTTGAGTTCTCTCACCATTAGTGTTTTTCTATCTGCAGCTTTGTAATTCAACAAACTTTACCTTTACATTTTGAGTTCCTATACCATTATTAAGTCCATATATAATTGCTTTTATATTGTTTAGCTGTCAGTGATTCCTTAATGGTCATATAGTTGCCATGCTCAATTATTTTAATCCTTTTTATCGTGATACCTAATTTACCTGAAATAATTTCTGTAACTCCTAATTTTAGTCTGATCCCAACCTTGTGGCTTTGATAGCCACCCACAGTCTTTGAGATCCAAGTACAAAGTTTGAATGTCTCTATCTGTCAACACATTCAAATACTCTGACATAAACTCACATAACTAATGCCTATTTCTAGAGTAGTCAACTTAACCCTATAATTTTAAAATATTTACACATAAAGATTAAGGAAAAGCTTCCCACAATTAAAACTTTTGAAAAGTGGAATGGGCTACCTAGGGGGAGATAGTCATTAGAGCTCTTTAAGCAAAGGTTAGAAGGACTACTTGTCTGGCTTGTCATGTAGGGGATTCTTAAAGAGGTGTGAATTGTCTCATCCATTCATTGATGGCTTCTGTCCCTTCTTACTCTGAGATTTTGTTATCCTGAATCTCAGGGCAGGTGATGAATTCTTTGAGCTTGATAGTTTGGGGAAATAGTCTTGAGTGGGTCCATATTCTTCATGTAATCTGATTCTTCTCAAACTGTCTCTCCATTTTGATTCTGTCATCTTTGCTTATAAAAGTTCCAAAACTTTTTTCGGTTTAGTTATCTTTTCATCATGCTTTGTTGCATTTTCTACCCCATCTGCCAATTTGGCTTGTAAGTTTGAGACTTTTTTTCCCTGTTGATTCCCTTCTTTTATTCACATTTTCCACCATTTCTCTGCTATTGGTTTTTTGTTATCAGTTTGTCTTGCTCTCTTCTTAACAACAATAGTTCTCTCATTACAAAAGTCATATTTTTCTTTAACAATGCCAAATCCTCCTTCATCTCCTTTAAAATATGTATGACTCAATTTGATGTTTTGTGCTAGATCCAGCTTCATTTCTTGGATAATTGTTGAAATTAATTTTCTCTGTCCTCTGGTGATTTCTCTTCGGGGTATTTTAATCTGGATCTGTTATTTTGAAATGTTAGTGTGGCTATACGTATGGTGTTATTCTTGGAGTCAGGAAAGCCTGGGTTTGAATTTGACCATCTTCTACATGAACTCCCAATTGTGAGTGCCCTTCTTCCCAAACTACCTTGTATATAAATACTTTATCTATACTTGTATTTGTTCATTTTGCTACATGTGTTTGTGTGTGTACGTATATGTATTACATATATATAATGTTCTTATTTTATGTGGGTGTATGTGTGTGTGTATATCATAACATGTATATACACATGGGCTTGTTCATTAGAATATAAGTTCCTGCAACTAGGGATTATTTCTTTCATTGCACTTGCATCTCCAGTGCCTAGCACAGTGCCTGGTACATAGTATGCACCTTATAAATACTTATTGATTGTTTAATAGTAGAAAAATTCTATTGGGATTACACAATACTTGAAATTTTGCCAGCCTGGAAGATCCTGCCAGAGCCTGTGCTTGAGTAAATAGCCTTTGAGGACCCAGCATTACCTTACCACCAAGAAAAGGCATCAGAGTAGGACTTTGGGGTTTGATGAAAAAATATGTTTCATTCTTAAGAAATGAAAGCAGTTAAAGGCTTGAAGACACCATAGAAACTTCATGCCTCTAGACCTTGAATTCAAGAAATGAAGTAGATGAAGCTCTGGCCTGAGAGCAGAGAGTTTTAGCTTAACTCCTGAGTCCCCACCCCAATGGATACATAATATTCCAAACTGAAAGGAGTGCAACCAAAGCCCCTCAGAGGAGAAGAAAAAGGAGATGAAACGAGCAAAACAACAATAGCAGTAGTGGTTGACATATAAGATGCTTTGAGGCTTATAAAGCATTTTAAATATGGTATTGCAGATGAGTCTCACAGTAGCTATATAAAATATAATACTGTCAGAAACACTATCATCCCCATTTTATAAATGAGGAATCAGAACCTCACAGAGTTTGTTACTTGCCCAAAACTGTATGGAGATTAGAGCTGGAGAGTCTCATGGGAGGAACAAAGAAGAGGACAGTTTGGCAGGATCACTGAGTACAAGGGTAGTGTAGTAATTAATGTCCAGTAAGTCTGGAAAGATAGATTGGGGCCAGGTTGTGTAGGACTTTTAAGAGCTAAACAGCAGAGTTTTTATTTGGAGTTGATTGAATAGTGTAGTCACATGGACAGGTCTCTACTTAAGAGAAATAACTTTGGCAGCCCTATGTAGGATGAGCTGGAATGGTGCAATAATCTAGCAAAGAGATGGCAAGGGCCTGGACTAAGGGGGCAGCTGTGTGAATGGAGAGAAAGGGTCACATGTGAGAGATGCTGTGAGAATAGAAATGACAAAACTTGGCTCCTGACTGGATATGTGGATTGAGGGAGAGTAAGGAATCCAGGATAATGTCAGTATTATGAACCTGGAAGGTTAGAAGGATGGTAGTCCTTTGATAAAAAATAGGAAAGTTGGGAAGTTTGGGGGAAAAATAGTGTGTTCATTCAGCTTTCTAAGTGTGAGTTTGAGATGCCTGTAGAATATCAAGTTTAAAATATCCATTAGGTAGTTGGTGATGTGGAACTGGAGCCACAAGAGAGAATAGGGCTGTATCTATCTACATAGATAAGGATATACCTGAGTCATCTTCGTAGAGATGATAATTGAACCCTTAGGAGTTGATAAGATTATCAAGAAAGTATAGGACTTTCTGGGATCCATGAATTTAAAAAAAATGTATAACTGTATGTCCATGTAATTGACTTCCTTTGTTATCCTATATGTTTTGTTCTATGCATTTACATTCTGAGGAGAGGTTTGTAGATTTCACCAGACTCTCAATGGAGTCCATGACACAGAAAATGTTGGGGAAAAGACCTAGGACAAAAGCTTGGGGAATACTCAAAGGAGAGAGAGCATAAGAGTAGCCAGTCAGGTAAAAGGCCAACTAGGAAACAGTATTGTCACAAAAACCTGTGGAGGTGATATCTAGGAGAGGGCAGTCAGCAGTGTCAAATTGAATAGGATGAAAAGGATGAAAGGACTGTGAGATTTAATAATAATAGCATCTACATAATGCTTTAAGGTTTGCAAAGCACTTTACTTACTATTTCATTTGATTGTGAGAAAGGTACTTCTATCATCCCTGTTTTGTAGATGAAGAAGCTGAGGCCAAGAGAGGTGAAGTCATTTGTCCAGGATTACAAAAATAGTAGGTATCAGAGGCAGGATTTCAACTTGTGTCTTCCTGTCTCCAGTTCTCACAGTCTGTACACTGCACTACTTAGCTACTATTGATTTATTAGAGATCATTGCTGACTATTGAAGAACTGTGAGAACCACACCTAGCTAAATTCAGAAAGCTTCTTTTTTTGCAGAATGTTGGCCATTGAACAATGGAAACCCATGACATAGATAAGAATATATAATAGTCTTGTGCCCTTATCTGCTTTTGATTCTAAGAATGACAGTTTTTAGATTGTCTACAAACATTAATGTAAGTATTAGTACTCTAAAAATGAGATACCCGTCCAGTGATTCAGTTGACAAACTGATACACCACCAAAAAATACACTCATATATTGACATTTTTGCTTTGGACAAAACTATTTCAAATATTGAAGCTGAATGGCAGGAGAGCTCACAGATTATTCTTGGAGAAGCATATAAAAGCTTGTCAGTTAGTTTCACCATGTTCTGAGAGGAACTAGAAACATAATTTCGTGTGATACTTGGCCACTGTCCCTTCTGTTGCTCTTTACAAACAAACAAATTGACTACCAGAGTGACAATTGCAGCTTATGTGCTAGCATCTTTTTATAGAGAACAAGTAGAAAGAGTTTATGCAAAAGAAAGCAAACTTCTCAAAATTGTATCAGTTTATACTTTAGTACTTAATGATTTCAAGGTGAAGGTGCCAAAGGACAGAAATGTAAGAAACATCTGGGGGAAAATGAAAACACCTTAGTTACTGACTTTCCTTTGTAGACTGGAATACATTAGCAAAATAGCTAACATTTTTATAATCCTTTAGGGTTTACAGAGCACTTTCCTTATGACACTGGTGGTAATACAAATGTTATCAATTCCTACCTGAGGGAGCAGAGGCTCAGATCAGAGAAGTGATGGTCACACTGGCATTAAACTAGCAGAATAGGGACTCCAACTTGGATCTTGCGACTTGCAGTACAATCCTCTTTCTACCATACTGTGCTGCTTCTCAGCATAGAGGTGCTGATCAAAATTATGTGAATGGATGATAGTATAGTGAGAGTTATAGGCAAAAGAGAGAAAAATGAGGGAAAGCTTTGGGGGGGGGGCAGGGCAGTTGGGGTTAAGTGACTTACCCAAGGTTGCACAGCTAGTACGTGCGTCAAATGTCTGAGGTTGGATTTGAACTCAGCTCCTCTTGACTCCAGGACCAGTGCTCTACTCACTGTGCCACCTAGCTGCCCCTAATCTGGGAAAGTTTTAAAGGAGATCAGTAACCTGGCAGATGGAATACTGTGAGGGAGACTGAGAGGCACGGGGTTGGGGGGGTGGGGAATAGTAAGAAGGTAGCTTGGTCCAAAAAGACTAATATGAACCAAGGTGATCCAGATTTAAAGGAGAAACTGTGAAGGTAGATGAGAAATACTGTACTCTGGATAGCCTTAGTGAGTTGGAGTTGGAGTACAGGATTCAACTAAATTAAAGAAGCATTAATTAAGCACCCAATTTATGTAAATCACTGTGTCAGCTGCTAGGATAGAGAGGTGGTTTCTGCTGGAGCATCCTTGCCTCTAAAAATGGTCTGTACCTAAGGCTAATTGAATAATCTAACTTTATCATCTTTATTCAAGTGACTCCCAGATCTTTATGTGCAGCTGAGTCTTTTCTGACCTCTAATTCTACTTTACTGATTGCCTGTTGAACATTTTTAACTGGATAACCCAGAGACATCTTCAAACTAAACACATCCAGACTATAACGCAGTATCTTTTGCTCCAAATCCACCCCTCTTTCAGATTTCCCTATTTCTCTATTTCTGTCTAGGGCACCATTATCTTTCCTGACTCCCAGATTCATCTCAGTGTTCTCCTTAATCCCTCACCGCATGTATGCAATCAATTGTCATTTCTACTTGCACTACATATCTTCCATTCTTCCTCTTCTTATTATTCACATAGACAGCACCTTATAGTCAACAGTCTTGCCTAGACTGTTACCCTACTTTAAGGCTTCCACATAGCTGCCAAAGTGATTTTTCTCATTATGGAGTTGAGTAGGGGAATGATATGGTCATGACATGACCATGACTATGGTAAGAGTCAAACTATGTAGTCCAGCCAAACTGGCCTTCCCTGTTCCTTACACATTACACTCTGTTCTCCATATCCATGCCTTTATATTTGCCATTTCCCATTCTTGGAGTACACTCTTTCACCTTTGTCTTGTCTCCTTTAAATTCCTTCCAGAGTGAACTTAAGCGCCTTCTGCAGAACAGCCTTACTGATCCCTCCAGTTGTTAGTGTCCTACTTCCTTAAATGACTTGACATTTATTTTGTATATACTTATAGAAATGTTGTCTGCATTGGTAGAATGTAAATTTCTTGAGAGTAAGAGCTATTTGAGGCAGCTAGATGGCACAATGAGTAGAGCACCAGCCCTGGAGTCAGGAGGACCTGAGTTCAAATGTGGCCTCAGACACTTGACACAGTTACTAGCTCTGTGACCTTGGACAAGTCACTTAACCCCAATTGCCCTGCCTTCCCCCCTCCAAAAAAAATTTTAAAAAAAGAGAATAAGAGCTATTTAATCTTTGTATTCCCTAGCACTTAGTATAGAACAGATTTCATATTGATTGGTTCATCTACTTATTCTCCTTTGGAGAGTCACTAGAAAATATTGAGAGTTCATTTTCTGAAGATCAGCATGGCTTATTATTTGTGTTTTCATTTTAGGTATGAAGAAATTGACTTTGAAACTGGAATCCTGGAGTCAAGAAGAGACCCAGTCCCTTTGGAAGATGTTTACCCCATCCATATGATCTTAGACAATAAGGATGGCATACAGGGCTCATGTCAATATTTTGATAAGAGGATAGATGTTACTGATCAGATTAGGACAGAATCTTTGCAGCCCCGTTGTACAGTAATTGAAGCTTATGAGAGGTAAGCTGTCTCTACTGTCTTTTAGTTCTGGGGGGTTTGTTCTTTTTGTTACACGGAAGTCTTGACAATGTGAACATTTCTCCATTAAAAAATAAATTCTTGAACCAGGTGTCTAGTTGGCCAATAATTCACTACTGCCTCAGGTTTTTTTAATAGTTCAATTTAGCAAGCATCAAGACAGTTTCTCAGGTAAAGGTCTCATATCTCAAATATATAGAGAACTTTGTCAAATTTACAAGAATATAGATCATTCCCCAACTGAATAAGTGGTCAAAGGATATGAACAGGCAGTTTTTTGAAGAAATCATATAATCATGAAAAAATGCTCTAAATTACTGTTGATTAGAGAAATGCAAATTAAAACAACTTTGAGATATCATCTATCAAATTAGCTGGGATGTTAAGGGGAAAATGACAAATGTTGGAGGGGGTGTGGAAAAATTTGTGAATTGATTCAACCATTTTGGAGAACCATTTGGCATTATGCCCAAAGAATTATAAAACTGTGTATACCCTTTGACTCAGCAATACCACTATTAGGTCTGTTTGCAAGGTGATTGGGAAAAAAGGGAAAGAACCTATACATATTCTAAAACATTTAAAACAGCTCTCTTTGTGGTGGCAAAGAAGTGGAAATTAAGGGGATGCCCATGAATTAGAGAATGGCTAAGCAAATTGTGGTATATGATTGTGATGGAATACTACTGTGCTATAAAAAATGATAAGCTGGTTGATTTTAGAAAAACATGGAAAGATTTGCATGAAATAAAGAACAGTGAAGTGAGCAGAACCAAGAGAACAATGTATACAGTAACAGCAATATTGTTCAAGAGTAATTGTGAACAGCTGAGTTATTCTGAGTACTATAAATACTCAAATCAACTATAAAGGACCTGTGAAGGAAGATGATACCCACTTCCAGAAAAAAACCTGATAAATAGAATTACACATAGTATGGTTTTACATATATTTATAAATTTGAGTCAGATGGTGGCTTCTCACTTAGTGCAGGTTGGGGAAGGAGACAATTCAGAACTTAAAATGTAACAAAAAGAAGAAAGAAAATTTTGTCTTAATTTAGCAAACTTTTATTTTATTTACAAAGTAACTACTATGTACAAGGTATTGTGCTAGGTATGAGAAATACAAAGGCAAAATCATTGTTTCATAACACCCAGTGGGGTGAAGAACAGTGCATCCACAAATTAGAGAATTCAGCATCTATATCTATATCTATATATAGATAAAAATATATGGATATAGATATATATGACATTTTTGTTCCATAAATTATTTCACCATTCCTCAGTCCCTGGGCATATCTGCTTGGTTTCTGCTTGAATGTTACCACAAAAAAGTGCTATTATGAATATTTTTGCTATGAATTTTTCTTTCTATCTTTGATTTCTTTGTGGTCTATGCCTAGCAGAGAAATATCCAAATCAAAGGCTATGGATATTTTAGCCATGTATTTAGCATAATTCCAAATTTGTTGTTGTTTCGTAGTTTCAATAACATCCTACTCTTTTGTGACCCCATTTGTGATTTTCTTGGGAAAGATACTGGAGTGGTTTGCCCTTTCCTTTTCCAGTTCATTTTACAGACGGGGAACCGAGGCAAACAGGGTTAAGTGACTTGCCCTGGGTCCCACAGCTAGTAAGTGTCTGAGGCTGGATTTGAACTCAGGTCTTCCTGACTCCAGGTCTGGTGCTCTATCCACTCTGTCACCTACTTGCCCTTAATTCCAAATAGCTTTCCAAAAAATTGAACTAATTCACAACTCCACCAATAATATATTGGTGTTCCTATCTTTCCATAGCCTCTCCCAGCACTAACATCTTGGTGAAACAGGATAGAGTAGAGACAGCTCCCACACAGGGCAATAGGTTTGAGCTGAAGAGGCCCCCAAAGACTTATATACCCACCTTCACCAGTCTAGTCATTCAGCTGCCATTCCACACTCTCGCAGTACCTTGTTTGACTCTAGTATTATATAACTGAAGTATGTTATAGCACCGTAGGATCTTAGAACAGTAAAGGGACTTAGAAATCATTCTGACCAAATTCCCTCATATTACAAACAAAGAACCCTGAGGCCCAGAGAAGAGTGATATGCCTGGGGTCATGAGATAAACTGGTGGCAGAGCCAGGATTAAACCTGAGGATTCCCAGTGTCACTCCTCTTTTTTTGTCAGTAAGTGAGAAAATTGTGTTTAGCAGTACTTATTGAATCATTAAATCATTACTGAGGAAAAACATTTGAATTAGCCTACCAAAGGCTAATAATCAAATCTAGGCAATAAAAACAACCCCAAACCCCACTCAACAATTTTTCCCCAACCCATATCTTTCTCTCAAGCTTCTTGTATTCATATGAGCTTTTTCCAACCCAGTGAACATTTATTGAGTGCTACAGTTTTTATAGGCCCAATGGTAATAGGTTTGGGGGTACAAATCAATAAAATGTGCAGCTCCTTCAGAGATTTATATAACTTAAATCAGTAAGTAATAAAGAAAGAATAAGCAATGTGCTATTAAATATATATGAGTATTTATAAGCCACTGATAAATATGTAAGTGAAGGGTAGGGTAATTGTTAGATTGAGTTGGGTGTGACGATGAGGTTTTTGCTGCTTGCTTGGGAAGGGTGTCAAGGAGGAAGAAACAAGCAAGTCAATCATAGGAAGAAAGAAAAACTTAAGTCCTGTGTGGTAGATGCAGTGGGTGAAGAGACTGGGACAGGGGTGGGATGTGAATCAGCCAATAAGGATTTATCCTAAGAATGCAAAGACAAAAGGAAAAAAGTCCTTGTCTTCAAGGAGCTCACATTCTTTTGGGGGAAATAACATGTAAGTGTACATAAAAGTGTCTACCAAATAAATACAAGGTGACTTCAAGTAGAGGGAGTAGCACTAGCAACTCTAGGCATCAGGAAAGGCCTCAGGTGGAAGATAAAGCTTTACCTGAGCTTTGGAGGAACCTAAAGGTTCAGCAAGGTAGAGATAAAAGCATGTATTCCAGGCTTGGGGCATAGCCAGTGCAAAGGCATCAATATGGAAGATGAAGTATTTCAGAGAAATAGAGCAAAGGCAAATTTACCTGTCCTAGAGGAAGAGAATATGCGTGGCTAGGACCAAGTTACAAAGGACTTTAAATACCAAGTACAGGAATTTGTATTTGATACTAGAGACAATAGGGAGCCACTGGAGGTCATGGAGCAAGGGAGTGGCATGATCAGACCTGTGCTTTAAGAGTGTCAGTTTGGTAGCCATGTGGAAGATCATTTAGAAAATGGGGAGGGATTTTAGTCAGGGCAGCCAGTTAGGGACAGTAAACATAAAGGACCGTAATTCATGGGTTAGGTAGTGGGACATAAAGGCAGACAGTAGGAGTAAGTAAATTATCAGGAGGTTATCTAGGCCACTTTTAAAGTTACACATATATATGTACTGTTGGTAAAACTCTTATTCATCCAGCAAAATGATGCTCTCAGATGGTTCGAGTGAGACTGGGCAGAGTAGGTATAATTTTCTTGTGTGGCATTAAGTTTTAGGGTAACAGTTTCTAGGCTGAAGTTGTTTGTTTTACATTTGTGCCAAGGTGCATTAGTAAAAACTGAAGTTGAAGCTGTGGAACCTTAAGTAAGGAATTAGTACTGCTGTTGAATTTGTGATGCCAAAAAGATCAGAAATAATAACTTATTAATTGTCATATTATAGTATTTTTTTTCTAAGTTGACAGGAGTTGTTGTTTTCTGGCATAGAGAGGCAGCATAATTTATACGGGTTGTCCCAGAAATCATAGTGCAGTTTTAAGCAAGTTAAGTTATTAAAGCTTAAATTATGTTAACGTGAGGAGGAGAGAAATCCTGGAAGCTTAGCTGATTGTTTGAGCATCATGTTCTTGTAATAAAAGATAGAAAACGGTTAAAATGGAAAATGGTACATATGCGTAATACAGTTAGAGATAAATATTTTTAATAACTTTCAAAACAAATTTTAAAAACTTTAACTATTTTTCCCTCTGTTGGTTGCTTCTGATTTGCAGATGGGGGAAGAAACTGATCATCGTTGCCTCACAGGATATGCGTTACAGAGCCTTAATAGGCTTGGAGGGAGATCCTGATTTAAAACTCCCAGACTTCTCCTACTGTATTTTGGAGCGGTTAGGCCGAGCAAGATGGCAAGGAGAACTTCAGAGGGACCTTCACAGCAGTGCTTTTAAGTAAGTGAGAGGATCTACTGTTCTACATCAGCAGAAATTTGATTTTAAAAGAAAAAAAAAACCATTGGGTCTTTTGAAAACCAAATGCAAGAGCTTTTTGACTTGTCTCTTACTCACCTTGCGTCCCATGTTATTTTGGAACATTTCCTTGGGGGAAATGGGAAAAGTGGTAGAATTGGACTAGATGACCTCTTTGATTCCTTCCAACTCTAAATATGTGATTCTGTAGTGGTTTTTAGACCATCCTGAGGCCCTCAGATTCCTTTTCATACTCCTGAGATACACACATGAGATCCTATACATCTTCCACTGCCTTCCCTACAACCAAAGAGTATGAGGACCTCTCTTCCTACGCCACTAATATCCTCCTTTCTGAACAAGTTGTGTAGGAACTGTAGTCTGAGATTGGCTAACTGTGGAAATGACAATGTATATACATTGTCCTCACTGACAGATAAATGTCAAGGGTGTACATATCATTTCTATGAAATTCTAAACATAATTTGGAATGAAAGCTATGACCAAAGCATTATGCCTGAAACATTTTTTCGTCCCCACTTTGCCTATTGAATTACTGCCCATTCTTCAAATTTTTTTAAAATCCAGCTCAAATGCTGCTCCCTTCAGGAAGTCTTCCTAGATTGCTCTGTATATCAACTTCAGATCTCACATATCACTTTGTTTCGTAGTTTTCTAGTGTATCTATTTTGTAAAAAAATTTTATTGATGTTTTGGGGTTTTTTTTATTACCAAGATTTTCACCACTACTTCTCCCAGAGAGCCATTTCATATAATAGGAAGGAAGGATCAGCAAAAGTTATCATTATATTGGAAAAGTCTCAAAATATATGTAGTATAACATACTTATGGAGCACTCTCCCACCTCTGCAAAGATTTATGATGGCTATATCTTGTATCTCTTCTTTGGAGCCACGTTTTTTATTTGCTATTTTGCAGCATTCATTTTTAATTCTTTTTTTTTTTTTGGTGATTCTTTCTTTTTATGTTGTTGTAGTCATTGTGTATATTGTTTTCTTGCCTTTGCTTCTTTCGGTATTAGTTCATACAGATTTTTCCATGCTTTTTTGTATTCATCATAATCATCATATCTTAATAGCACAGTAATATTCCACTACATTTGTCTACTAACATTTGTTTAGCCATTCCCCAGTCAATGGGCATCTACTTTCGTTTCCACTCCTTTACTATCACAAAAAGTGCTGCTATGAAGATTTGGGGGGCTTCCTTCTTATCAGTGGCCTCCTTGAGGTATAAGCCTAGTAGTGAAATCTCTAGGTCAAATAATACAAATATTTTAGGCACTTTACTTTATTCCAAATTGCTTTCCAAAATGGTTGTACTGATTCACAGCCTTCATCAATGATATGCAAGTGTGCCTATCTTCCCACAACCCCTCCAACATCAACTATTCTCATCTTTTGTCATCTTTGACAGTTTGCAGGGTATCAGGTAAAACTTCAGGGCTGTTTGATGCATTTTTCTTATTATTAGTGATCTGAAGCACTTTGATATGGTAATTGATATTTTATTATATATGCACACACATATGTATATCTATATGTATATGTTAACTGCTTATATAATTTGGATGCCAGACACTTCTCAGAGAAATTTGATACAAAGATTTGTTTCCTATTCTGCCATACTCCCTGTCCTAGGTACATCAATTCTGTCTTCTGATATACTTTTTATAAAATAAAGTTATTTCTGTTGGTGTCTAGACTATTAGCTCTTGGATATCAGGAAGACTGTAGTAACTTTATATCTTCCCCAGCAGCTAACCCAGTGCTCTGCATGAAGACATTTATATAAATGTACATTTACTTTAATTATTGCCTATTGTTTCCACATTTTCTTCAAGGGTTGATGCAGGGAAACTTCACTACCACAGAAAAATATTGAACAGAAATGGTCTTATTACAATGCAATCTCACGTTATTCGATTACCAACTGGAGCCCAGCAACACTCAATTCTCCTGCTCCTGAATCGTTTTCACGTTGACAGGTACAGTATGTGTATGTGCTCAATAGAATGTTCAGGTGCAGCCATGTGAACTGAGCCTCTAAAAACCATAAACCAGGTTCGGAGGAGTATCACAATGAATGGATTTGGTGTGTGTAGACAATTAATAGTTCTTGACTTGATACTTCAGCTTGTTGATCATAACCTTTGTAGATTTAGAGTCTTGGAAGGGACCTGAGAAGTCATTTAGTCTAACTGCCTACCCCAGTCCTTCTTCAGTAACTCTCAGCAACAGTTAGCCAGCCTCTATTTGAATGAATACTTTCACAGAGAAACATTCAAAATGAGCTGCTCCTTTCGCCTCCTGTCCTCTTTACATCATCCACCATTATCTCCACCTTTACTCCTGTCTCTGATGATAAGTTAGCCCTCCTGTCTAAGGCCAGTGCCTCTATGTGTAGCCTTTATGCCATCTCCTCCCATATTTGGTAGAATGCCCCTACAGTCTTGTCCAATCCCTGGCCCATTTTTTATTTCTCCCTTTCTGCTACCTCCTTTCTTACTGTCTGTAAATATGCCTAGGTTTTCTCTATCCTTAAATAACAATTGACCTATTTGCCCCTTACATTATCATCCTATACCTCTCTTACCTTTCACAGGTAAATTTTTAGAAAAAGCTGCTTATTCTTATTGCCACTACTACTTATCTACTCATTTCTTAACTCTTTCCAATCTGCCTTTAGACTATCTTTTCCTCCTGGTGGATACTCTCTCCTCTGGTTTTTTGTTTGCTTGTTTTGTTATGACAGTATGTTATGACAATACTCAATCTTGCTTCTCTGTCTTATTGATACTGGATTGCTGTCCATCTGTGTGGATATTGCAAATTCTCTGTCCTGATCCTCCTTTTCTTCCTGTATACCCTCTTACTTGGTACCTCATCAGCTCACATGGGTTTAATTATCATTTCTATTCACATATATCTGAACCTAGTCTCTTTCCTGAGCTCTAATCTTATATTACCAATTGTCTAATCAGTAGTTCAAATTATATGTCCTGAAAAGGCATTTCAAGCTCATCATGTCCAGAGCAAAGCTCATTACCTTCTCCACCTCCCCCCCAAAAAAAAAAAGACTTCTCCTCCAAATTTTGCTAATTCTGTTGGGGCACCACTATCTTTTCAGTCCAGTCAATCAATGAATTAGCGTTTATTAAGATCCTACTGTGTGTAAAAAATGAATCCCTGTTTTCAAGGATCTTACCTTCCATCATAATCCTGAAAATCAAAGTGTATTTTTTAAGAAAAAGAAGAAAAAATGAACAGTCAGCAAAACCAATCAATCAGTACTTTGAAAGAATAAAAAAAAATATGCAATGTTTCCCACCCATGGAACCCCCCAGCTCTTCAAAGGAGTATGCATTTTTATTAATGCTTACTAAAGTAATAATAGCTTTGGGGGCAGATTTATGACACTTGGTTCATGCTGGGGTTGTAGCCAACATTTTTCCTTTTCTTTTTTGAAAGATCCATTATTTGATTATTATAGATACTCTCTTCACCCATACAGATGTTAGCTGCTCTCCTGAAGGTATGGAAACCTACCTTTTTCTCTGTTTTTCTTGTCTATGTTTTCCTATAAAACTTCCACAGAGGATCTTCCTAGCACTCTTCAGTCCTTCCTCGTATTCTTGTAGCTTAACTTATCTTTCTTGTTCTATTACTAACTTGTCTACTTTTCTGGTTATATATAGATATGTATCCTCAGTGACTTCATGTTTGGCTGTTTGCATACAAGTTGTCATCAGTAACACGGTATAGTTTTTTATGTCCCCCATTTTTCTTTTCATTGCCCTCGGCCTCTTTTCATTTTAATTCTTCTATAGCTTTGTGGTCATTCATGATTTGAAGCACCACAGCCACACTGGAAGAATATTGGTGTAAAAGATATGGACTTGTGCCAGGAAGGCGCCTCTCTGTCCTCCATACTGAGGCTGGTAAAACTTTGAGTTCAGGAGGGCTGAGCTAGAGTAGGGTTTGGGACAGTTGAGTGAGTGCATGAAAATCAGCACCAATTGGGTCCCCCAGGAGCCACTTGATTGCCTACTGAGGAAAGAATTGGCCCAGGTCAGAAATGGAACAAACCAAAACTTCCTTGCTTATCAGCAATGGGCCCCATGAAGGACCAGTCTAAGTCCAACCTTGAAGAATTAGGGAGACTCAGACTCATAAAGGGAACAAAAAAAAGATACCAACTTTGATAGTGATAAGCTGTTTGAAATCATCAGAAGCACTGCCCAGGGTCCTAGATACTATTAAGTGGTATCTCCTTATCTCCTGCTACTAAGAGTACTGGGCCCAGCTCAATAGCCATTACAGTGCTATTCCATAATACACACATGGACTAACTTGATTGGAAATATGCATTTTTTTGTGTACGTTGTTTTTATAGTGTTCATTGTTCTGGTAGACCAATCTTTTTACTTCTCTGAAATGGCTTTATGGTGTTCTGAAGCTTGATAGAATGAGTAGAAAACCATCTGCTTATGAAAGCATTTAGAGAAGTTCACCATCAATGAGAAATTCTTCTTTCATTTAAACCTTAATCCCTAACACCTTCACACAAACTGCTCTTAAGACCTCACCATTATAACTGGTGTGATTGGTTTTTTGAAGTAGAGAACATTACTTTGTCCCTATTGGATTTCATTTTATTCACTTTGGCTCTCCTAGTGTTTGGAGATCTTTTTGAATCTTTATTCTAGTCATCCAGCATAATAGATATTACTCCTAGCTTTGTTTCATCTGCATATTTGATTAGCATGTTTTCGTATCAGGCAGCTGTCAGATTCTTGTTACTAGACTCACAGCTGGTGCTACTGTAAGGATGATTTATGTCCCTTCATGAGGCTGCAAGTCCTTGGAGCCGTAGAAATGGAACCTGGAAGTGGGCCTTTAGCTCTGCACCTATTACATGTGCTCCCCGTTCTGCTCAAGAGTACCAGAATTCAGCATTTACTAGGGTTGTACATTGCAACACACCAGCCCTGACTAAAATGGAATTAAGCAAGGTTTTATCTTTTTTCAAAGGAGCCCATGGTTCTTTGTAGGGAACATCTTACAGTATTTATTCTCCTTTGGAAATAATTATAACATTCTCATTTATGTTAGATATATTTTGTTTTAGCATAGTCGAGAAGAAAGAATATATCAGCAACCCAAAAGACAAGCTTATAGAGTAGAGGTCAGGTCTTCTCACTCCCATATGCTCTGTTCATTCATGTAGTTCTCCATAATATATTGCAAAGAATTTGGCAATTGTCTTTGTCATTATGAGTTAATATTTCTTAAGTCCCCTTCATGGTGGCTTTATTACGACATAAGGAAAGATTGTTGCTATTCCTTCAGATCTTATAGGCTAAGAGCTCCAGGATGTGAGAATTGGTACTCTTAGCCTGTCACCTTTTCATAGCTAGAGCCTGTTCCTTAAATCAGAGTGCTTATAGGCATAAAACTGGGCATACACAGATATGCATATTCTTAAAGAGCTACACAATGCCTTTAAGTCCTGCTTCTGTCACTGACTGATTATATGACCTTGAAAAGTATTTTTATCCACTGGACCTCAGATTTCTTTCAGATGTCAGACCAAGTGATCTCTAAGGTTCCTTTCAGCAATAATATCCTAGGATCCTAAGACTCTATATATGTATGTTTACACACATAGTTCTTGAACAGCAATCTTTAAAAATACAGATGGCCTGTGACAATGGAACTGAAAATGGCAAATTGTCTGCTTTTATCATAGGAGAAGTAAATATGACATCCTTATGGAGAAGCTTTCTGCAATGCTGAGCATTCGAACTAACCAGATGGAGACATTAGGATGCCTGAGGGAGGAACTGGTGAGACACTCAGTGGTTTTCCAATGCTTGTGCTGTGCTGAATTTAATCTGCACGTAATTATTGTGTGAGGAGCTTAGGTTTGGAGACCTCTGTTTCTCTAAGCACAGAGTAAATGAATCACAAATGGAAACCTAAAGACCATGTTATAGGCTTGAACAGCCCTGGGTTTGGGCTTTTTCTTTTTCTTCTCTTTGCAACAGAAATGAAAAAGTACTTTGTCCTTCCTTTGAACTCTGCTTAGATTCTGTAGATTCTTGAGCAGACTTAAGTTTTTTATTGGATTTTGTTACAAGCTGTGTTCAGAGAGACCACATGGAAATGGCATTTGAAGTTCAGGTCAGCTTTTACATTCCATCTTTCTGTTTTGTTGGTAATGTCTTGTTTGCAGGCCTAGGGAGGGAAGTAAAAAGTGAAGCGTGGCAAAATGGTCACCATTTTGGTCATTCTTTGTAAAGCAGTCTTATGTAGTAAAAATAGCATTAGCCTTAGAGTTGGGAGACCTGGGTTCTGATCCCAGCTTTGACACTTTCTAGTTCTGTAACCGTGAGCAGGTCACTTCATCTGTAAAATGAGGCCAGTACTATTTGTGCTTTCACTGCATCCACATGGGGTGGTTGTGAAGAAGTGCTTTGTAAATTTCAACATGCTAATATAGAAATTTATATTCTCATCTCTATAGATTGCAGCAAAGCAAGGCTGCAGAATAATAACTGACTTCTAAGTAGCATGGTGAGATTTTACAAAGTGTTTTTTCACACATTCTCTTTTGATTTCAATAATGACAACATCCCTGGTAGGTACTAGAGGCAGAATTATCTCTTTTTACAAATAAGGACACTGAAGCTTTCCGTGTTCACACAGTTAGTACACATCCATGGCAGAATTTTAGCCTAAATCTTTCCTGATTCTAAATCCAATACTCTTTCCACTGAAGTAGGGAAACTTGGGAGGCTACCTCCCACCCAATATGATTTTTTATTATTTCCATATTATGAGTTTTAGACAAAAGAGATGCTGTATTGGAAAGGGAGGGCAATCTAGGCTATTATGTTTATAGGATTATAGTTTTAGACCTAAGCAGAACCTTACAAGATTATCTAATGCAACCTTTTCATTTTACCAATGAAAAAGATGTAAAAGAATGTAGAGATGTAAACTAACTTGCCAAAAGTCATGTTGGTAGCCAGAATTTAACTCAGGTCCTCTGGCTCCAAATTCGGTGTTCTTATTATTACACTGCCAAAAATCACATTTTAAACTTTATCTTTAGAAAAACTAGAGAAAAGTATTTTAGAAAGGTAAACAGTGTTGTGAAAATTAAATAAGCTATATTTCTAACGTAAATCTGTCCTTGTGATCTGTAATGGTCTCTGTTCTCATTGGGCTATATCTGAGTGGAATCCTCCTGTAGTTATTTCCCTGGAGTAAAGGAATTTCTCTTCCAGATCTCATCTAGTCCAGCTCTCTGGTATTAGATACCTGAATCTCCAGTCATTTGGTATTAAAAACACACGGAGAATTCTGAAAGCGGAAAAAGCACTGCGTGGATTTGGTTCATTTTTGTCACTTGTCGTTTTGTGGCTTTGAGGCTATAAAAGGGAGGAAAGAAAGAAACAAGCATTTATTAAGTGCCCGCTCTGTGCCAGGCACACTGCGGAGCGCTTCACAGATGTGTCCAGTTTGATCCTAACAGCCCCCATTTTATAGTGGAGAAAGCTGAAGCAGACAGAGGTGAAATGAGGTGGATGGGAGACACAGCTACTAAGTATCTGAGGCTGAATTTGAACTCAGGTCTTCTTAACTGCTGGGGTTGGACTAGATACTCTCTAAGGACTGTGCCGGCTCTGAATATGTGTTCCTGTGAATGAGAAAGTCCTATTTGCCTTCCTTTTTCAACACAACATCTGCTGTACAATACTGATAATTAGGAAATGATGAAAAATTAGATTGGGCAGCAGGTATCTCACTTCTTCAGTTAAAACCTCCTCTTCTTCAGCGGAAAGAACACTAGGCTTAGAGCCATGAAGATCCTGCCTTCGACCCTCATTCATCAAATAGAATTAGACCCAAGGTGATCTCTAGTGTTCCTTCCAGCTCTGGATTCTTTTGTTCCTGTGATGCAGCTTAAAGAGTGCCTCGAGTTTGAGAAGCAGAGCGGCGAATTGGAAGAGGAGGATTTTCAAACTTCTCATTGTAGACTCCTAAAAATCAGGAAGCGTGTCATTTCATTCCTTTTCCACAGTGTCTAGTACGCACCCACATGCCATTGATGGGGGTTTAATTTATGCCTTTCCATGGGCTTCTCTCTCAGATACATAGGTTAGCAAAGATGTACAGTCTGCAAACCACCGGTAGGTTTGTTGGACCATATGTACACCATCATCGTTATTACTCTAGCCACATGTTCACCATTCCCAGAGGTAGAAAGCCAGCCAGCGTAAGAGGGTGTCAGGCTCTCTCAACGTGTGCAGCAGTTTTCCTTCCCCTTCTCCAAACTCTTCCCTGTCCTTTTTTAAACTGATAGACCAGCACAGTTTAACTAGCAGCACACAATAGATAGCACCTTCTGTCGTTGCATACTTAACATGTAAATCTTAAAACTTCTATACTTCACTAAAATAAACCGGCAGACTGCTCAGGTTGGTCAGCCTCTCAGTACTTGGCTTTGGTAACCCAGAAACCAGTCACCATCTTTTCTATAGATTTCTACTTGCCAGGTCAGTAGCTTCCTATACAGGAAGAACTTTTCAATATTCTTGGTGTGAGGATTCCATCCACTGGTGCAGCTCCCACTTAAGTGTCTAACTTAGAGCCTCAGAGAGTAGCACAAAGCTTGAGCAAGTAAAGGGCCCCACCTTAGCTTACATAGCTCGTGAGTGATATTTCTCTAAAGTCTTCCTGGCTCCAAGTCATTCATTCTTTTTTTTTTTCCCACAAGGGAGAAGGCAGGGCAATTGGGGTTAAGTGACTTGCCCAAGGTCACACAGCTATTTAGTGTGTCAAGTGTCTGAGGATGTATTTGAACTCAGGTCCTCCTGATTCCAGGGCCAGTGCTCTACTCACTGCACCACCTAACTGCCCCTGTCATTCATTCTTTCTACTACATAGCCTGGCCTTTCAATTTTACATCAACAACCATATTTTTGCCATTTTTAAAATTTTAGAACCACAGAATTTGAGACTTGAAAGTGGCTTTAGAGGTCATCTAATTAGTGTTACACAATGGAAAGAGCACCTGCCTTGGAGTCAGTAGGCCTGCCTTTTGATCCTGGCCCTGTCGCTAATTTTCTCACCTCTGGGTCTCAGTTTCCTTGTCAAATAAGAGGACCAGACTAGATTTTCTTGAAGATGCCTCCCAAATCTAACACCTTCTGGGGTCCTTTCCTGCGTCCCAGCCTCCATTCTGCAACAGCCCTGGTAGATATAACCCCAGGGACTGCCAGCTCATGAGTCAGCCAAACAGAATTGCTTACAGTCGGGTGATCCAGTATATCGTGTCTTTTAATAAATGGTTATTGTTGATTAGAGAGGCCACAGAGCAGAACGGAGGGAAAGCTGGCCTTGTCCTAGCCTGCCTTACGCTTCTGACTTAGCCTCTCTAGGCACCAGGCAGTGTTCAAACATTATAAGTGGCAAAGCAGTTTGTCAATATTGTTAGAGGGTGTTTCCTCCTTGGAATTTCCATATACCATTGAAATTATAAAGTTGGTTAAAAAAAAGTTCACAATTGTTTTTTGACTGCTCGTGCTCTCCATTCCAGTGTTCAGTATGGTACTTTTTTAAAAAATGCTTTTGATAATTATATGAAGGATGTGTTGAGTAGTTGGTGATTTGGATTCCTGTTAAAGATTTGTCATTCCTTTGGAATAACCATACCTCATAGCTTCTAAAAATTTTCATAATCCTTTTTTGTATTCTCCAAGTTCTCTCTGATGGCACAAAACTGTGGTATCCTGAATTATTCTTAAGTTAATTCCATTCTGGACCTGTGCTCATTTGTTTGTTATGTATGAATCATCTTGTTGATCCTTCATGCTGACTTTGAATTTTATTTTGACAGGGTCTCTGTGAAAGAACATTTAAGCGACTTTATCAATATATGCTGAATGCTGGCCTGGCCAAGGTGGTTTCAGTCCCTTTGCAGGAAATTCACCCCAACAGTGGACCTTGTAAAACCAAAAAAGGTAATGATCACGTTAGGTTCATGTCCTTTCCCTTTGGGGAATGTCCAAGTTCATAAGGGATGCACATTGTCCATTGCTGAATGTCCTGGGAGATCATAAACTCGCTGTCTCTTTTGCATGCTGACACCTTCATTCTGCAGAAAAGCAGTAAGCCCTTTCAATCCATCTTGGCCTCTTTCCCTTAAAGAGGGTGATTGAGCACTCTCAGGTCAGGAGTAAGGATAGGCTTTTCATGCAGCATTCAGCAGTTCAGGTAAGGGGCTTCACTTCATCAGTTGTCCACATGGGAACTCTGAGTGTGCATTTTTGTTTTTTTTTTTTTGTTTTTTTTTGAACATGCAGTTTTTAACCCCCATGCTTTGGGCTGGCTCATCCCTCCCCAGAAACACATTCCTCCTACTTGAGCTTTCCTGTTACACTAGTACATTAAAATTTGTCCTCTAGTCATTCCTGTTTCAGAACCTTCCCAAAACAGGGCAAAAGAAAATTATGCAGTTATCAGTGCACTTTTCCCAAGATCTCTGTTCACCTTGTTTGCACAATTCAGATTCTTTCTTTTCCATGAGTGATATCAAGGAATGAAGAATTATAGAAAAATTAAACAAATAGATGAACATTTCTTCATATGTTGCAGGTGTGCCGACTTTATGTAGCAGTTGTGTTCATGAAAAGTTGCATTTAAATCATTTTTATAGATTGAATTCTATTTTAAGTGCTGCTAGGAAAGATGTATTCTGTTGTTTTTTTTTTTGTGAAAAGTAAAGAATGCTTTGTAATGCAAATAATCACTGCCTTTTTTGTCAACTCTGTAAGTTTCTATTTTCATGTGTTGATGGTGCACACCTGTGTTTAGAAAGGAAAAAACTAGAAGCTACTCAAACAAGCATAGGTAGGAAGTCCTTAAGAAATTTAATCCAACTTCCTGATTGTATAAATGAGGAAACTGAGGCCTAGATGTGGTAAGTCAAAATGACCTGCTTTATGTGACATTTGTTTTTCACCTCTTAATACACTTAAATTCTTTTATATTATAGTTATCTAACTTTGTATCATATCTTCCTACTATATTGAGCGCTCCGTGAGGTCAACGACTCTTTCTTATCTAAAACTTGTATCTCTCCCAGTTCCTAGAATACTGCTCTGCACACAGCCGATACTTAATAAATGTGCATTGGATTGAACTGAAGGGATTCACCCAAGCTCAGGCAAAAATAGATCTGGGACACTGATTCAGGCCTTTTGAGACACATGCCAAAGTGCTTCCCACTGCACGGGGATATTTGGCATAGTCCGTATAAGGTTGCCCTGATCTCCTTCATAGTTAATACGTTATAAGCAGACACTGCCATAAAGTCGGGATTCCTCATTGGGTTGTACTTCAGCTGACAGTTACCCATTTTAAAAATGATTCCTAGGACACTGACTGCTACTTGTCACTCTTATTTCCCCTAGTATCATGTTCTGTAGAACCAATAACAGCATTAAGTGAAGTATGCATATATAGGTTCAGTTCTTGCTCTACAATATGGCTATAATTGGAAGCTATTAAAAGGGGAATCTGCTGTCACTTATTTGTGACTTTGAAGAGTTTGCTGCCTTTTGGGAGTTTTCAGTAGCAGTGATGTGATCATACTGAGTCATGTTAAATCACACTTTTGCCTCTCCCCCCTTGTGACTAATGGTATTCATTTGGGATGTTCCTGAACACAGAAGTTAAGTGTGTGGCAATTAATTTAATACTCTGCTCCAACCACCTAGGGTGCACAACCTGCAAAATTCTTTTTCTGTTACTACCCTAGATACTTCTTCAGCTGATCAATGATTTCCTCTTTGTGGATGCCTCCATCAGTAACAGTTATATGGTAGATCATAATCGGTCCATGCCTGCCTATCCTGTATGACTCTTGTCAGTGTCCTCTCCTAGATCTGCCATAGGGTGTCTACCCAGCATGCTCAGGGCCTTCCTTTAGATCTCTTGACATCGCATGAAGACCAGTGGAATAAGCTGGATATAGAGCAATTATTTTGCACTTATGTTATATGACTGGTCCACTCTTTTTCCAGTCTTACATTTTTCTGATAATATCCTTTCTACCATTTCTACATAAATTTCTATTTGGAATGTTACAGCCTGTTCACACCTACCATGTACCTCTTCATTGTCCTTTGGTTGATCCTTAAAATCAGTTCTTTCAAAATTGTGACATTCTATGAATCATGCCATGCAACATCACTGAAAGAATATTGGTGTAAAAAAGATGATGGACCTTTATTTTAGGTGAGAAACTTAGGTTTATTAAAACAATTTCAATTTTCCAAAGGTCATCCAACTTTTTTTTTTTCCTTCTTCAATTTTGGATCCACTTCATTGTCTATTTGCAGTGAAAAGCAGTGGAGGGAAAAAATAAGTTTAAGAGAAAGCATCATAAGAGACCCAAATAAGAAAAATATGAAGAGTACTTCAAGATGAAATAGGATATGTCTTTTTAATAATTTTTTACATACCTTTTCTATTTTTTACCTGTTATCCTTTTTTCTGTTTCATCCTGGGTCTCTTACAAAGCCTTCTTTTAAATTTGATTTCTTTTCCCTCTATTGCTTCTTACTGTTTTATGAGATGATAGTTGTTTATAATCTTCTATCATCCACCTCTATAAAGTTTTGCAAATAAGTTTATAGCCTATACTGATAATTGCCATTGGTTGCCATATTTTTCTGCTTAACAAAGAGAGCAAATGTTTCTGGTTAAGAATTTTTATAGACTCTTTGGTGTTCTTCATTATAGCAATTAATTTTTATCACTTAATCTCTTTAGCAAATGTTTATAATCTATGTTGTCCATTCACTCCTCCACCCATTTCCCATTTTTTGGTATCAGCAGCTCATATAAATAGGTCAAGTTGGAGTCGTTGACTTGTATGTCATATCTCTTTCATACTTTTGTTGTAGTTTTGTGTTAATTCTGATATGTACTGTAATAAATCAGTGGGTTGGCCATACACAGCTGATTCAAGAATGACGTTTGAGTAGTTGTAGTTGTTGTTTACATATATATATATATATATATATATATATATATATATATATATATATATATATATATATATATAAAATATGATACCAGTGTAGTCTATAAACTGTTAGCCTCTCTCATTTCATGCTCCTGAACAATATATTTTACCATCTTCACCTAAGCCAACTTTTGTATTTAAGTCACTGAGTATTAAAACATATGCTGTTTCGTCAAAACACTATCAAATTCTTCATAGGCTTCTCACCCTCCTCATTCTCTATCACAGATGTTTGTCTAAAATTGCCCTTTTTTTTTTAATGGTGATACTTTTGCAGATGTTTATCACAGGCATCTCAATCCAGGTGACTGAATACCTCATAAAATCTTATTTGTTGTTGCCTCTGGATACAATAAAAACAACTTTGCCAATTTCATTTTTGGTTTCTTCAAGGACAACCAATGAGCCAACTTTTCATTTAGCTATTACTTCCTTTGGGTTTCTGGTTTCATTTGTCATGAGACTGTGATGATCAGTACAATTCCACATCTCTAGTAATATGTCCACTTGTTGATCATCAGACAAGGATTTTATATTTAAGATACCAGTAATTAAATTAATATTTTTGGATGGACTAAAAACTATGTGATTTTCCACTTCTCTGTCAATATCACTTTACAAGTTTAAAATGGCTGCATAGGATTGAGTACTAGTTTGTATTTCTCTTTATTTCATGAATTACCGTGGCCAATGAATTCATCACCAGATGGCCAGCCTAGTATTGATGAGCCTTTCCATACTTATCTAGGCTAGTACTAAGAAAACAGAAATAGTTTGTTGTTCAAGCTTTTCTAGTTTGGTAGGGTCTGGCAAAGCTTTGGTCTTGTTGGCATATACATCAAGAACCTGGGGTTGCCTCTATGTCCCAATAAAGCCACCACATAAGATTTTGTAAATGTTCTATCCTTGTCATTGCCCTAATAAGAGTAACTCCAGGGGGTGGAGGCATACTTTGTATATGCACATATGTATAATATGATATGGATATAATAATGTATATATGTGCTTAGACAGATATAGTAATTAAAGTACTTTTTCTATAACAATAACCCTGAAGTGTAGGTAGCACAAATATTACTATTCTCAGTTTATAGATGAAAGAACTAAGGCTCATTGATACTTAAATGACATTCCTTGTGGTCGCACAGTAAGTATCAGAGCCAGCATTGGAACCCAGGGCTCCTTTACTCCAAACTTAGTTCTCTTTCAGTGATGTCCTAGATTTCTCCTTTTACCCAGAGCCATACCATAGCATTCAGGATAAAAACAGTCAAATCTATCACCCCAGGTGGTCAAAGAAGTCTAGATTTTTTCTTCCAAAAGCTATTTCCTAACTATTTCAACGGTAATGTAATTTGCCAAGCAATGTTCCAGTCCTTAGAGTGGACTCTATATAGAGACTAGAGTTTCAGCAGATGGAGGCCAGAAGTCTGGGGTTCAGTTTCAGCTTTTGTACTTAGTAACTGAATAAACTCTAGGCAAGTCACCAAAGCTCTCAGAATCTTGGATTTCTCCTCTGTAAAAACTAGGGTAACAATAATCCTTGTACTGCTTACTTTAGGGGTAAGGGAAATCATTTTGTAAAGCACAAAGGACCATATTAATGTAAATTGTTATTAGCACCGTTATATTGATTTGGGATTTTTAGCAAGCAGGTAAGAAAAGCTATTTCCCATTTATGCCATGCTTTTGAATTTGCAAAGTGTCTTCCTAACAATCCCCTGAGAAAATTCAGAGTACAAGTATTGTTATCCCCATTTTATAAAAAATGAAACTGAGAGGCAGCTAGGTGCAGTGAGTAGAGCACCGGCCCTGGAGTCAGGAGGACCCGAGTTCAAATACAGCCTCAGACACTTGACACACTTACTAGCTGTGTGACCTTGGGCAAGTCACTTAACCCCAATTGCCCTGCCTTCCCCCTTCCAAAAAAAAAAGAAAACAATGAACCTGAGGACCAGAGCAGTGAAGTAATTTGCTGGTGTAGTCATTTGTGGAGCCAGGAGTACAACCTGGGTCTTTGGACTCAGAATCCAGTCTTTTTTCCACTATACTATGTCCAGGTAACGTCTGCATAGCACTGTGCCGATATAAGCCCTTCCACAGTATGGGATTGGCTTCATGCAAAAGATCTACCTTTCTAACCCCATTTCTATTTTACCAACTATCCCTGTCAGACAATAGCATTCCCCTTGGTGTCTCAGTGATAAAAGACTCCAGCTAAGGTTTTCTTTTTAAGGTGGAGAATGTTTTAACTTTGTAGCCACATATTGAGGGAAGCAACACACAATGCTTTCTCTGACATAGAGAATTTTCTATAGAAAAAAGCTTATTTCATGTAGCCCTCAGGGGAATCTTGTCACTTTTCTCTCACAAGCATTTTGGAGTATTTCAATTTTACAAACGCATAGGTCCCATATGATTCATGAAGCCAGCAGTATGCATTTCTCAGCTGCTTTTGATCCAACTTAAAATGGATTCTGCATTGGAGGGCCTTTCAACTGCCTCTTTCCCCCAATTCAATCACAGCCTGGAAGACTGTCAACCATTTTGCTGAAATCTATCCCAAACTCTACATTTCAATAATTCAGCTAGTGCTATGGCCAAAAAAACTTATAACATGTTGACCAACCTTTTTGTGATGAACTGTTCCTTCCTTTTGTAGCAGGCTTTTCCTGGGATAAAGGACCCAGGATGTTAAGGCCATCCTCAAAATCTTTCCAGCCTAGTGGGACCTGCCAGAGCTCATTCCCCATCTATCACAGCCTTTGAGAATTCAAGGTCACTATTAAGGTCACGATGAGCCAGTTACCAAAAGAGAGCTTCAGGCACAACTGTAGTTAATAGAACAGAGATACGTTATTCGAAGGCTGACGAGAAAACAAAGTAATGGGACTGGACTTTGTATGTTTTTTACTGTTGACTTCTTTCATGCCCAAAATAATTGGTATTCGCTTTTCCACTCGTAGTTTTTTAGCCAAGTTGTTTCTGTTAGAAACCTGATACAGTAGGCTTATTCAAGCAAGCCTCAGAATTAAGCAATCCTTACAATGATGGACTCAGTTTTATTTAGCAAACATATGTTAAGTACTTGTTATGTGCTAGCTACTTGTGCTAAATAAACCTCAATTTTCCTAGCTATATGCCATGGGGCTGTCACTTGCCATCCGTTTCACCTAAATAACAAAAGGTTATTTAGGTCTGAAAACAGCCAATGAAATGATAGGTCTGCAAAAAAAGATATTTGAAAAGTCTTCTGAGCTTAGTGGAAGAAAGGATTATAACACTAAAAGGTACCATCAGTACCAACCGCAATGCAAACCCCCAAGACTTATGATGAGCCAAAGGATATATAAGCAAGAACAAATTAACATGATTAACTTGACACCAGAAACACTTTCTTCCAAGACAGCAACCTAATAATATTGCATTTAAGAGATATACAGTCAATTTTCTCCTAGTCAACAACCAGATGTTGTTTCTTCCCTTTGTTTTTAACTTCCTTAAGAAACTAACTAGCCAAGATACACAGAGTAAGTGTCGTAACAGATACTAATGAAAGAAAATAAACTTTATGAGTGCTGTGTTGGGCTCTATTGGCAAAGGGGAATACTCTTAGATCACTTTCCTTTCACATCAGCCAAAGCTATGAGTACCTTTTCCAGGGTCATTTCCAAAAAACCTTTGATTTGACAAAATCATTTATCAGTCCTTTCAGCATTCCTCAGGAACCTACTATTACTAACCTGAAATCTCTTCTGCTGAGCATTAGGTGCTCAATTTCACTACAATACTTGGTTGCTCACAACTGGTGGCTTATTCATATTTTAATTTTAAAACATAGTCAAATTTCTTTCATGTCATAAGCCAATAGGAACACATTGAAAACTAGTTAAATATAAGTATTTAGTTTATTATGTGCTAGTCCCTGCCCTCAAGGAGCTTAGGGAAAGATAAGATGAATATATAAGAGATGCAAGTATACTAGAGAAGGCAGAATATTTGTTGTTCAGTCACGATCGACTCATCGTGATCCCATTTGAGTTTTCTTGACAAAGATCGTGGAGCGGTTGGCCATTTCCTTCTCCAGGTCATTTTAGAGATGAAGAAACTGGGGCAAACAGGATTAAGTGACTTGCCTAGGGTCACAAAGCTACTAAGTGTCTGAGGCTAAATTTGAACTCAGGTCCTCCTGATTCCAGGCCCAGTGCTCAAGCCACTGCACCACCTAGCTGCCCAGGCAGAATATAAGAAAGTGCTACAGGAGGGACTCCCAAAGTACCATATGAATTCAGATGAGAGAGACATCACATTTTGTTGTGAGGGTCCCTGGAAGGGATCAGGTGCAGGCCTTCAGATTTTATGCTCACCAAGGATCACCATTTTGATCTTTATTTACCTCCAACAAAATAGATGGCATCACTCAATATATTAAAGAAGCAAACATACTTCCATATATTGAATCAATGTCTGCCTTACATATATGGATGAGCATTTTTCAAATATGTGTAGATACTATTGTTAACAAGTTCATTTAAAAGTTTTACTGAATTCCTAGTAGCTTTTTGTCACTTTTTCTCAGTCAGTTGATAATAATACTATAAATTCTATCATTAAAGAGGCTGTTTATTTTCTTTAAGCTAAAAAAGGAGTCCTTATACTTCAAAAGGTTGGGAAACACCCATCTAGCCCAGTCCCCTTCTCTTACAGATCAGGAAACTGAGGCTCAGAAGTTGTGATGTTAATGTGATTAAAGATCTTCCTGACCCATTTATCCCATCAACAGGTCTTAGGTGGAGCTAGTTAAGGGTAGCTTGATTAGGAGAGGCTTGTTTATAGAAGGCCCACATCCTTTTGCTAATTAGGTCACAAGGGTTGTAAAGCCGACAGGTTCTAAAAAGGGTTTATATACTCTGAGGATAGCTGTTAAGCTCTTTCTCAGAACTGCGGGAGGAAAGGACACAGGCAAGAAGATAGCTAAGATTTGTGAGTGAGTGTTTATGGTAAGGCCCCAGCAGAGGGGAAGGTTATAGGATGGCTTGGCTCCCTGCTGTCATACTGTGTTTTAAGTTCCTTGCTGTTATGATAAAGTGGGCTTACTGGTTTGGGGATATAATTGCTGCTATGTTGAATTGGAGTTACTGGTTTTGGGATTTGATCCTCTGGTGTCTGAATATATGTTTTACCTCTTCTGTCTTCTATATGGAAAGTCTCTTATATTCTGTGATACAGAACTATACAGGCATATTCATGGTCACCATTGATACTGTGACACTTGCCTTACTGATACAGAAATAAAGTGACTTGCCAACATTGATACAGAAAAGATTTTATTATGTTTGATATAAATACATTTATGGCCTGTCGAATTTCCATTTTTGTGCTTACATATGTTTTGATACCATTACTTTTTTCTTTGCTGATAGTTATTTGCTTATATTCCTAGGAACACATGTCATGGTCCGATGCCTCAAGCTACTGAAAGAATTTAAACGGAAGGTAGAAGATGATCACGATCAAGATGATGATGATGATGATGAGGTGATTTCCAAGGTGATCCAGCCTGTAGACATCGTCTATGAGAGAGACATGCTGACACAGACTTATGAACTAAGTAGGTAGCATTATCATGTTATATGTATCTAATCATGTTTCTGAACTAGCTTAATTTTAAAGTGTTTTGTCCATGTATAAAAAATTAGGATTCTTAGAAACAGGAAAGACCTTTATGATAGCTGTAACCTAAATGCATCTTCTGACCCTGCTTCTCTGCCGTTGGGAGCCTCACAAAGCTTTGTGGTCAAAGGAAGGCTCCATAGCTGGACCTGGGCTTTTCTATGTACTTGATGTGGGGAGGTGGGCTTTGAAACTTTATGTTTACTAAATATGAAAGAAGACAAATGAGAGAGAAAAGTAAACCTCATAGACGGCTATCCGCCTGTGGTTTTTCCAAGGGAGTAGCATCAGAGGGTCAGTGAGTAGTCAAGAAAACTGATTTAATTTCTCTTACCAGCATTGAGCTTCCTGGGGAAAGGCCAAGTTGGGGGAACATTGTGTAGTACTGGGAAACTGCTATATTTATTTGCAAGGCTATCTTAAATAGACAGAATAAGAAAGCATTTAGAATGAGATTTTTCCCCTTCACAATTCACACACCACTCTAAAGTTGCCCTTATTTGTTGATCAAGGATGAAATGAATAAACCTTAAAGCAGTGTATTATATGTTGTCATTTATCAGTTTGAATAACCTTTTCTGGCACAGCTGTTTCAGTCCCCTTAGTTCATTTTATGTTTTAAAATTTTCCTTTTTATTATTATGAACTGAACAAATATCAAATACAGACATTTCCTTATACAAAAAAAAGAGAGAAACCAGAAAAAGACTCAGCAATCTTCACTATGTACAGTTTGGGGATTTCGTGTATTTCAGGTTTAACATATAACAGTATTGGTAGTTCCAGCATTGCCTTGCTTGGCTGGGTCTACTTCTAAACACACCTCTTTTTCCCGCTTATTTTTTTAAAATTATTAGTTGACACTTTTTTTTCTTTTCTTCCTTTTTTATGTCAATATCACTATTCCATCCAAACACCTTCCCAAAAAAGTCCTCTTTCAAAATAATCTTGCAAAAAAAAAAATCCCACAGATCACCCATTAGCCATATGTGAAAAATATATGTCTCATTGTGAGCCCCAATCTGTGGCCTATCAGCATGGAGGTGAGGTGTTCTTCATTATCACAATCCCCTGATGTTACAGATAAGGAAATTGAGCCCTGATAAGTAAAGTGACTTGTCCAAGGTCATACACCTAGTTCATGACAGAGTGAGGGCTAGCACCTGAGTCATCTGATCCCAATGACTTTTTTACTATACCAAACTGTCTTTCTTCTTTGTGTTTGTTTAATGATCCTGGGATGTTCATTCTGAATTTTCCTACCAGACAAAAATGGCATGAAGCCCATGCAAAGGATTAAGTGCTTGACTGTTCTAACCCGCCCTACGGACATCTAGCTCTGCCTCCCACTCCCTTTCAAGTTTAGTCAATAGTTCCTTTTATATTATATCAATTCAGCAGCATCATGCTAGCCACTGAGATGATAGAAAAGAAATAGAAAATACTACCATTATCCTTGGAGCTTATGAATTTTTGGAAATTCACATATATATTTATGAAATAGAGAACTGTAGAGAATCTAATAGAAGGTTGTATAGCTTAGACCAGGGCTTCTTAAACTTTTTCCACTCGTGACCCCTTTGGCGCTTTTTAAAATGTGGGTCGAAACCCCATGTGAGGTTTAAGAAGGACTGGACTATAGACAATCAGTACCGTGGGAATTAAGAGAGAGGAAAAATCACTATGGGCTGAAGTTAACCAGGGAGCTCTTCAGGAAGGGCTTGGGTCTGGATTGGCTCCATTATGGAAGGACGTTGTTGACAGCAAAATGGACATGAGCGAGAGTGTGGAAGCAGGAATTAATATGACATGGGAATGGTGAAACAAAGTGTGCTCATTGGAGCAGAGGATCTTTAATGTTCTGAATAGCATAAACTTGGAGGTAGAAGACGTGGATTTGGATCCTGGATTGTTTGAAATGGGGGCAGTAATTCTTGAAGTATCTAGTACAGGGCTCTCCAAGATGCAGCCCACCTACAAGCATAGAAATTGACATAAGTGCTTTAGTAAATGGCAGAGCTCTCACCAAAATGGCTAATCAAAACGTATTGTCTATTATTTAAATAAAGACCTAAGGTTGGACGGCCCTGATCTAGTATGTGGGATGTTGTGAGTGAAGTGCTTTGTGAAATGAAAAACCCTCTATATAGGAGCTGCTGTTATTGGATTGCACTGAAAGCATAGGACCAAGCTGATGAAAGTGGTTAAATGTCGGCCTAGAGAATTTCGAATTGAACCATTTGGCGTCTTAATCAACAAGCATTTATTAAGCACCAAATAAGTGCTTAGTAGTAGTTTTTTGTAGGTGCTTAAATTAGGGCGGGACATAGTAAAGCTGCCTTTTAGAAAGATTCAGCTGGTGACATTTGCAAGATGGATTGCAGAGAGGAAATACTGAAGTCAAAGAAACTAATTAGGTTATTGCAATATAAAGCTATACAGTAAAGCCTTGATTAGAGCAGTAGAAATAGAGAAGGAACGTGTCAAAGGAAGAACTGATGGAGCCAACGGAACTTGTTGACTACTAGAGAAGATTTTGAACTAAAGGGTCTGGGAGAATAGTAATAATGCCATGGACCAAAACAAACAAGTTAAGTAAGGGACAGGGAAAAGTTATAGCAGGAAGCCTTCATTCAGTAATTTGTTAAACCTCTGCTAGGATTGTTCTGGAAGATTAGTCCTGAGTGAGTTTCGTTAGGTGACTTCTTGAGGTTGGTTGGGTAACTGGTGACGGGATATTTCGGTGAGTGAAGTGGGAGTGGAAGCCAAGTGCAGTCATTTTTTCATTCATTCATTCATTCAGTTAAGATCTGCTGAGTACCAACTATGTGTAAGGCAGGCCTATGGGGGTTAAAGATACTGTGAGGTATTGGAAGTGATGTGTGGAATCCACTCATTTGAAATGTTTGGCTATAAGAGAAAAAGAAATAGAAAATGGGGTAACAGGGTCAAATGAAGATTTTTTTTTAAATAGTAAAAATGTGAACATTAAGAGGCGGAAAGAGCAATTGAAAGTGTTAAGGAGATTAGTGCAGAGGCAGGTCTGGATTTAGCTTTAAAAAGGAGGAATGAAGGGGGCTGTGAAATTGCATACTCATTCTATAATTACTACTTTGTTATGCATGAGAGCATCAATTTTCTTTGCTAATAATTAGATTTAATATGAAATGTATTAGTCCTACCCAGTTTGAGACAGTCAAGAGATAGGAGCCACAATGTGCATTTTTATTTTGTCTATTTTGGTATTAGGATGGAGGGATTTTAGCTTAATTTCTGGGAAGGGAGAAAAACACAACCTCTCAGGTTTTGGTATGAAAAATATTAATCCCAAGTCTAATCAGTTCTGAGTTTGAACCTTCTCCCTTCCTCTTATGACCTTGGACAGATTGTGAACCTTCTGGGCCTTGGTTTCTTTATCTGTAAAATGAAAAGGCTGGACTGGATTTCTAGTACTCATTCCCCCAAAAAATCTATGATCCTCATTCACCTCTGGCATCTTTTGATGGGAAAAGATATCCATAATAATAATAGCTGAAGCCCCTACCTCTGCCACAGCCCCTGAAAACCCAGGGGAGAAAAAGTTCTGGACGCTAAAGTTGTTGGCACCATCAAATGGTTTAACCTCAGAGGCAGATAGGGTTTTATTACTAGAAATGCCATTAAAGAAGATGCATTCCCATCTACCTTGCTGCCACACTCTAAAGAATACTTGGGCCTTTACATCTGCACTGCAGCAGAAATCTCCTATATGTGTTGTCTTCCAGTATTGAATATGAGCTCCTTTAGAGAAATAGTGGTCTTTGCAGTTTTTATCACCAAAGCTTAGCACAGTACTTAGTGTGTAGTAAGCACTTAATAAATGCTTTTTCATTCATTTGTTCATTTATTATATAATGCTTTAAGGTTTGTAAACCACTTCACTTATGTCACTTGATCTTTACAGTACTCCTGTGAGAAAGGTGCTATTATTATCCTCATTTTATAGATGGGTAAAGTGAGGCTTAGAGATTAAGCAGCTTACATAAAAGGAGAGAGGTGGCTGGAGAAGCCAAGTACATGCCCAAGACCACCCTGATGGTGTGTCCTCTGACTCCAAACCCAGGGGCACTTTGCACTATAATTGCACAACTCCAAAAACACAACAGTCTGGAGCTCTTGATTTAGTACAGTTATGGCAAAAAGGATCTTGGAGTCAGAAGACCACAGGTCAGATTTGAAGCAGGTCACTATAGGCCTCCAAACTGCTGTTCTCATTTATAAAGGGGTCATATTAACATGTGCACTGATTAGCTCCCTAGACAATTGTGAACAATGTGTTTTGTAAATCTTAAAATGGTAGGAAAATGTGTTTTTTAAAATGGTAGAAAAGCATTTATTATATTATTATTATGCACCTTAATAGCCCCTGAGGGCACAACTACATTATAGCATAGTATAATAATGGGCATAGAGAGTGCCCACAATAGACTACACAGCCTTGAAGTACAGTAATTGATGATATCTTGTATTTCTTATGGTCATTTACTATTGACAAAGTACTTTACATACATTGTTACACTAATAGTGAATTATCAGGAAAAGTTTAATTCCTATTCAGTATCCTCTATCTAAGAAGGCAAGGAAGTGTACTTCTATAATGGAGTTCATGTGTTCCATGTTAGTATGGATTGTGCATGTCATTACGTCTTTCCATTTTAGAACTGGAGGGAGAGGGGATTTAAAAATTAGTTACACTTCCCTTGTCTCAAGGATCTTAGTTAATAGAAAAAGTAATCACAGCTGACATGTATATATGTATGCACACATGTATGTGTGTGTTCAACTTCAGTACAAATCTGTGAGGTTGTTACCACAAGTATTATTTTCGTTGACAGTAAGGATTGTTTCATTCTTTGTATTCACAGTGCCTAACATAGAGAAGAGACTTAATAAATGCTTTTTGATTAATTGATTAATCACATTTTACATCTTAAGAAACTGAGACTCAGGGAAGTTAAATTACTTGCATTGAGGTCAGTCAGTCACCAAGCATTTATTAAGTACTTAGTATGTGCCAGGCATTGTGCTAAACACTGGGAATACAAGAAAGGCAAAAACAGGCCCTGCCCTCAAGATATGTACATTCTAACAACTAAATTGCAGAGCTAGGAAGCAAACTCAGATCTTGCTACACCACATTCACTGCCCTCTCCACTGTACCTCAGGCAATAAGGCTTTCTCAGAAAGTAGCAGGTGCCCTCTCCCTGCCAGCCTTCATACTTTATCTGTAGGAGAAGTCTCTGTAAGAGATCACCAGGAAGACATCTTACCAGCTTTCACTTAGACTAAATGGACCCTGAGATTCCTTCCAACTCTGAAATTCTGTGAAGTCTCTGAAGAAATCTTAAGGAATAAAGGGGCAATGTATCTGGACAGTCAGCATTCTAGTTCTTAACATTCAGTATAGTACTTTAACGCAAAGGAGATGACAGCATCTCAGGGATTTGGTTGCATTAGAGGATTCTGCTGCCATCTGTTTTCCAGAAGAAAAATAGCCTTACCCCTTGGTGACTTCTGTAGGTCAACCCATATTGTCTTTGTAGTGTTAATTTACCTTTGTTTCCCCCATTGTTTAGCACAATGCTCTATACTTAGTAGGCTCTAAGTGAATTTTTGCTGAATGAATGAATACTATCTTCTTGTTCCAAACAGTTGAAAGCAGAGGCACCAAAGGAATTTCCCAGGCTGAGGTGCGGATGGCTATGAATGTGGGGAAATTGGAAGCAAGGATGTTGTGTCGTCTACTCGAGAGATACAAAGTGGTCAAGGTAACATTGTGACATCACCTCACATTTAGCAACTTGGTTTGTCTCTAGATATGGAGAGGGGGAAAAAATACATTAGATTGAGCCAGAAAACTAGGTAGGACCACCATGTCGGAAGTGGGAAGAGCACTACATTTCTCATCAGAAAATCTTGAGTTTGACTCCTGGTTCTGATCATTTCTAGGTATATAACCACAGGCAAATTATTTAACCTATAAGATGAGCCTGCTTTTCTTATCTGTAGTATGGGGCTTTACATTTGCCCTACCTATCTCACAAGGTTATTGTGCAGAAAGCCCTCTAAAAACTTTAAAGTGCTATATAAATGTAAGTCACCTTTATTGAGCATGAATTAGTCAGCTCTGTTATTTAGGGGCTGGTGGCCAATTTGTGGTTTGTTCAGATACTTTGTATTCCTGCCCTCTGGTTGTTAGCCTTTTGGTCAATTTACTTAGTCTGTCGGCAATCCACCAACATGGAATAGAAAAAGAGATGGACTGTATGCTCCCAGAAAACAATCTGGTTAGGGAAGAGGTTGAAATTTTTGGATAAAGCCAAGATTTGCCATTCTTTAGGATTCAGTTACTTAAGCTGTCCCTGCCTTCCAGCACTAGGGATAACCAAGAATCAACTGGCTTCTTTTCAGATTGCTGAATTGTTGTACTGCATTTCTCATCCCTAACCTGACATTGGGGTTAGCTGCTTTTGCAGGTGGGGAAACTGGCACAGGTTGTTAAATGGTGCCAACATCTCATAGGAATTAGAGCTGGAAAAAAAACTTTAGAGTGTGTCTAGTCCATCTCCCCCATTTCACTGTTGAGAAAACCCAATCCCAGAGAGGTACGTAACCTGCCCAAAGTCAGGCAGACAGAATTTGAAACCAAGTCTTCTGATTCCAAATATACTGATTTTTCATCCTCTTTTGGGGGCAGAATAATACTTTGGAATGCCCACCCTTTAGTCCCCAGTTGTGATTTGACTCACTGAAACATGCTGCCTCATGTGTCCTCAACCGGTTTCCCACTATGATTAACCTAATCTGATCTCTTCAGGGTTTCATGGAAGATGAAGGTCGACAGCGGACAACAAAGTATATTTCCCATGTTTTTGCAGAAGAAAGTGATTTAAGCCGGCAGTATGAGAGGGAAAAGGCACGAAGTGAGCACCTCACCATGGTTAACTTGGCTCCAGTGCCTGAAGAATCTCTTGCACCTGAAGGAGAGGACACGTTCCACACAGAATCTGACAGTGAGGAAGAGAACACCAGAAACACCAAAAAAAGAGGAAGGGCATCCCAGGGTGAAATGGGAGCAGGGTCAAAATTCAGTCCCAAGCATTCAACCCCAACAAAGGGTAAGGACAATTTCCTAAAAAGGGTAGCTAGGCCAAGTCTGTAGGAAATGCTGCCCTGGGACTACATTTAGAAGGGAAGGACCTACCAGTTCAGTCACTCTTTGCTTTGTGGTGTTGGTTTTAGAGATGTATTATTTAAAATTCTCTCCTAAACTAGAAGTCCAATAGCTTACCCTGCATCATTCATATATAGAGGAGGAAATATTGGACTTGGCATCAGAATATGTAAAAGCTTGTGGATGTTAGATCTGCAAGAGCCTAGAGTGTATGTGGCCTTCTCAAGTCCTGTATGGATGGGGGACCCATGGTCCAAGAGCAGAAGTGCCTTGCCCAGAATCACATGAGCAGGAAATTGGAGGGCCGAGGCTGTTCTCAAACCTCATTCCTCTCACTAAAAGTCTAGTGCTGTTCCACTCTAACACATTGATTCCTAGCTTGGAATCTTGATTCTAACAATAATAGCAGTGAAAGCTAACATTTATATAGTGCTTACTGTGTGCCAGATACTGTGCTGAGTGCTTTACAGTCGTTACCTCATTAGATCCTCACACAATCCTGAGAAGTAGGTGGGATTATTATCCCCATTTTACATATGAGAAAACTGAGGCAAATAGAGGTTAAGTGACTTGCCCAGGGTCACGCAATTAGTGTCTGAGACTGGATTTGAACACAGCTCTTCCTGACTCCAGAGCTGGTGCTCCATCCACTGAGCCTCCTAGCTGTCCTATTTTATGAGCAGGATAGCTAATAAATTTTCTGCGTGCATGGTATTTATTCCTTTTTTATGGCACCAACGTACCATATTCTATTCAGCCATCTTCCAATAGCCAGACACATAGGCTGCTTCTAGTACTAAATAGAACAGCTGTGAATATCTTTATAAATTTAAGTTTTTTCCTTTCCATATTTTTTAAGTTAAAGTCATAGCAGTTAGACAGCTAGCTTAGCTTCTCAAACCTCAGTTTCGACATGCATAAAATCGGGATAATAGTATTGCACTATCTCACAAGGCTATTGCAAAAATCAAATGATAGTAGGTAAAAGCATTTTGGTAACTAAAGCACTGTATAAATTTAAGCTGCCCTGCCTGAGAGGCAGTGTTTGGAGTCAGGGAGGCCAAAGTTCACATCCTGATTCTGGCACACACAGAATGACTGTGGATAGGTCACTTACTCTCTCAGTACCCCACACTTTCCTGAAGATCACAAGTTATAGGAGAGCTGCTGAGCTGCATTCTGGAGGGGGTTTCCACATCTACAAGCACAAACCTGGATTCTGAAAAATGGTTATCACCATTATAATCATTATCGTGTAATAGATTCTCAACCTCATCACCATCATCATAACAGCAGCATCATAAGGCAGAAGAGACTTGCACAAGTCATCCAGTCCATCCTTTTGCTTCCAAGGCATCGTTAGCCTTCTTATACCTTTTAAAAGCCCGGATATTCTGCAGCCAGGATTTAACCTAAAAATGTCATAGGAAGAGAAAATGGAACTGAACTCTGTAAAAATGTTCAGAACTACTCTATTTTATTTAGATGTTCAACCAACACACATTTATTAAGCATCTATTATGTGCCAGGCACTCTGTTAAGCTTTGGAGACATAAAGAAAAGCAGAAATAGTCCTGGCACTTGAGAAGCTTGAAGTCTAATGGGGGAGTTAACATTCAGACAACTGAATGCAAACAAGACATACTCAGGATAGAATGGATATAATCTCAGGGGAGATGCACTAGCATTGAGAGGGAAAGAGAAAGGTTTCTTGAAGAAGGTGGGATGTTATCTGAGACTTGAAACAGGCCCAGGAATGCAGGAAGCGGGGAGGAGGAGGGAGAAGACAATCCATGAAATAAATATACAAAAAAAGAAGAACACAATCTTGCATAAAACCCTCAACATTTAACAAAGTAGAAACAAAGAAAAATGCATTTGTTCTGTGTTCCCTTCCAGATGCATCTGCAGTTCTGACACCTTTCATCTTGCCTTCCTTTTCCTTCACGTCTTTGTCTCTCGTTCCATATCATCCTGTATTTGTCCTTCTATATTTTCTTCATGCCTGGTATTTATCTTTTTTTTTTTTTTTGGCACTATGATCTTCTATCGTACCAACACACCATATTTTATTCAACCATCCTGCAGTTGCTGGACACATAGCCTTTTTCCAGTACTTAGCTATTAAAAATAGAATGGTCATGAATATTTTTGTAAATTAAGTTCCTTTTTTTCTTTCTATATTTTTAAGTTAAAATCCTAGCAATGGAATGCCCAGGCTTAAGGACATCATACGTCCTGTGACTCTTGTTTTATATTGCCTTATTGTTCCCCAAAATATTTATTCTGGTCTTTATTTAATTTTTAAACAATTTACAGCCTCCATTGCAGTCTTAAAAGCCATGAGATTTTCTTCCTGATGAATTTTTAAAATTATTTTTCTAGCTCTGTAAAATAATTTTTGGTAGTTTGGGTATGGCATTGTAAATTAATTTAGGTGTTAATATCATTTTTATTATATTAGCTCGGCCTACCCATGAGCAGTTGATACTTTTCCACTTGTTTAGATCTGACTTTATTTGTGTGAAAAGTGTTTTATAATTGTATTCATATAGTTTCTGGGTTTGTCTTGGCAAATAGACTCCCAAATATTTTATATTGTCTACAGTTATTTTAAATGGGATTTCTCTATCTCTTGCTGCTGAGCTTTGTTGGTAATATATAGAAATGCTGATGATTTGTATGGGTTTATTCTGTAGCCTGCAACTTTGCTAAAGTTGTTAATTATTTCAAGTAGTTTTTTTAGTAGATTCTCTAAGATTCTCTAAGTATGCCATCATATCATCTGCAAAGAATGTTAGTTTTGTTTGCTCATTGCCTATTCTAATTCCTTCAATTTCTTTTTCTTCTCTTATTGCTAAAGCTAACATTTCTAGTACAGTATTGAATATTGGTGGTGATAATGGGTTTCCTTGTTTTACCTCTAATCTTATTGGGAAGGCTTCTAGCTTATCCCCATTACAGATAATACTTGCTGATGGTTTTAGATAAATACTGCTTATCATTTTAAGGAAAGCTCCATTTATTGCTATGCTCTCTAGTGTTTTTAATAGGAATGGGTGCTGCATTTTGTCAAAAGCTTTTTCTGCATCTATTGAGGTAATCACATGATTTCTGTTGGTTTTGTTATTGATATAAAGCCATGAGGTTTTCTAGGTTTTACCCAACTCTGTCTTGCTGCATTTGGCATTCAGCTATCCATTGGGTCTTTATGAAGTGAGAGGTGGTGCTGTTAATACTTTGAAATTAGTCAGTCAGGCAAGAGGAAGAGAAGTCCTTGCTCACCACTAGTCACCTAAATTAGTTTTGCCACTCATTAGTTTTCTTGTTAAAGCTATTGTCACAATCTTTCCTCCCAAACTCTCCCCTCTTCCCACCTTCCTGTTATTGTTGAGGGTGCCACCATCCCAGTCATGCAGGCTCACAACCTAGGTGTCATCCTTAATTTCTCACTCTCCTTCTCCCCCGCCACCCATAACTAATCTGTTGCCAAGGCCTTTCAGTGTTCTTTTCAGTTCTTTTTCAGTTCTTTCAGTTCTGCCTTCATAACATCTCTCCCTTCCCCCCTTTTTCTCCTCTGACTCTGCCACCATCCTGGTGCAGGCACTTAGCTTTTCATTATTGGACTACTATAGTAGCCTTCAGGTTGGTCACACTGGTCTCACGTTATCCATTCTCCATTCAGCTATCAAACTAATCTTCCTAAAGTGCAGGTCTGACCCTTTTTACCTTCTCTACCCCCAGCCACAACTTGATAAACTCCAGTGACTCCCTGTCATTTCCAGTATCAAATATAAAATCTTCTGTTTAGCATTCAAAGCCTTACATCACCTGGCCCCCCTACCTTTCCAGACTTTTTATACCATAGAAACTCCCTCTCATCCCCTCACCCTGTGTACACTTTGATCCAGCTACCCTGGTCTCCTTGCTGTTCCTTACATAAGACTCTTCATCTCCCAACTCCACGCATTTTCACTAGCTGTCTCCCGTGCTTGGAATGTTCTCCCTCCTCATCTCTGCCTCCTGGCTTCCCTGGCCTCCTTCAAGTCCCAGCTAAAACCTCACCTTGTACAGGAAGTCTTTTCCAACTTTTCTTAATTCTAGTGTCTTCCCTCTATTGAATACTCCCCTTTTATTCTGTATATACCTATTTTGTACATAGTTGTATACGTGTTGACTCCCCCAATAGACTGAGAACTCCTTGAGAGCAGGGACCATCTTTTGTTTCTCCTTGTACCCCCAGTGCTTAGCACCTGGCATATCATAGGCCCTATTGCTTATTGACTGACTTCTGTGGCCACTCTTCTTTCTTGTAGCTGGGTGGAGGTTCCTAAACCAACATTCAACAAAGAAGAAGTCATCGTCTTCTCTAGGAACCACTGATGAGACCGATGAAACCTCAGGGGCCTTTGTTGACAACATTTTAGAGACCTCCAAAGGCTCTGAGGCCAACATCTCGTTTGGTACCCACTCCACAGATGAAGATGGTGATGTGGCTGTGATCGAAGAGGTCAGACTTGAAAACCCAAAGGTGAGTTCAGGCTGTTGGCCTCTGGTTTATTTGGCCTTTGACATGCTTTACTCTTATTTAGTTTTGTAACTTTTTGTCAAAGGGCCTGTGTCATGATGCTAATGTTCATATGGGAAAAGTGATGAAAGAGGTGCATCTATATTTATATCTATCCCTTACTACACTTTCCCCTCTTGTAGTTGATTTCTTCTGCTTGGATGAGGATATAAAATTCTAAATGTTGAATAGCATCTTATACCTCGATAGTCTTACCTTTTCCTGAAGATTCTCTCAACCCCTCTCAACCCCTCACATCTGTGCTCCTTTTGTGTCCAATTTGGAATCTCTACAAGGGCAGAGACTGACTCTTCTTTCCTTTCTGTTCTCCTCAGCACCTGACACAGTGCCTTGCACACACATAATACGTGCTTAATAAATATTTATTGCAGTGGATTGTTGGGTTGCCTGTGGGAACATCTCTCCCATCATTTGGTTTGTTGGCTGTGGAGTTTACTAGCTTCCTCCTCATAAGGAATCTTTTCAGAAGTTAGAGTAGAATTATCTGCTTAGATAAATCTGATCGATATAGAACTGGAAGGTCTCTCAGAGGCCTGTCATTTTTGAGATGGAAAAGCTGAGTTGTAGGGATTCAATGACTTGCTTCTCTGTGGTCATACAGCAGTAGAGTATGACAGGTTTGATTTGAACCTGGATCCTCCTGATGCCAAGACCCACACTCTATCTTCCATATCATATTGCATCTCCTCTGCTGCATGTAGGACACAAAAAATACAGAGTATAGATGAAATAGTTGTCTTCATGGAGAAGGCAGTTGGAGGGTAAGAAAACAACATTTATCTCTAGTGCACAATATTACATGATAAGTGCATTAGAGACTTACCAAACAGTGCCATGTGAGGTCCCAAGGCAAATGTTATCACTGCTCAGAGGAATTGGGGAAACCTTCATAGAAGAGGTGGAATTTGGTTTGGTCTTTAAAGGATAGTTAAGAATTCAACATATGAAGAGAGGCTTGAAGGGAATATTAAGCGTAGGAAATAGTGTGGTTGAAGCCATTAATGGGGGTGTGAGAGCTCCAGGAATGCTGGGGAAATAGTCATCCATGTGGGCTGTAGAGTTCTTCAGGAAGCAATAATGGAATAGGACCAAAAAGGGGAAGTGGTGCCAAATTGTGGAGGCTTCTGAATCCCGGGGCAGAGGCAGGGCTGGGGGTAGAGGAGCCTTACGTAAGGAGTCACCTGCAGTTTTTTTCTGCCAAGGAATAACATAACCAAATGTGTGTTTTAAGAAAGATTGTCTCGTAGAAAACTCCCCTCAGTCAGCCAGCATTTGTGAAACACCTTCTATATGCCAGGCACTTTGATACCAAAAAGGTATCGGAGACCCAGTCCCTGCCGTCAGGGAGCTCACTGTGTAATTCTGCTGTATTTATTTAGATAATGTTTCCCTGATATTTGTGCTGTAAAATAGGAAAAGGAACTATGTAAGCATCTTCTACTTACTGTACATCTTGTACCTTTGGTAACTTCATTACTCTTTGAGATTCCTGCTTCAGTGTGCTAAAGAACTGTAACTCACCCAGATTTACAGAACAATGTGTAACTAATAACCAGGTTGAAACCTGATCACCTAATGCAGGCACTTCTGCCTTTCTCCAGGCCCTGAAAAGTACCTTTTGACCTATTCCTGTTTAAAGTGGAACAGGGCCCAAGTGAGGAATTATAATGGAAATTTTATAAGTTGCACTGTTGTTTTGGACCAGGCGTGTTTGTTTTGAGACAGAGCAGTACAGTCTGGGTGATTGAAAGTCATGGGCACACTGCCAGTACAAGGGAGGCCAGAATCCAGCAAGCAGGAAGTGCCATGCTACCCCTTGTGGGGTAAGCCCTGGGGCTTCCACAAAGACAAAACAAAGATTTTCCTTCAAGGAGCTACATTCTGCTTGAAAGATACACTATGGATAGGGATAGCGGCAGCATGATATGAAGAGAAAAGAGATTCAAGTCTCATGGGGCTGTACCTCTTGTTAAGTGTAGGCAAGTCACTAAACATTTCTGCCCTCAGTTTCCTTAACTGTTAAGAGACAGGGTTAAATTATACCTCTGAGGTCCTTTGTAACTTTACAGCTTTCAAACTAGTATAAAAGTATAAGGAGACAAACAGGAAGGAAGTAGGAAAAGGAACAGCTTCAATTAAACCAGTCAGCCAAGTATTTATGAAGCACCTGTTCTGTACCAGGCAGAGGCAGCATGGTATAGAGAGCTGGCCTCAGACTTGGAAAGACCTGGGTTAAGTTCCCAACTTTACCACATAATGGTTGGGTGACCCTGGGGAGAGTCACTTAACCTCTAAATGCCCTTTGGCAGCTCTCTTGATACTTGCAGAGAATGTGCTTCTCTGAACTCCTAGAGGAAGTTCCTTACCAAGCCCTACCTATAAAGAAATCACAGGTTTGATCCAAAAAATGTATTTTTACATTGTGCTAAGCAGTAGAGCTAAAGAGACAAAAATGAAATTGCCAGTGCCCTCAAGAGCTTCCATTCTACTGAAGAAAACACATGTACACATAGAAGTAAGTACACAGTTCATGCAGAGTCAATACGAGGAACTTGCAAGTGGTGGGAAGGCCATGCCATCCTTGGGGGAAGACTGGAAAGGCCTCAGTAGGAAGTCTGGCTTGAGCTGAGCTTTGAAGGAAGCTTGGGATTCTAAGAGGCAGAAGTGAATAAGGAATGCATTCCAGAGATGGGCTGCATACATCCTGAGGAACAGTGCAAGAAAGGGAGATATGGAGTGTTGTGTAGTGAACGACAATAAGCAAACACTAACTTGGGCTTGAAGGGAAGAAATATAGAATAAGTCTGGAAAGGTAGGCTTGAGCCAAACTATCAAGGCTTTAAATGACAACCAGGAGTTTGTATGTTGTTCTAGAGGCAACAGAGAGTCATGAGAACTTTGTGATTCAGGGGAGTGATGTGGTAAGACATATACCTTAGAACTATCCCTTTGACCACAGTGTTGGAGGAAACTTGAAGACTTGAGGGCGAGGAGACCAATTAGGAGGCTAATTCGGTAGGCCAGGCCACAAGTGATGGGGCCTAAAATAGAGAGGTTTTGATGTGAAAGGAAAGGATATAGATATGAGAAATGTTGTGGAGATAAAATCAACAAGATTTAACAACTGATTGGATATAGGCAGTAGGTTAAGGAACAGTGAAGAGTCAAGGATAGTGCCAAATTTGTGAAATATGGTAGTGCCCTTGACCAAAACAGGGAAATTAGGAAGAGGAGTGTGTTTTGGGAAAAAAAAAATATTTTGTTTTGGATGTGCTGAATTTGAAATGCCTATAGTACATTCAGAATGTACTATAAGCAGTTGATGATATGGGGCTGGAGCTCAAAAGAAAGATTGTTGCTGCATTTTTTTTACTTTAGGCAGTATTAAGCAGCCACTCTTCAATTCTCTGCCTGCCCTAGTGGGGACAAAGCACATTTGACTTCTTACAAAGTGTTCACTAATGGAAGAACTGAATTGAAATGAAAGCATAGCAGACTCTGCCCCAGAATAATAACTCGTGTTTCTGTAGTGCCTTAAGATTTACAAAGTGCACCTAAATTAATTACTTATTCAGTGCCATACCAATCAAGCTACTAAAAATTATTTTATAGTTAGAAAAAAATAATAACAGAATTCATCTGGAAGAACAAAAGGTCCAGAATATCAAAGGAATTAATGAAAAGAAATGCTAGGGAAGGTGGCCTAGCCATAGCAGATCTTAAATTGTATTTTAAAGCAGTATTCATCAAAACTATTTGGTACTGGCTAAGAAATAGAGTGGTGGATCAGTGGAATAGGATAGGTACACAAGACACAGTAGTCAATGACTAGGGTAATCTCCTATTTGATAAACCCAAAGATCCCAGCTTCTGGGATAAGAACTCACTATTTGACAAAAACTGCTGGGTAAACTGGAAAATAGTATGGCAGATACTGGGCATAGACCAGCATCTTACACTGTATACCAAAATAAAGTCAAAATGAGTACATGATTTAGATATAAAGGCTGATACTGTAAGCAGACTGGGAGAGCAAGGAATAGTTTACTTATCAGATTTATGGAGAACGGAAGAATTTAATGACAGAACATTATGGAATGCAAAATGGATAATTTTGATTACATTAAATTGAAAAGTTTTTGTACAAACAAAGCCAATGAAACCAAAATTAGGAGGGAAGCAGAACACTGGGAAAGAATTTTTACAACCAGTGTCTCTGATAAAGGCCTCATTTCTAAAATATATAGAGAACTGAGTCAAATTTATAAGAATACAAGTCATTCCTCAATTGATAAATGCTCAAAGGATATGAACAGGCAGTTCTCAGAGGAAGAAATTAAAGCTACCTATCTATAGTCATATGAAAAAATGCTCTAAATCTCTATTGATTAGAGGAATGCAAATCAGAACAACTCTTAGGTACCACATCACACCTATCAGATTGGCTAACATGACAAAACAGGAAAATTATAAATGTTGGAGAAGATGTGGGAAAATTGGAACACTAATACATTGTTGGTGGAGTTGTGAACTGTTCCAGCCATTCTGGAGAGTAATTTGGAACTATGCCCGAAGGGCTATAAATATGTGCATACCTTTTGACCCAGCAATACCACTAATAGGTCTCTATCCCAACGAGATCATAAAAATTGGGAAAGGATCCACATGTACAAAAAATATTTATAGCAGCTCTTTTTGTGGTGGCTAAGAGTTGGAAATTGAGGGGATGCACCTCAATTGGAGGATGGTTGAGCAAGTTGTGGTGTAGGGATGTAATGGAATACTGTTGTGCTATAAGAAATGATGAGCAGGCAGACTTTAGAAAAATCTGGAAAGACATATATGGAGTCTAAATGCAGATCAAAGCATACTATTTGCTCTCTTGTTTTGTTTTTTCTTTCTCGTGGTTTCTCCCACTCATTCTAATTCTTCTTTAAACATGACTAATTTGGAAATATGTTTAATAAGAATGTATATATAGAGCCTTTATCAGATTGCATGCTGTCTTGGGGAGGGGAGGGAGGTAGAGAAAATTTGAAACTCAAAAGCTTATGGAAGTGAATGTTGAAAACTAAAGTAAATTAATTTAAAGGAAAAAAGGTTAAAAAAAAGATTTACAAAGTGCTTTCCTCATAACAACCCTGCAGGGTAAATGATGGAAAAGTTATTGTCTCTATTTTATACATGAGGAAACAGAGTCTAGGAGACCGGGATTGTATAGCTGTTTAGTATTAGATCCAGCATTTAAACCCCAGTCTCCTGACTCTGAGCCCAGCACTCTTTGCACAACACCATATTGCCTCTCATTGGAAAGAAGGTGAAAGAAAGGAGCATAGGAATAGACACGTTGCTCATAGTATGTAACTGCTTTCAGCTGTGAACCTGGTGTTCTTGAAGCCCTTCATGTGCTTCTGCTGATACTTATCAAGGTGTAAAGAATCTTAGTAGTGGAAGACAATTTTCTTGCTTTGCTTTGTTTTTAATTTAAATATGTGGGTAAAATTACCCAAGGGGATAAATGCTCCAGTAAATGTATTATTTAAGATCTAAGCTTTTCAGTATGTTAACCCAGTTTTACTTTTGATGTTGTCTTAGGAAAATAGCTCTCTCCAGAAAAAAGGGAAGAACGCCAAGACCACAGCCCAGGAGAAACCTCACGAAACATACCGGGTGCTCAAACGTCGAAACTTGATCATAGAGGCTGTGGGCAACCTCCGATTAATCGAGAGCTTATTCACGTAAGAGGGTCTGCTTTTGTGGTGGTAGTAGTAATAATATTAATAATAATCTGTCATAATAAATCAGAATTAATTAGAGCCTCTTGAGTGTTGACGTTAAGTATCTCCTTAATAGCATCCTTGGGTAATGGAGACGCAGTTTGGCTTTAGACAAAGCTTTGTCTGAGACAAACTGTTCTACCCTCTATTACCCCAAACACAGTCCTTCCTGATACCCAAAAAGAAACGACTAGATTGCAATTTAAAAGCTATGCCTGGGTCTTGCTTAGTTTCCTTTGGCCACCAGAGTAAGTTGTGAGATGCGTTGAAGATAACAGACCTGGAATTTCCTTTTTGTGATCATCCAGGCTTCAGAAGATGATCATGGACCAGGAGAAACAAGAAGGGGTATCCACTAAGTGTTGTAAGAAGTCTATCATCCGCTTAGTTCGGAAGCTATCTGAGGAAGGGCTTCTGAGGTTGTACCGAACCACAGTAATCCAAGACGGCATTAAGAAGAAGGTAATCTTAAAGACAGAAACCTTCCCTCTCCCTTTCTTCTTTTCTCTCTCATCTTGCCTCCCTTCTGCCCTTCTCCCATCCCTCTTTTTCCTTCTCCCTCCTCTCCCTCCTCTCCTATTCCATATTCCACCTTCCTTATTTATTTCTCCTACTCTGCTTCCAATGCTCCTTTTCCTTTCTTCTCTGTAACTCCCCTTTCTTTCCCTCCCCACTGACATGTTAACCTCTTTCTCCATGACTATCATCTTTTGTTATATTATTTCTTCTGATTTAAGGAGTAGAAATTGTCCCTTTTTAAAGAGGAAACCAGACTAGACATGGGGAAGTGATGTGCTTGTATCCTAAAGTGGTGCACAGAAGGGGATAGTAAAAACAAATGTTCCTTACGGTTGCGCACAGAGTAACTGATGTTTGTGGTGTGCTGGATGACTGATCTCCTTGGAGTCTGCATTATCCCCATAGGAGGTAGTAGTCTCATTTTACAGATGAAAAAACTGAGCTTCATTGAAGGGAAGTCTCTTGCCCCATGTCCTGCAGGTCATCAGTAGCAGAAACAAAAAGCAAACACAGATTTTTAACTGAGTCCGTTGCCCTTCTGTTAGGCCCAGCTGTTTCTCTAGTAACTAAACTAACTTTTCAGCCAGCCCTGAGGGCCCAAAGAAGAAGGAAGCTTATTGCTTCCAGCAGGGCATTGCTTGGAGAAATTAAATATCATTTAGAGGGTAGAATTTTAGACTGAGCATCAAAAAAACATCAGAGAGGTCTGCAAGAAGTTATCCCAAAGGAAATGATGAATGCAACTCAATTAGATACAGTACCGGAGGTTGTCCAGCAAGGAATGATACATCTTTTTTGTCTCATAACTCATCTGTTTGAGAAAATTTAAAGTTATGGTGCATTCCCTTAGCAACTATAAGTCAGCCTTTTTGCACATATAAGTCACACATCTTATGGGGTATGAGTATATAAGGTAATGTTAACTCTGCACTGAAACCAGAGGAAATGGCACTGTAGGGACAGTCATTTTGAATTTCCTGTCATTTTTGGATCCAGTTTTCAATTTCTTTCTTATCATAACTTTGGTATCACCTGTTTTGTTTTGTTTTTTTTTTTTCTGAAGCAGACAAGACAGCCCTGTATGTTTACAAGGTCATTTCTTTGTGATGGTAGTAATAAATGATAGCTGGCAAAAGCATTTTATGTCCGTTATTTTATTTGAGCTTCACAAGAGTGATTTAAGATGAAAAGTATAAAAGACCCAAGACCACCCAGACATGTAAGTGGCGGAGCTAGGAACTGAATCCAGATCTTCCAATACCAGGTTGAAAGATCTCAGAAGTTACTAACCTTGAGAAAGATTTCCACTCAAGAAGTCCTGTGCCAGCTCTAAACCCAACCAGGGATGACTAGGGTAGAAAATAGCTCTCTTTTGTGTCTTCCAATAAAATCCAACTCTAATGTGTCATCATGGCATGAAGGGGACCCTGGATTTTCTAAGGCCATGCCAGAGGAACACAGGATCTAGACTCTTCAGCAAAGCTTTGAATGTAAAACTGGATGCCTGTATTCCAACAACCAGACTCAAAGTGTCCTTGCAAGCTTGACTACCAGGCGATATGTATTTTGGCCACAGCAGTTCATGGAGATGGTCTACTAAGGTGGTGTGAACCACAGTGATGCCAAGAACCCACAATAATGAAATGACAGCATTAAAGTAGGATCCAACCACAGTCCATTGGCAACAGTACATTTTATTTCCATCCTGTTTTTCATCAAAAGACCTTTTGCGTAAATTAGTTCATATAGTCAATGTCTCCATAGAGCAGTTGAAGTCTGAGGTGACTGTGTTTTACAAATAGTGAATTTAAATTCTCCCAAATCACAGAGCAAGTCACTCGGGTTTGTGCCATATCCATTAGTTGATAAGCAATTACAAATGTAAATAAATGTAATTAAATGAATTAAAAATACAAGAAACAGCATATCATACATCCTCAGAAATGAGGCCCGGCAGGATGGAGTATGAGTACAGAGTGGATGACAGAAAGAAGCAGCTGGGATCAAGGAAGCCAGCCCTTCCCTTTACTAATGAGAGTAACTGTAATTAGTTTTTAATATGTCTGCAGTAAGTAGCTTCAGTCTTCATTTCAAAAATTCTGATTCCAGACTAGAAAAGTGCAGTCAGTTTATTGTCTTGGAAAAGCTGAATATGATTAAGATGCACACGACTCTGCACTGTTGTAAACCTGATGTTTTTGCTCCTATACTTATTTCGTAGGCTAGGCAGCTAGATCTTAGGAAGTTTCCAAGACCTGTTCAACTATGAAAAGTAAGAGATCTCAAACCAATGGCAAAGAACTTTCAATCTGACTCTGAGCTTTCAGGATTGCTATTCTCTATCCATCTCTGGCTATACTTCTTAACATATTGAGAAAGGAGGAAGAACCTCCTTTGTTCTCCATTTCACAATTAAAGAAATGAGTTACAATAGTTTTTGTTCCATTAAGCAAATATGAATATAAAAGATCAAAGCTCATTGGAGGAGGCTTTATGCATGGTTAAAAAAAAAAAAGACAGTGGTGTTACAGAATGAGAGCACTGAATTTAGAGTTGGGGGACCTATGTTGGAATACAGCCTCTGCTACCATGTAAACTTCCTTATCTATAAAATAAAGGGGTTGGTCTAGATGATTCCCGTGGTACCTTCCAGCTCTGAATCATATTACTCAAGAAAGATTGTTGAGCCACCATTGTTTTTTGGGGGAGAAAAGGCCATCCAGGGTCACTTGTAACTGAGAAATGTTCAGATTACTGCAGTGTGACCATCTGTGACATCAGTCAGTGACAGGCAGGTAAGCACCAGGAAGGAAGCTAATGTCCTAGGACTTCATAGGAGAAGATTTGCAAGTGTTACTGCCTTATTTCAAAGACCTAATTCGTCTTCATAGCAGAATAATCATTTGCCTTAAATGTAAAGCTTCATGATTTTTTAATTTTCTGGCTGGAGTAACTGCAAACTGAAATTATTTTAAAACAACTGGCATCTTGATATAGTTGTCTTAAAGAGGTATCTTTTGGAAATAAATCTGAATGTTATTTGAAAATGGATATCACTGTATTTAGTTCATAAGCAAAAATTGGGGAGCTAGTTATGCCTTTCCTCCTCCTCCTCTTCCTCCTCTTCTCTCCTCTCCTCTCTCCTCTCCTCCCCTCTCTTCTCTTTTTTCCTCTCCTCTCCTCCCCTCTCTTCTCCTCTTCTTTCCTCTCCTCCCCTCCTCTCCTCCCCTCCTCTCCTCCCCTCCTCTCCTCCCCTCTTCTGCCTTCCTGAAACCTGCCTTTTTGGACACTGTGGCTGTTTTCCATAGGTGGAGTTTGTGGTCCATCCTTCTGTGAACACCAATGACCCTCTTATGAAAAGTGCTATTGAACAGGTTCGTTTCCGGATCTCCAATTCAAGCACAGCAAACAGGCAAGTTGCAGGCACCAGGAATGATTTGTGCCTCTGCTGATGCTCTTCCCTCCCCAGGCAACATGTGGAACCTTGTCTTTTTATATCAAGTTAAGCACTATTTATTAAGTACCTACTGTGTACAGAGCACCTGATGATAGGCCCTGGGAAGATGCAATATTTATGTATGAAAAGGTCTCTGCCCTCGTGAAGTTTGCTGTCTCATAGAGAAGTAAAGCATCATCGAAAACTAATATATAAGGACATGAGAGAAGTACAAAGCAAAGTTTTATTCAGACTTTATGAGAGCAGATCAGTTCATTAACTTAGCTGGTTTTTTGTTTTGTTTTTTATTTTTATTTTTGTTTTGGTGCCCTGGTCTAGCACTGGCCAGTTTCCAAGATTCTGTAAAAACTGGAACCTTAAGGTTTCCTTTTCTCATTCTGTACTCAGCAGGATGGTGGGGAGGGGGAGGTGTTTGGGAGGGGGTTAGAATGTCTTCCTTAGCCACAGATACTTTGTCATAGGAAGCTGGTTCATTTTCATATAAGTATATAATTCAGAGCTTGTTAGGTTGTGAGCAGAACTGTTCATTTTACTTTCTACACTTATTTTTCTTCAAAAGCCCAGGAGACACCAGTCCTTGAGTAAGCATCTGTATTTACCAAAGTTTGCCTTGAGCAAGGATTCTTCACCTTCTTTGGTCCTAGACCCTTTTGTCAGACTTGGGGAGCCTGGGGACCCTTTCTCTTGTTTGTAAATGGATAAATTAAAATGTGTAGGATTATAAAGGAAGCCAATGATGTTGAAATACACTTACCAGATTTTAAAGGTTCACAGAGCACCAATCTAGAGTACCTGTAAGCTATCCACTTGGCCTTCCTGATCCTCCTTCGGTGTGAAGGGTTTCTTTCAGCTATTTGATAGATCTCCTCTTTTGTAGGGGCCTTGACATCCTCACCATGTTGTACCTTTGCTCTGACTGCAGGGTGAAACCACCCCAGACCCCTGCTCCCCAGGAGGAGGTGGAGGAAGAAAATCAAGGAAAAGAGGAAGTTGGTGGATCAGGAGAATCTCACACAGCAGCTTCTAAATCTGAAAGCAGTGGACGAATGAAGAAAACTGATGAGAAAATGGGCATAACACAGCTCAAAAATTATAACCCTGTTGTAGGTAAAAATGGCTTCAATTCACTGTTTGGTGCTTATTTCATGATTATCTTGACATGTCATTCATTATGTGTCTGAGCAGTGAACTGAAAGTCTAGGCCCAATTCCGAAATTTACTGACCATGTGACCCTTGGGAACTTTGCTTGACCTCTTTAAGCTTATTTTTCTTCACTAGCCCAGGACTAAGTGGGATAATAGACCCTGCCCTGGCACTTCAAAGGACAGCTGTCTGAGGTGATTGATTTGAAAACTATGAAATAGTAAACAAATATAAATGAGGATCATTATTCTGACTTTGTCTTACTAAGGATCCATAACAAATGACTTTTTTAATTTCAAGGGCCTATCTCATTAGTATTTTCAGCTGAACAAGGGAGGGAGAAGTAGATTGAGGCATGCATGCATGCATGCACTCCAGCAGAAGCGATGCATCTGCTTCTCTATTGTGGTGTTCTGGGAAGGTGGTGGCAGTCCTGCTTTCAGGAATTAAGATGAAACAATCTCTTGATTGATCTCTGCCTCTTCCTGACCTATGACTGTGCCCACTACTTGCTCTCCTGTCATTTGCCCTTGGTGTAGATGAAAGAAGAGCTGGCTTTGATAAGAAAAATAAATTATATAAAATAGTCCAGGTCTTGAGGTGTCAATTTCAATGCGTTTGAGCTTTGCATAGTCTTCATCAACTGCATCTGCTTGTGTGTTGGATTTTTTGCAATATAATAGCAAGAAAGAGTTACAAATATGAATAAGATAATCAGTGTTATGCTGTAGCAGAAAGAATGATGGGCTAGGAATCCAGAGATTGAGGCTGTCATCCTACTTCTGCCCCTTGTGAGCTATGTAACCTTGGGCACATAAATCCCTGTGCCCCACCCAGTAACTTCCAGGACTCTGTTTCCACAGGAGAATAAAAGTCTTGGATTAGATGTCCTTTAAAATCCTTTCCAGTCTAAATGTTGATAATGCTGTAGTTACCTAGATGTAGGGGGAATTGAGTTGCATGAAGCCTTCATCATTTTTCCTCTTTTTTCTCAGTTCCGGGACTTGGGCGTTCCCTGGGATTTCTCCCTAAAATGCCTCGATTACGGATGGTCCATATGTTTCTGTGGTATTTGATCTATGGACATCCTTTAAATGAGATATTTGAGAGGGCTGGTCAAGATAGTGAAAGAAAGGTCAACAGTCAAGAGCCCAGCACTGACCACAACAGAGTCTGTATCCAGGTCCCTGGAGGAGGAGATTCAGAGGCTGAAGTGGAACTAGCTACTGAAACAGGTGAGACCCTGCCACTCCTGTGGGCAGAAGCTGTACAGGTAACATAAACCTTAATAATTTGAAAACCATAATATTTATTATACTTTGGTTAGCATGCAGAAAACATTTGATTTCATCCTTATTTCAAGTTATCTGAATAAGGGGTCTGAAAACCAGCAACATTTCTATTTTGATTCTGATATTTATTTGACTTTAGCCAAACTCTGTCCTCTGTTTATTTGGGTAGTTGCCTAATCAGTGATGATTTGCCTTGTTAAAGGGAGTTTCCTCACTGGTAGCTCCCTACACAAATAAAATCATAAATCTAGTTTAACAAAAGTTATTTGGATTCTCGGTGAAATGCTTCTTGCTAGCTTTGTGCGTGAAACCATTGGATCTATTGATATGAACATGATTCCTGTCAGAATTTTCAAGAAGTTAGGTGATACCAGTAATATGGGAGACCTTTTATGGTCTTGTTCCACCTCTTGTTTGTACTGCAAGAATGCTGTGCTGGAAGGTCTCCATTCCCTAACGGGTGTGACTTCTGAAGCATGTAAATGTGCTCCGTTGCCTTTCTTGTCCTCAGTTCCATTGACCCCATTCCCTCCTACTTTCTCCAAGACCTTGCTACAACAGCCATCACTTCTCTCACATCTATGTCCTCGCCTTTTCTGTCTGTCTCTTCATCTGCCTCCAAACATGCCCAGACCTCCCTAAATGCTAAAAAGCATTCTTTTGATCCTTCTGCCCCATCCAGCTACTACCTCATCTCTCTTCTCCCCTTCATTACCAGATTTCTTGAAAAAGTTGTCATCTGCTAAAAAGAGGGCAGTGCGGTGGAATTAGGGAGTTTGAGGATAGAGAAGATTTAGACTGGCCACTGTGCAGAGTAGAGTGGAGAGAAGTAAAGAGATTGCTTGCAACAGTGATGGCCCCATTGAAGATAGATGACACGAATTTTTTCTCCCATAATTTCATGACTTCCTTAGCACACGGCATCTCAGGAATGGGAGCAAGGAAGGCAGCTAGAGAGGCCCAGGTTTAAGGGACTGAAAGAAAGTGTGGGACAGGATAGTCTTGAGAGAAAGAGATCAGGCTAAGCTGGATAGTGATGAGAGAGTACAAGGAGAGTTTACTAAGAAAAAATAATTTTCATCTAGCATATGATGCCTCTGAATCACAGGGACTCGAAGGTCTGAGGTGGACATTTGCACACTATTGGGGATGTTGAGTACCAAATAAGAAGGAGAGAAGTAGCATAAAATGGCATCAAGGTTTCAGTGGTCTTTCTCCTAGCTGTAGCCTCTCAGTTGATTGTAGTGGAGAGGGGAAAAGTAGACCAGAGGTTTATGGCAGCAAGGAGGGTCCTGAAGTGAGGACCTCTCTGCCAATGGTGTCTCTTTTGGAGCCCTCTCAGTTAACTTTGTGTCTGATTTGCCAAATGTAAGCTGGGAAGACTGGAAGCAGGTGTATGTCATCTGAACTTTATTGTACCTCCTCCTGGCCTAGCATGGGGCTCTCTGAACACAGAAACTCCTTAAATGTGTATAAAATTGAGTTGAATTGAGACTTATCTTCATGGTAATTGCCAGGATGTTGGGAGGGGTGAGATTTTAGGTCTCTCAACCAACCCTTAGTTTACCCATTCTCTCTACGGTTTTGAAACATCTATCTTTCAGCTTCCACATCTTTAGAATAATGAAAACGATCATGCCCCTGCCTTCAGGCTGGACTGTAATCCACAGACATTAGCTGAAGACCTCTCTCTTCTTTGTGCAGTGCCTAGCATATCACCATGCTTTTTACTGATGGCAGTAGTCTTTCTCTTTCATACTAAGATATCCTACAACATTTCTTCAGTTACCTTTTGTGATGAAAATCAATACAATCATTTCTTCCCTTTTTTTCAATAACTAAGGCAGCTGAGCTACCACTACCCCCCAAAAAAACTTAATAAGAACCATGATTGTGTAGACAGTCATGGACAAACCAAAGTGTTAACTATAAATGTATAGGTTCTCCTTCCAGTTCATTAGCTAACCCACTGAGATGAGCTGTGTTCTGCTTGGCCTGTATGTGAAATAATTTATATGTTATGTTTGTTGTCTTCTGGCTACATGTATTATAGTAATTTGCCCACCATCTTCTCTTCTCCAGGCACACTTAAAGGTATATGCCTCATTCACTGACTCAACCAGTTCTTTCTTGCTCATTTCTCTCCCTTGATTCCCTGTTTTTGTTTGATTTTCATTCACTCAGTGGTCTCTCTCAGTTAAGCCCTTCGTTCCATTTTTTATTCCTGCTCTCCTATTCATTATTTGTACACTTTCACTTGAATTCCTTTCTCACGTGTCCTCCTCCTATGCCTTTTTCTACCTGATCCTTCAAGTGCAAGGTAACTCACTAACCTATATCTGATAGACAGAGTTGTCCTTAGCCTACTCTTCAAAATTAAAATAAACTTATATCCTCCCCTACCCACCCATTCATGTTTTCCACCCTCCATTTGAAACTTAGATTTGGAAATAAGTTTTTGCAAGAGATTATGTACATTGCCAAGATTTCTGAGAGTCTAACAAAACCCAGGGGTCTGTTAGTGAAAGCATTTTACCATGGTAGGCGAGGCAGCCTTTCTTTGGACTAACTAAAATTCTTCTTCTAGTGTTTGTGGATGAAGCTTCTTGGATGCGTTATGTTCCCCCCATCCCAGTACACAGAGACTTTGGATTTGGCTGGGCCCTCGTCAGTGATATCCTTCTCTGCTTGCCTCTGTCTATCTTCATCCAGATAGTCCAAGTCAGCTATAAGGTCAGTATGATCATTTCCTGTTTCTTCCTCTCCTCAGCTCCCAGAACTTGTTTGCCCATAAAAGTGGTGTTTGCTGACCTCAGAACAGAGGAGGAGAACTTTGCACACATTCTTTCAGGAGACCAGAAAAGCATGAATTTAGAAGGGAAACCACCTTACTAACTGCTCTTCGGAAGAAAAACTGAATCCAGCATTGAAACATGCTTGTCTTTTTGCTTCCTCATGGCTACTGAGTGACTGTGGTTAGTAGGAGGAAATGGTACTTATGTCATGCTGAGAAGGATGAGCTTGAAATCAGGAGACCTGAATTCAAATCCTAGGTCTGGCATTTATTGACTTCCCTGTATCTCCATTTCCTCATCAGCAAAATGTAGATGATAATATTGGCAGTAAACCTAAAAGTACTAGGTAATATGAGTTGTTATTTATTGCGTGCAGAGTTAATATTTCATTTTCCTAGAAGTTCTTAGGGAGGGATAATAGTTTACTTGGCTAACAAAATTCTGAGCTTTGGTATCCCAGGATCCTGTTAGGGAACAGTTCAGAGATGTGTGGATATTACAGCAGGCACAAGTTCATTACTCAACATCTAGCATCCCAGGCAGAGGCCTCCTGATCAAAGTCTATTCCTTTCTCCCTTCCTCTCACTCTATCGAGTAAAGTGCTGCAGTGGGGGGAACCAGCTCAATCCCCATGTGGTATAGTCTACATGGCATTTAGGTCATTTTGAGTATAATTTACTTCCAGATAAACCAGTCCTGACTACTTGGTTCTTGTCCTCCGTAGTGACTGTTTGCTTATCAAATTAAAAAATCATGAGATAACATTTATAAAAAGCACTTAGCATGACGTCTGGCATATAGGATGTGCTATTTAAACGCTTTTTCTCTTTCCTTCACTGCTTTTAGTTAAGGAAATAATCCAAGATAATGGAGTACCTAACTTTATAGGGTTCCTTCCTGGAAGTGTGCCTCCATCTCACATATAAGCATATACTTGTCTTTATCTGTAAGCCCTGAGCTTTGCTCTTTTCTCAAAGCATCAAGCACCAATAGTCAAGGAGGGCCGAAGGATGCATAGTCATGGACTCTTTGGGTCTTTGCACATCTTCCAAATGTTGTAAAAGAGGGACAGCACAGGTTAATAAATAAGGACATTCATTGGAGCAGAACATTTCCCAGCTTCTTTCATTTGCAAACTCAAGGCTAAAATATAGTTGTTAGTGTTCTTTTATGCTCCTTGCCACTCATTTCATGCTTTGGAATCTGTGCAACCTAAAAATGACCTTTATAGGTGGACAACCTGGAAGATTTTTTGAATGACCCCCTAAAGAAGCATACATTGATTAGATTTCTTCCCAGGCCAATCCGACAGCAGCTTCTGTATAAGAGGTAAGTTCATCAGCGTTCAGCTGATTTTAACATTGGCAGAGTACCTTTGTCAAAGTATGTTTTGTTTTGTTTTGTTTTGTTTAGATTTTTTTATTTTTAGTTTATAACACTTAGTTGTGCATGTTCTTGAATTTCAGATTTTCTTCCCTTCCCTCCCCTCCCCTCCCCCAAAACAGCATGCAGTCCAATATAGATTCTACATAAACCTTCGCGTTAAACTTATTTACACAATAGTCAAGTTGCAAAGAAGAATTATGAACAATGGAATGAATCATGAGAGAGAAGAAACAAAACCAAAAAAGGAGAAAAAAAAAAGAGAGCGAATAGTTTGCCTTAGTCTGTATTCAGACTCCCAAAGTATGTTTTAAAGCAGTCTTGTAAAATAAACATACCCCCAGAAGGAGAAACAAATTATGCCAGCAAGATAGTGAAGACTGATAATTTTCATTTAACTTTCCTACCTGTATACCTCCTATGGAGAAAAGGGGGGAGGAAGAAAGAAAAATGTCACATGGCTGTGAGGAGTGTAATTCTGGTGGTACAGTATGACTGTGACTCAAGAAACACAACTGCTCTCTAGACATTCAATAATGTAGGCGACCCAAAGGGCATGGAAGCAGCCCATAACTAATGATAATTTATAAGCCAGAGGAATAAGAAGTACCATTTAAGAAAGATATGATCGTAAAAAGAAACTGTCTAGTCATATCATCAGAGTAAGGGCTACAGACAGACCACCTATGTGCTCTCTTGTCAATAACAAAGTGTGAAAAGCCCTAAAGAAGGCCTCCAGTGTATTGGGGAGAGCTGTACTGGAGGATTTATGGAAAAATATGTACGAGAACTTCACAGGATGAAAAGAAAGCTGCATTTCAATCTTCACCATTAGATGAAATATCCATATTGATGAGATCTTAGATCCTTTGAAGTGTAAATATACATATGAAATGATACATATATATGAAATGCTTAAACATGATAATATCAAGCCTGTTTTCAAGTAAAAATTAACTGTTAATTGAAGGAAAAAATTATTTAGAGAAGGTTATATGTCAAATTCAAAATGTGAGCTAGCTTTCTTTCATATGAATTTATCCCCAAACCCGTAGTCCTCAGTAAATACTTTTTCCCCTAAACATTGATTTGATGATGATTTTTTCCCGGTGGTTCAGATTGCTAAATCAAAACCAGATTTTAAAATAATTTATTCCATTTCCTTTGCTAGTTGGTAGGAATGGTGATATTCTAGGTTTTATATGAGAAAAGACCCAAGTTGAGGTGTATGAGTTTCATTTAAAGGGACTTTTAGAGCAAGCAGTCCCTTTCTTGCTCCAGAGATAATATCCCTGAAATATAATTGGTGATGTTTGAGTGCTTTTTAGGATGCCTGTCATTCTCATTCATCTCTTTTACAGGCGTTATATTTTTTCAGTAGTTGAGAATCTTCAGAGACTTTGCTATATGGGGCTTCTGCAGTTTGGTCCCACAGAAAAATTTCAGGATAAAGATCAGGTAACATCTTTAAAGTCCATGTGGTGGTGATAGTGGTGGTGGTGGTGCTGGTGGCGGCGGTGGCAGTGGCGGTGGTGGCATGACAGAAGCAGTGTGCCAGCCACCAAACTCATTGCTCACATCTGTATGCATGCACAATTTTCTTATAGGTATTCATATATTTAAAGAAGAATGCAGTGATAATTGATACCACTATCTGCGACCCACATTATAATCTGGCTCAAAGCAGCCGACCCTACGAAAGGCGCCTGTACATTCTGGACACGATGCAAGATGTGGAAAACTATTGGTTTGATTTACAATGTGTCTGCCTCAATACTCCACTAGGTACGATTTCTTTGCCAGATCTCATTACTTTTACTCCATTGTATTGATTAGGGTTAGAAAGAAATTATCTCATCCAGTCCCTCATTTTACAGATTTGAGAGCCGAGACCTAACAACGACTTGCCCAAAGTCACTTAGGCAGTCAATAGCAGTACCAGAAGTAGAGGCCATGCCTCCTTGACGTGATCTAGTTCTCTTCTCTCTCTACTATCCTTTCTCATGTTTATTCTTCCTTATTGCCTCTCCAAGAAAGTAGCTGGGCACCTTTATTCCATTTGTGTTTAGAACAAGAGCTAAAGTCCTTTACCTCTTGGACACATAAAAGTAACTGTTCTAGAGCTGTTTTACTGTATACAAAGTCCTTTCCTTACCCTGACCTTCTGAAATACTTCGGGGATTCTCCCTATTTTAGAGATAGGCCAAGATGGATATTTATAGTGGACCATACAACTCATAAATGTCCATGCTGGAACTCAGACCCCCAGTCTTTTGACTCCAGGGCTAATATTCTTTTCACTATGCCACATTGCCTCTTAAAGCAAGGGGTAGAACAGGATTACTCATATGGATGTTTATCATTTCCCTATTTCCCTTGACAGTGCCACCGTCTCCTGGTCACCCAAGTCCACAACCTAGGAGTCTGGAGCTCTTCGTTCTCCCTCACTCCCCGTATCCAGTCAGTTGACAAGTCCTGTCAGTTCTACCTCCACAACATGCCCACATCCATCCCCTTCTTGCCACTCATATCACAACCACCCTAGTTGATCGTTGCCATCACTCTTGCCTGGGCTATTGCGATAACCTCTTAATCGGTCCCCTTTTCTCAAATTTCCCCGCTCTATAGGCCATCTTCCTCACATTTGCCAAGTTGATAGTCCTTTTAAAAATGCTTGTTTATTGTTTTATTGATGTGTTTTTTTAATATCACTTTCATTTTCTGCTGTCACTCCTTCTCCTCCAGCCCTATCCAATAGAACCAGCCCTTGCAACAAGTATAGTTAAGCAAAACAAATCAACACATTGGTCTTCCCAATGGATATTCCTGAAGAACAGCTGGGACCATATCTCTTCATGGCTCAGAAAGCTCTAAGACCTTCCAGGTGCTTCTAGGATAAAATAAAAACTGCTGTTTGTCCAACTACTTCTGCATTTTATGATGTGGCATATTGCTTATAGTTTCAAAATTTTCTCAGCAAAGATTATCGGGAAATTTTCAACCATGTCAAGTGTCCATGTAACAGAACATTTGCTGTAGTTCCAGAAAAAGAGTGAAGAGTCCTAGGTTCTGAAACTGTATGACTAGACGAATGATAGCACCTTTAATAGAAATAGGGAAATAACACATGCACCTATGAGTAATGCTTCTCTTTAATTTCTTTTATCCCAGAAATCTCAGAGACTTACTTTATTAAATGTCAGCTTTTATTAAGTACCCACATACCATATATGCAGCACTTTGCTAGACTGTAATCTAGTTGTCTTATGGTTGTATTATGTTGTCACTAACATCTTCTGATACTGCATTGTGGCATAGAGGTGACACTCAGTTCTCTAAATCCCTGCCAGTTGAACACAAGTTCCAGCAGAGTCTTCCAAATTGAAAAGATTTCAAATACGAGCCCAGCTGTATATCTATTACCTAAATACCTACTCATTCAACTAACTATCAGGGTGTGTCAGGGCCCGTGATCTTCATCCATAGGGGTAGACAATGAAGGACCCACACCAGTGAAATCATTGAAGAGTCGGGTTAACCCCAGACTCCTTTTCATCATTGCCCAGGAAGTGTGGGTTACTTAGATCCCAGGAAAGACAATTATTTCAGCATCAAGTATAGGTTATTAAACACATAGCTAGCTCAGCACAACCAAGGGAGAAATGAAACCTCAGCTACTAGCCAGCAATTGAGAGAACTAGCTACCTCAGAGGACTTCATAGCCTCCCGTGTCCTCTCCCTGTCATATCCCATGTTCTGCCCTTCACTCCTCTTCTCCTTCTAGTCCACCTATCTTCTGTCTTATGGCCTTATTTCCAGGGTTGTTCTCCAGAACAAGTGAGTACAGGTAGTTATTTATTCCTTGTGGCCATTTCTCTGTCTTGGAATGGTACCTGCATAGAGTCCTCATTCATGTTGTTCCACTTAACCCTTTAATCTTTAACCCTGAAATAAATTTATGGTCTCTGAAGTAGAATAGCCTCCTCCCTTTCCTGGGATAAATGGTACTTTTATAAATCTCTATAAATCAGTTCTGCTGATTTTAGATCTACCATTTGACCTTGGAGTCAAGAAGACCCAGATTCAAATCTTGCCTCATATCACATACTGGCTTTGTGACCATTACTTAATGTTTCAGTGTCCTGGGAAGCTTTTTAATACTAAAAGCTAGAGATAGGTGGCCAGTCTACACTGCTAAAGAGAGTTCCAACCTGAGAATTCTGTACACTTGGACTGCCCCCTCCCTCACTCCCCAAAAAATGTTCATGCAGTTAAGGCAGTTAGAAGATGTGAGTCTTCTACTTTATTGTCCTTAATTTTATCCTAGCTGCATTTTATCCTAGCTGCATAACCATTTCTTGGGGATAGGAAGGGAATGTTTTTAATGCCATGAGATTTATTTGGTTTCCTAGGAGTGGTTCGCTACCCTCGTGTCAAGAAAAGCAGCACTCAGGATCCAAACGGCGAGCCTGGCAGTATGGAGGCCGACATGGAGCAGGAGAATGCGATAGACAAGCACAATCTGGAGCGCAAGTGTGCCATGCTGGAGTACATCTCGTATGTTGGCCTTCTAATAGTCCCCCCCTTTGCTGTGGACAGAGTATACACGTACCCAAAATAATTTTGCAAGTTTCTCTACAGGCCCCGAAACAGTGTGATGTGTCAGGGCAGCGATAGCTTGGAGTTTAGAGTCAGAAGAGCCTGGGTTTGAGTCCTGCCTCAGATCTGGAACTGTGGGCAGGTCACTTAATCTCACACTGAGATGAGGTTCCTCATCTGTAAAGTGGGAATAAGAATACTTGCACTAGTGAAAAGTGAAGAGGAAGCCTCGTGACCAGCGCAGCTCCTCACCAGCTCTCCAGCTTGTAGCCCAGGGTCACACATCCAGCGCGAGTCAGGACAGACGTAAACGAGGGTCATCCTGGCCTGTAATAGTAAGGCGATAATAACAGTGTAGATAGATGATCATTGTCAAAATGGCCTGTGTAGCTCTGTATTGTAAAGTACATGAAACTCTACGTAGAAGGCAGAAGTGAACCGTTTATTCAGACACCAGAGAACCACATCCCACAAGCCACATTCCATACACAGTATAACAACCTGGAGTCAGGAAGCTCCTCCCACCACATAAGACTTAAGAAGCCTGTCGATGGATGGGAAAGATCTTCAAATCTGAATTGCTATTACATGGCCCCAAAGTGAGTTTTCTAACTTTATTTTAAAATGACCCTAAAAATAAAGTTCAAAAAATACACAGAGGTGCACATAAGGAAGTTGAAAAGGAGATGCAGCAAGCATAGCCAAGTTCGATCTGCCATGCTAAACTTAATGGATACTTTTTAAAAACCAAGCTAGATACAATAGAGATTGGCAGTCCTGTGCAGGCATCTTTTTCTGTCCTTCATTTAAGGAAATGGTCATAATAACTAAAAGGAAGTTTTCAAAAAGAAGCACTTGCACTGCCCCCCTCGCAGGATTGTTGTAAAGTCCTGTAGAAGTATGAGCTGCCTTCGTGGTGAGCATTTAAAGGCACTGTGGATTCTTGCATAGTAACAGGGCTGTTTACATGGCACTTAAGGTTTACAGAATACTTCCTCTAAAATTCCCTCCCTGGGAGGTTGTATCCCTGTTTTACAGATGAGAGAGTTGAAGCCCAGGGAGATGGAGAATGCTTGCCCACCATCCCACAGCTGGCAGAATGAAGACATGTACACAGGCCTTTCCATTATGCCCAGACCCCGGTCCTTGTTATGCAGCCTGGTGCACTTAATGCTTCTGTATGCTAGGAAGCTTTTTCTCCACTCCAGCTTGCTCCATAACCCTGGAGATCACAGGACTTAGAGCTTGAAAAGACCTTGGACATTCATCTCTTCTAGCTCCCTACTTTTTCAGATTGAGGTCCAGAGAATAGAAGGGACTTGTTCAGGATACCAAGTACGGTAAAGAAAGAAAGCCAGGATTTGAACCCAATTCATTTAGCTATAAATCGACTGTTCTTACTACTACACCACACTCACAGTAGGTTATTCTGCTGACTTTAGATCAATAATTTCTGCATTGTTGGCTGTGGGGGGAAATCATTCACCAACTTTGCTTGTCTCCCCCCCTACTGCCTATGGATAGAAGCCTTTGAAAGACAGAATGCTGTTGAAAAGATAGTGAACTCAGGTTTTTACATACCAATATAATCAGGGAGAACTCATGGCCTGCCTGCTTCCCTCTAGCAAGAAAGAAGACCAGAGGAGATGAGCGGGAAGGGAGTGGGGCTCAGTTAGGGCTCATAAGAGATTGTCTGCATATTTGTAACACAGCGGGGCAGCAATGGAGTCATCCCCAGACTTTTTCCTACCTACCTAAGGTCATATGACCTTTAGGTGTTTTTGTAAGGAGAGGATTCCAACTTGCAATATTGGAGGTGCAGTTTGTACTCTCTTCTTCAACATAGGACTATGCTCAGCTCAAGCCAAATCTCACTAAACTGGGGTCTGTTAAATGAGGCACTACTCTAGACAGTCACTACTTTCCCCTCTTTGAGAATCAGTAGCAACTAATACTGAGTTCCCTCTTGACACTTTACTGCCAACTCTGTTTGCCCTTGGACTATCACTTCCTATGCTGGAATGCCCTAGACTTCATATTATACTATTTTCTCTTCCTTTCCTTGACAGAGCATAGCAGCCCCTGACTTCAATTACCTATTCATCCCTGGGAATGTTCCCATTGCCTCTTCCCACACCTAGTAAATCTAGAGGGACATATATACAGTGGGAAGTCTTCCCTGGGAAGATTTAGGCTATCCTCAAGTTTGGGTTAATTATCCTTTTATGAACCACATCCTGACTCCAACCCCTTAAAATTATATTTGTACCAAATACAGAGAGGGTAAGAGTAGGAGCGTGTCTGCATTTTGCCTCAGCCTTCCCACAGCACTGCTAAAAGGCATTGAGGAAGAATGAAGAATCTAAAAGCCTTCCCCCACCTCAGGGTGTAAGCATCTGTAAATGTTAATATTACTGATCTTCATGGCATTAGATATGCCAAGAAACTTTAATGAGAATTCTCCTTACAATACACGTTTCTCATCTAGTAAATGGGTTGGTATTTAATTAGATACTTCATTAGGAAAGATGTGAGTTCAAAAAATGCCCCTCTTGTTTACAAGTTGTATGATAGGCAAGTCAAACCCTCGTAATTCATTTCACTTGTATCTCTTCCATAATGGGATAAAATTATCTTTGGCAGTTGCCTCACTCCAGGATCAGATAAGGCTATCATGTATGTAAAACGCTTGGCAAACCTTAAGTCCTTGTGCTTGTCAGCTATCTCCATTCTTGTTGTTGCTATGCTAGAGAGAGTCCTACCTTTTTCTCTCTTGTAGTTTTCCTCCATTCTTTTAGTCCTGCAAAGGAGTACATTTCTACCCTCACATACCTTACCAGTGGACTTCCATAACTCCCATTTTCACTTGCCTGCCGGTTTTGGGGGAGGTAGAAAAATGAAGTTTCTACATTACAGAACTAGCAAAGGAGTCAACATCATACTGGGTGTGAAACTCTCAGGGGACAGAGAAGTGAACCAGGGCGAAAGTGTACACATGTGCTTTTTATTTATGTTGTATGCAAATGTTCCTCTGAAGTCCTACCCCAGGGCCTCCTCACAGTATGCAGTGGCCCTGGATCCTTGAGGCTATATTAGAAGAATGTAAATTCTGACAAGTTCTCCCAGTATGTAAAGGAATGGTCATGGGGGTCTGTCTGGGATCTGAGAACCAGCTTAGCCAAATTGCATAGTCTCATTATCAGGGTAACCACAAACAAGGTAATGATATTTTAAACCCAAGCAGTTCTGGGCAGCTAGATGGTATAGTGGATAGAGTGCTCAGCCTGGGGTCAGGAGGACCTGAATTGAAATCTAACCTCAGACACTTACTAGCTGTGTGACCCTGGGCAAGCAACTTAACCTCTGTTTGTCTCAGTTTCCTCAGCTGTAAAATGGAGACCCTAAAGAAGGAAATGACAAACCACTCCAGTATCTTTCCAAAAAAACCCCATAAAAAATGGGATCATCAAAAGTTGGACATGACTAAATGACTTAACAACAACCAAAACTCTTGAAGACTATCTTACTGAGTCATAGAGAGGTTGCACTCCATGTCTGTGTATAGAACTACCCACTCTGACCCACTCCCCGGGGCTTCAGGCATTCAGGGGCTCAGACCACATAGTTACCTAGCCGTCCCCGTGTACGCTTTACCATGGGGGATCTTAGAGCCTTCATTTTCCTTTCCTTAGTGGGAGCCGCGAGGTGCTGGATGACGGGTCTATACCTGGTGATGGATTAGGGGCCGCAGGTCTGGACTCCAGCTTCTATGCACACTTAAAGCGCAATTGGATCTGGACCAGCTACATCATTAACAAGACCAGAAAGGTGAGTTTTTGAGCTGACTCAGCATAATATTGTCAGTTGTCGATGTTGTTATTCCGTTTATATATGGAAGAGCATTGGATTTAGAGTTAAGGGCCTGGCTTTGAATTCTGACCTCTCACTACGTGTGTGCTTTTGGACAAGTCACAGGCTCCAGTTTTCTCTTCTATGAAAGAAGGAGTTGAACAAGGTTAACTTTTAGGTCCCTTCTAGCTCTAAGTCTGTGGTCTTAAGATTGCAGTTACTGATAATTTTATATACTTAGAACTTTTTCCCTTATGAAAATTTCTATATAAGCAAAACTGGAGTCAAATCAGAAGCAAATACTTAGTTCAGTGTGTCAGAAGGTAGTGTCAAGTGAATTATAGGATATGAGGATGCTCTTATCAGAGTTTGGGTTACTCTACTGTGATCTCTACCTGGAAGGACCTTGAGAAGAAGTTCTCTTAAGGGAAAGTACCATCTCAAGCCTGGCAGACTGCTCATTCATAATTGGTATTTTCCCAGTTGATGAGAAGACCTCATTTTCTACTTTGCCGTTCCTGTCAGCCTAGAGAGACATGGTTAGTGGAGCTCTCAGAATCCGCTCTGAAATGGAGATACAGACACAGGTCATCCCTCCCATGTACCCAACTGACCTGCTCCTACCCTCACAGAGCAACAAAATTCAGCAACCTAATCAGCACTCAGATTTCCCTGATCCTGCTGTGGATCTCTTCAACACATTTAGTGTGAGGCTGTTCCACCCTCTCACACAGGCTGATGATACACATTGGTGTAGTTGTCAGCTCAAAGTCATCAGCAGTCTGCCCGAGCTTTTATTAAACACCTTGGACGTCATTGCTATCCCCTGTGAGTAGAGCTCCCTGTAGGTGTGAACAGTCCTTGTCATTGTTTTGTGTCCTCGAATGCTGCTGATAGAGCTGAAGGGAAAACTCAAGGTCATCGAGATCAATTAAACATCCTTGAGGCCTATGTGCCTTTTCTACCCTTTTTCAGTCCTAGATTTTCTTTTGGATTCTCCCCCAGGGTAAGATTTCCAGGAAACAACATAAAAAAAATCATTTTTGCAGAAACAAGCTAAAAAGTTTCAAGGAAGAGGCTCAAGGAAAGCATCACATAATGAGCTCATTATTGTAGCATGCATGAGGAATTCTCTTCTCTGGACCAAATTGCAGGCAGCTTTTCTCTGTTGTTACTAAACTATTTTCTGGGCTTCATTAAAGACTTTTGTGAATGTTAGTGAATTTATTGCCTGAGATACCTGGGAATTTCTTGATACTTACACGTATTTGTCTTTTAGGAGAATACAGTTTCAGAAAATGGCCTTACAGTAAGGCTCCAGACTTTTTTATCCAAACGCTCTCTGCCACTAAGTGCTGGAAGTAAGTATCATTCTGTGTCTCAGTAGTATCTTCATTTCTTCCCAAATGTAGAATTACTGATAGTTCAGCAGTGAACACCTTCCCAATTTAATTTGGAAAGGAGTTAGGTGTGTTCAGAAGTTGTCTTGAAACTAATGTTTGTGGTAATACTTCTCCTTTAATCATTTCCAGATAATAGGATAAATATTTTGGGAGATGCAAAAGCCCCCTCAGAACTCCCTGCTGAGAAGGAAGAGCAGTTTGAGATCGGCAAAGAAATGACACAAGACAGAAATAAGAGGGTGAGGGGCGGCAAAAGCCAGAAACGGAAGAGGCTCAAAAAGGACCCTGGGAAGAAAGTTAAGAGAAGGAAGAAAGGTGATTGGTCACTTGTAATTTCATTTCCCTTTTCTGTTGCTACTCTGATTTCTTGATTTCACTATATGACCTGTGAAAATTATATATCAACCAGGTCTTAAGTTTGTCTTCTGCCATTTTCTGTTCTCTCCCTTTATTTGAGACACTTAGGTGTTGTCATTGCCATTTTATTTTCTCAATCAGACCCACAGATGAGGAAGGATCCTTGCTCTTCCTTACAGCTTTTCCCAGCTTTCTTTATCTTTGTCTTTTAAAGAGTAGTCATTCCCTCAGTATGTCTAGTTTCCTGTCTTAATTCAAACCTCCGATTATTTTTCTCCTTGAAAATTCCTGTCTAAAATTCTAGTCTCTTTTCTGTTTTCTCTTCTCATCTCTGCATGTACACCAATTAGGTCAAAATTTAACATCATTTTCTGTTTTGAAACTTCTTTCAAAGAGCAGGCAGGGTAATTAAAACCTGCAGGGCCGGGTTCCATGACTCTTTCAGACTTGAATCAGGAACTCAAGTGCATTGCTCTTTGGATTTTCATCTTTAAGATTGCATATCAGATGTCTTTTTACAGGGAAAAACAGTTTGAGATGAAAGGAGGCATGTTTGTTTTTTTAGATTGCTTTGTTTCAAAAAAGTAGCCCAGATTTTTCCATAAAGATCTAGCTGGTGTGGCTATTCAAATTTTAAGAAAAATTTAGATTTTTGTTTGAAAGTGGATCCAGAGAGATCTAAGTTTTTCATCCACAAATGGTGGGGATAGGGAAGGAAGGGAACTGGATTCATTTGACTGGTATCATTCAAAGTAGAATTGCAACAGTTGAATTATTACCCTTTGGATAAACCATTATGGAGGTGTTTGGACAGGTTAGGGCCTATCAAGATCTATATTTATAATTTATTAGGAAAGTTCAGTATTATGGATTTGGATTCACATTTCCTTGGCCTACTATTTTCTTCTTCATTTTTTCAACTATTAGAATAGTTGTAATTTGTAAAACAAAACAAAAAATCTGGAAAATCAACTTTTAGAAACTGGCAATGCCAGGTAGCATCCACCTTCTGTCATTCAAAAGCATCACCTGCAGCTGCCAGCGGCAGTCCAGACGCTAAGGAGAGAGGAGGAGGGGTAGGGGGAGAGCTCTGCACCCATCCAGAACGATGCCTATGAAACCTACGGTGAGATTTCTTCAGCTATAAGATGAGGGAGTTCGACAAGGTTATTTCTAAGGTCTTTTCCACATATAAAGCCTATAAAACTGTGAAATATAAGCACAATGTCTGTTAGAAGAAACTAAGTCAGCATATTTCTTCCTCTGATGTTTAGGAGAGAAGTCAGAAGAAAAAAGCAAAAAAATGCGCTACCATGATGAGGCTGACCAGAGTGCTCTGCAGAGGATGACACGTCTGCGCGTGACCTGGACCATGCAGGAAGATGGGCTGCTGATGCTTTGCCGAATTGCCAGTAATGTCCTAAACACAAAGGTATCAGTCAGCTGCTGCAGTCTTTCTTTGCTGTGTTCATTTCATTCATTCATTTAACAGACATGTAAGTGCTTCTTACCCAGGCACCCCTGAGCATACTTTTGCTCCCACCCTACCCTCTACCTCTAATGTGTCCCAGTATTGTATTTCTAGCCCATAGACTACTTAAGTGTTGTGTCTGGCCCCCTGGGGCCTCCCTCCCTTGCACTGTCACTACATATATTCAACTCAGTCTAACCATTATTTGCTGAGCTCCAGTTCTGTGCAAACCCTGGGTAGGGAATATGAAACCCCAACAATTTATCATAGTGATGTCTTTTGAATGTTTAGTTTTTAGATTTTTACTGAGAAGTCAGAACTCCAGTAGCAAAACACCCTTTTAAAAGTCTGGCATTTTTTGGTTGGTTCGCCTCATCCTTTGGAGCATCCACTAGAGAACTGTGCTCACCATTTTGAGTCTGTGCACCACAGTCTGAGCACCTCTGCTCTGGCGCCAAGGCACTAAGGAGTGATATTCTCCTTTTCATGTTCCTTCAGACATCCACTAGGCCACCTCCTTGTGCATAAAGAAGAACTGAGCCTTCCTAGGTCTCTCTCCTCCATTCTGTGTCTGGACCACAGGATGTCTCTGTTGTTCTGTTGTGTACCAGGGCCACTAAACAGCAGCACAGTAACACTTGCAGAGTAACACACGAGCTAGGCAGCAGTATCTGAAGGCCCTTCATCCTTCTGTTTCCCCTCTCCTGGGTACTCTCCAGATGAGGTCATCAGCATCCTTGCTATGTGGGCTGCCCCAGCTGACTGAGGTACTCCGTGTGGGGTCTGTCAGGAGCTGAGCACCCTAGAGTGCTCCCCTCTGCGCAGACCTAGACCTTTCTTAACGTGCACTAACATCTCATCTGCTCTTTCAGTTCCATGTCTCACTCTTGACTCATGGAGCTCACAGTGCTCTCAAAAACCCCAAGTCTTTTCCACACAACCTACTAATTACCTGTGCATTCCCAACCTTGTACTTTAACTGATTTTTCTTCTTAAATCCAAGTGTAGGACTTAGTATAATAGAAAAGATATCAGATCTGGGGTCGTAGAGCCTAGGTTCATATCACTGTCCTGCCCCTCTCTGCCTCTTGGATGCATCACTTAACTTTCTGAGTCTGTTTCCTATAAAATGAGAAGGCATCGGTTAGATAGCCTCCAAGGTCCCTTCCAGCTCTAAATCAGTATCTATAATCCTCAGGTCTCAGGTTACAGCTTGATCTTAATGTCTTTGCCACTACCAGCAGGGGTACCTTGCATACGTAGGTACTTGGTAAATTTTTTTTTAAATGAACGAATCCGTTGTGCATACAATTTTTTTGCTCATTTACAGTGATGATGTAAGGATAAGGAATGTATGATGCCCCATGAAACAGTTGTAAATAAATTCAAGTCATTGTAAATAGTCATTTTAAAATGTGCTTTAAGGAAAGAGGCTCCATAAAGTATTTATCACTCTATTTCACCAACACAGCTCTGTTGACACAATTTCTCACAATAACTACATTAAAGAGATGTAAAACAGAATATCCTGGGATATTCAAGAAAGAAGGTCCTTAAAGCCTGCTGTTGTGTCTGTGGGAGGGTGGGTGTAGGGTGAGGTAGAGGGGGCAAAAGGACAACCATGAAGGAGAGAGGAGCCTCCTGCCTACCTTGCACATTATTCTTCTTCCTTCAAATCCTTGGCCTTCCAACCAAACTGACTTTCTTGCTGTTCCTTAACTCAGCATTCCATCTCCCACTTCTGGGCCTTTGCCTGGGCTGTGGCCTATGCATACCTGGCATTCACTTTCTCCTTTCCTCATTTCACAGAATCTTTGGCTTCAAAGTTGAACTCAAACACCATCTCCTATGGAAAACCTTTCCAGAGGCCCCTAATTATTAGTGCTCTTTCCCTCCTCAGTCTGTCTTGTATTCACTTATCTGTGTAAATGTTGTTATTCCATCCTTCCCCCTCCTTGTAAGGTCCTTGAGGATAAGAATTATTCATTGTTTTGACTTTGTGTCCCCAGGTTCTAGAATGATGCCTTCTGCATTTTAAATGCTTAATAAGTGCTTGTTGAATTATTGAACTGAAGGAGGTGGCATTTGAGATGAGCTTTAAAAAACAGAGAGGAATTTAGCCAAAAAAAAAAAGGAGAGTATTCTAGGCAGAAGGAGTGACATGATCAAAGAGATGGGGCTATTACAAATATATCTGTGGAACAAAAAGTGGTCTAGTTTTCCTGGAACATAAAATACATGTATAGGAGTACTATGAATTAAAACTGGAGAGATAGGGTAATGTCATGGGCAGGGGTTTGATTACCAGACAAAGGAGTTTGACCTTTTCTTAGAGAAATCTCATTTTTCTGTCTTCCATATTTGATCTAGGTGAAAGGCCCATTTGTTCCATGGCAAGTTGTCCGGGATATTTTGCATGCCACTTTTGAAGAGTCATTGGATAAAACATCCCATTCAGTTGGGCGAAGAGCTCGCTACATAGTCAAAAATCCACAAGCCTATCTGAACTATAAGTAAGCTATTTGGAAAGAAATATTTTTTACTTGGAGTTAAGGTGGTTCTAATAATGCTAGCTTTCAGTATTAAAACTTCCCACATAGTAAACCTTAGGTAGGACTGGTGTACATATACTGTACACACCTAATTTTTGTTCTAGACCTGTGATTTCATTAAGATAGTGAATTCACAGTTTGGAAAATCAGTCCCTCCATGGATGCAAACTGGCAAATTGGGTAAGTTAGTTTTAGAGAGTTTCATGGAGTCGATTAGTTTAAATGACTTGCCTATGGCTACACAGCTAGTTAGTAGTAGGATTCAAACCCAGCAGAAGGCCTGATGTACAGTAGGCCTCTTGATTGATGGACAGGAATCAGGTTGACTCAAATTTGGGTCTTCCTGAAGATGGAGCCAGGCCTCTATCCATTGTGACATGCCTCCCCATTTTACAGATGAGGAAACTAAGGCTTTGAGAGGTTAATGACTTGCCTAGTGAGTGGCAGACTTAGGAGATCAGCACAGGCTGTTGCTTTTGCTACAAGATAGAATGTGGTACAGTGGCAGCAGCACTGGTCTTTGAGTCAAAAGACCTGGGGTTTGACTCCTCCCGCTTAGTAGCTGGGTGACCATGGGCTAATAGAACCGTGCTAGCACCATTTGTCAATTCCTGCAAAGAAAGGATTCCTTTTCCCAGAGCAACCACTCCAGGTGGCTCCTTGCCTCCATCCCCCCAGCCTTAGCCATGTCCTCCTCCCATCTTCTATATCTTTCCAGCACATCCCCTGGAGACTCAGGGAATAGACTTCTGAAAACTCCTTCCTACTTTTAAAATATCAGGTAGAACACGGACCATACAGTTGGAAATCCAGGTGCCATCCTGAGTGAATTTAGTCAAGTTATCTTGGCTTTCTTCTCCTTGGTTCTAGAACTGGAGAATAAGGTTGGCACTGCTTATTGGCACCCAAATATCATCCGAAAATGCCCTGGAAACCCATTGAACTTTATAAGTAAATCCATGATGCTGCTGTAACCTTCTAAGGCAGCCCAAAACAAAAACATTTAATTGTAATGCCTTTTGAAACACTCAAAGCTCTCCCACTGGCCCAGTCATTCCTACGAAGCAGTCAGGTGACCTGGGTGCTCTTCACCATCTTGAAAGAAAGAAGGCTCTTGATTCATGGCAAACATAATGGATGAACATTGGGCACCAATCCTTTTCTTGTTCAGATAGTTCTCTGGTTCCTAGAACTGGAACTTTTAGGTTGGGGGCTCTGCGAATAAGGTAACGCACAAGAGATGAGCCACATTGTACCATAGGAGAATCAGCATCTCTGAGTCCAAGTCAGGAATTTGAGTCCTACCTAGCTCTCTGAATAGCCTCAGTTTCTTCATCTGTAAAATAGAGGAAAGGCAGGAAGCACTTTGGAAACTTCAAAGAACTATTATTAATGTTCTCCTGGTACAATTGTTACGACCATAAATGAAACATCCCTAGTCAGTTCTCTGGTATTTCAGAACATAAAGGACATTAAAATACACAAAATGATTTTCTTTATCTTCTCCTGATGCAGAGTTTGCCTTGCAGAGGTGTACCAAGATAAAGCTCTCGTTGATGATTTTATAAATCGAAAACAGAACTATCAAGACCCTGAGGTAAGAATGGTGTGATTGCTGTGAGGCCTTGAAACCAAGAACAGTGTGATTGCTGGACCACAAATGAAGTCTCTTACTTATTTGGTTCTGAGTGCCAGTGCTGGACTTTGACTTGGCAAACATGGGATTTTTCATGACCATTTGGGAAATCTACTTCCCAGCTCCTTGAGTTTGAACTTTACTGAGCCGGCTCCCATCCTCACTTTTTAAATGAGGTCAGAACTTTGAATGCTCTTATGCCTCAGGCCTGCATTGGAAAAGAAATGGAGCAGCTCTTCAGAGATCACGTCCAGGCTCTTTACAAACTGTCAGACATCTCTGGAGAGCTTAAGAACAAGTTACAAAGTTTGCTTTCTGAGAAGTCCCTTTCAGTGCTGCAGTTCTATAAGGCCCCCAGTGCTTCAGGTGCACAGAAGCATATGAGGACGGAGGGACGCCTAGTGGCAGTAGGTGTCTTAGACTGAGGACGAGGAGATGGGGGACAGGCAGCTAGCTGACAAGTTAGTCAGATATTTCTTCCCAGTTCAGCTCCTTTGCTCTTCCCATTGTGGTGTTAGGAAAAGAGCTTGGAGTTGGCAGCTGACAAGGTCAGTTTTCTTAAACTGGATGCTAAATGAACCCAGAGAGTAGAAACTCCCCACATTTTTCATTTTTCCTTTATCATACTCCTTTGTACCATAGTTCTGTGTATCCATAGCAGTTCCCCTCAGGTAGACTGTAAGTTCTTTAAGAGCAAGGTCTGTGTTACATCTGATTTGTATTTTTCCCAGTGCTTGTAGCATAGTGCCTGGCATACAGTAGGCATTTAGTAAATGCTTGTTGAAATGAACTGAATTCTACTGAGTAAGGTCAAACATAATGCTAACTGGTCATGAATTAATAAGCAGAAAGTGTTTACTGACCCAGTTTGGAGTCACATCAGAGTTCGTTTTTCAGCTCTGAAACTAATTCTCTGGGCAACCCTGAACAAGGCACTGCAGCTCTCCTAGCCTCAATTCTATAGTGAAGATAACAATACTTAGGCTACTAACCTCTCTGGATTGTGTTGAGAAAGAACCGTGTTAAGCCTTAAAGTGCATTGGGCAGGTAGATGGTACAGTGAGTAGAGTGCTGGGCCTGGAGTCAGGAAGACTCATTTTCCTGAGCTTAAATCTGGCCTCAGACACTTTCTAGCTGTGTAACCTTGGGCAAGTTACAGAACCCTGTTTGTCTCATTTTCTTCATCTGTAAAATGAGCTGGAGAAGGAAATGACAAAGTACTCTGGTATTTTTGCCAAGAAAACTCCAAATGGGGTCATGAAGAGTCAGACACTGCTGAAAAACAACAACATAAGTACATAGAAACTTAAGCTGTTAGTTTCCTCTTGGTGGTAGGATATCACAGACTCTCAAAATCAGCAAAACCAAGACTAGGCAGTCTTGTTCCTGGTGCACATCAAGATGAAGGAGAGGGGGCAAGCAAACAATCAGTGGTGGCTAGGCAGAGGTGTGACCCCTTTGCCAGAGAGTCTGATCTGTGTCCCTGAAGGGGGTGGGGTAAAGGTAGACCCTGGGAAAGGAACAAAGCCTCAGTTGACCCACACTCGTAATAGTTCCAGGATAGAGCACTTTTTTTTTTCTTTTCTGTAAATGCTAGAGAGGTTCTCTCTCCTGGCCTCCCTGCCATCTTTGAGAGTATAGGAGGTGGCCAGTGAGGCCCACTTCCTTTAGGGAGAGGCTGATGACATGCGTTATGAGGTAACTGACTGGATGAGACTTAACATAGCCTTCTTTTGGGAAGGGAAGGAAAGGGCTTTAATGTTTCATCCTCTTCTTTCAAAAGGTTTGTGCTGAAGAGTTTAAAGAATTTGTGGAGAGGCTTAAAGAGAAGTTCAGTTCTGCTCTGAGGAATCCTGACCTCGAAATCCCAGACACGCTGCAAGAGTTGTTTAGCAGGTACAGTACTTCTGGGACAGTTCATGTGGTCCATGATGTGAAGGAAGAAGTACAGTCACCCTGAATCACCATGCTCCTACATGTTTCTCTCTTGGACAAGCTGTAGTATGAAAATCATGATTCTGTCTAATTGTACTTGGCTCCACATTTAATGGTTGCCGTGTGCCTCCCTATTCCCTTGGGCAACCAGCCCAGACTGGCTTCTCCACTCACTCTGCCTGAGTTCTGCAGTACTTATTCTGCTTCCTTTAGGGCTGTAGGGGAAACTAACAACCTTACAACACCAGAGAAGGGTGGGCTATTATTATTAGGTTCCTGGTTTGATCAGCTTTGCTTCCATTTCCATTCCTGTTGCATAGGAACCTGTGACTCGGGTGTCCCCTGTCACTTACTTGTGCTCCTGAGTAGTCCTCCCCTTCCAAACTTTCACATTGATCAAACCAGATTTCCCATGCTTGCCTCAAGTTTAAATAATTTTTCTGTTTTACATTTTCATTGAGAAAGTCCCTTCAGTTTGATTTCTAAAGTCCCTCCTTTAAACATTTTCTGTTTATTGATTCAAGCCCGGTTAGTCATATGTTTGGTCTTACTCCATAGAGTCCATTTCATTTAAACAAGCATTTATTAAATAAATGCCTTCTGTATGCAAGGCACTGTGCTGTACATACTGGGAAAAATACAAAGTTAGATGTGGCACATACCCTGCTCTTAAGAAGCTTATGGTTTACACGAGGGGAATTGCTAAGCACACAAACAGCTATGGTACAGAAGAGTATGATAAGGGGAAAAGGAAGGTCCAGTGGAAAATGTGGGAAGTTAAGGTTCATCTAGTACCCAGTTTAAGAAAAGTCTTCTTTGTCAGCCTTCCAACACTGGTGATAAGTGACTAGGGTTGCCCAATGTAACCTTGGAGAAATTTTTTCTAGACCCTCAGTTTCTTCTATAAAATGAAGAGATTGGATTAGATACCTTTAAGGTTACTTCCAACTCTGTGATCCTGTGGGTCAAGTTTTCTGTATGGGCAAAATTCCAGAAAATGACTTGCAGAGAATATATACAGGTAGTATTTTATCTTTTCACTAAAGTGTTCATAAAGAGAATTAAAATTAATTCATGCCATGACATTTTTAAAAAGAATCTTACAGTACCTCTTTCTCACACTCTGTGGTTCAACGACCCAAACCAGCCTGAACATATCAGATGTGATGTCAAAATAATGTTAATTCATTAGACTTCTCAGTGTGGCTCTAGACACCTGGGCTTGTCCTGGAGGCTGCGGGGTTTGGAGAGGAGGGTGCAGGAAGGAGGAGTGGTGTAACTAGAAAGACAGTTATTAGAGCCAAGATGAAGACCAATATAAATAAGGCCAGGATATCCCAAGGAGTCAGACTAAGAAAAGCTGAACTAGACCAGTGAAGCTGTGTGGAATGTTGTTTGTGTGAAAAAGCTAAGAGTAGATTACGCAGATGACCACACAGGCCCCCAGGCTGTGGATTTATCTTTATAACCTGATTTATTCCTTGTATTATAAGATCCACAGTGCTCGCTTTCATCCACAAAACTGTCCCTAATTCCCCCCCCTGCCTTTGACGTTTAACATCAAGGTTTGGGGTTGGTGCAAAGGGTTTACAGATAGCCATCAAGGGGTGTTAGGGGGTGTTAGGTTAAGTACATCCTCCTGTCGTTAGTCAGATGGTTCAAAGCCTGTTTTCTGCGTTGAAGAGTTTCCTTTTCTATTCCTTCTTCAGGTACAGAGTTTTGGCAATCGGGGATGAAAAGGATCAAAGCAGGAAAGAAGATGAACTTAACAGGTGAGCAGGGGCAGGCGTGATCCTTGCAGTCATTAGGCTACCCATTGGCTTTCTTAGAATTGTCTGCTTAATTAGAGGCAGTGCAGCATAGTGGAAGGAACTTTTGATTTGGAGTCAAAAGACCTGGGTTTGAATCCTAGCTCTGCCACTTCCTGGCTGTGTGGCCTTGGGTGATTCACTTTACTTTCTGTGCCTTAGTTTGCCCATCTGTTAAATGAAGGGGTTAAATGAGATAATCTCATAAGGTCCCATCCAGCTCTATCCTACAGTCCTATAAAGATCTTTGCTTTTTTCCTTGGAAGTAAAGTTGGTCCACAAAACTTGTTGCCAAAGGTTCAAACCTATAAACAAACAAAACAAGACATTTTTCCTCCTCCCTGTATTCTCATTCCCCAACCACCAGCTTCTGGTCCTAGGCTCGGGAGCACCTGGAAGCCAGGCGGAACAAGTGTGTAGTGGAAAGCATGTGCACTTCACTTCTTTGCATTAGAATGGGTTAGGAAACATGGGTCTTTAAGCTTCCTTCCAGCATTCAAGCTCCCTGATTTTATAACTTCACTAGGTCTCCATTGTCAAGGTGGGCTAGAAAAAAAGACCTTAGAACTGTTATCACATGATTTCTCCAGAGGAAGACTGCATTATGTCTACCTTTAATTCTAAAAAACTAATATCAATTTTAGATTTTAAATTGTGTGCCTTAAGAAAAATCATTTCTCTTTAGAACAAAAGCTATTTTAAATTATTTTTAATATAATCACTATATTAGTAGACTTTAGGTGTGTGATAAGGCGGTGTTATCTTCTGCCCTGCTCTGATTGACAGTTTTAAAACATTTCTTTCTGCAAAGGACAACCAGCTAAGGAGATTCAATGCCAGGAAGTAATTTTTTCTGCTTTCAACGTCTGTCATTTTGTGAGCTTGCTGACTGTTTTGTATTAGTATTGAATTCAGAGGATTTCTTTCCATGGTTTGATGTTCTTGTCACCTGTTCTGTTGCAGTGTGGATGATATTCACTTTCTGGTACTGCAGAACCTGATCCAGAGTACTTTGGCCCTCTCGGATAATCAGATGAAGTTATGTCAGTCATTTCAGGTAGGCATCAGATTGGTGTTTCCTCCTTATGCGTGGCATTTGCTAATGATTCCAAATGTTGCAGAGGAGGCTGCCGTTCACACCACACATATCTTTGTCACTTTCTAGCCCATGGAATCTGAGAGAAGTCAGGGTCCATGCAGGCAGGCAGTCTGCACTTCAGTAGAGAAAGGAATAGCAGCAACATTGAGGACAGGAAAATGGGCAGAAGGGGAAGACGGGCAGATGTCATTGAAGGAACAGTCAACATGGATAGCCAGTTTGGGGAGTTCTTTTGTTTTGTTTTTTTTTACATGTATATTAGTGCCCAGAATTTTTGGATGTTTGTGATTACTACACGTGGAAAATATAATGTCCTGGGGACCTTAAATCTTCTTTTCCAGAGAATTTAAAAGACCTCTTGTCTATCTTTTTGATACCCAAATGAAAAAGATAAGAAGGGGAAATTAAAGCACAAAAGTGTTTAATGGAAACTTGCTCCAAGACTAGTCCTAGCTCTTAAGAGATTTTACTACTTTCTTTTTAAAAAATTTGTTATTATCTAAGTAGAGACCAGCTTTTGGGGAAAGTGGAACATTTGGAAAGGCCAGTGCCTCCAAATTCAATCCCTTCTTGTATCGCAGGACAGCCACAGTTTACCCCTTTGTCCTTCTGTTGATCCTTGCTCTTTTCCTTGGAAATCAATACCCTTTCTTCCACCTGCTTTCTCTTCCCCTATTCCTCTGACAAATAGCGCAGTAGCATCTTCTCTCTTCTCCCATTTCATCTGAAGCAGTTACCAGCCCTTTGGAGATTTTCTAAGGGCCTTTGTAGAAATAGCATCATCGTGTAGTGGGGAAAAAAACACTGAATTGAGGTAGCCTAGGTTTAAAACCTTCCTCTACTGCTTTCTCATCTATCAAATGAGACTTGGGCTGGATCCTCTTTAGAGTCCCTTCCAGCTCCACATCCCCTTTGAACTGTATGGAAACAGTAAGAAGAATACATTTAAGGAGTTGCCACATTTTGAAATTCATAGCATTTAGAGCTAGCAGGACCTTAGGGATCTTCTGGTTTAACCCTCTTGTTTTACAGGTGAGGAAATTAAGACCTAGAGAAGCAAAGCAACTTACCTAAGATCACTCAGGCAATAAGTTACAGACCCAGTCTTTACTCTGTGCACCACCAAGTTATCTCTGGGATACCCTGGAGCATAAATCATCTCCTCTAGCTCCTCTCCTGTTTCATTGTCTCTCAGCTTCTTAAACTGTCTATCCCAAAGGCTTGTATTCCTGAGCCAACCCCTCCTTCGAGAAGACCTGCTTTCCACCTGTCGTAGTACTTCTTGTCAGTGCTGTAGGTGGAGACAAAAGTAGCCCTAGGTGCTAATGTTGAGTCTTCAGGTACACAAAGGACTCAGTTGAGATTCACTTACATCTCAGAGGAAACTCTGGAGTGGCTCTCTTTATCCTAATAGTAATCACCATGATATGTGGCTTTTCTTACAATAGCCCTTTGAGCTAAATACAGTGATTGATATGTGAATCTCATCCATGTGAGTGTTTCCACAAAATGGCCTACATCCACTTCTGTCTGCTGACATAATCACCACCCCCAGTCAGGCCCTCACCCCCTCCCACATACACTATTATGATAGCCTCTTAATTGGTCTGCCTGTCTATAGTCTCCCCCTTCTCTAATAAGCCATCCCCCACATGAATATAACAATTATTTAACATTGTATGACATATATAACATTAATATAACAGACCAAAGCATAGGTTTGACCATGCCCAGCCCCATACTACTCTCTGCCCTAACCTCTCCAAGTCTTAAAAGTTGATTGGAGGGTACATATTGTCCTGCTTGCTAAATGCTGTTTAGGACTCTAGATAAAGGAGCTCATTCCTGCTTCCTCATCCTGTATGACTGGGAATCCCGAGCAGAGGGTCTCATCACCATGGACAGATACCAGTAGCACACAGACTGTTGATCACTTACCCGTCCTTCTCCCTGTTTGAGCGGCCCACCTTCTTTAATGGCTACACCTCTCTGCTGGCATCTTTTACAAGACTCTCTTCTCCTAAGCGCTTCTTCATTGGTGATATGTTGTAGCCTGTTCTTATCCATCACTGCTTCTCAAGTGCCCTTGGATGTACCTTAACTTTCTTTGTCCACACACAGTGTCTAAGATAATTGGCCTGTTGGACTAACTCTCAGGGTAGACAGGGAACTTATTTATATCCTTCTCTATTTCTTCTAAATGGAGAAACTGAGGTGACACCAGGTAGGTGGGTAGATTTGCCCAAAATCATATAGCTTGTAAGTGGTGGAGCAGAATTTGATTCCGGGTGTTCTGACTCTCAGTCAAATGCTTTGTCCCCCACATCATGCTTCCTCTTGTATGTGAGAAATCATCTCATGTGACCCTCTGACGTGGTTCCCTTTATATTTGGTTTTAGCATTGAAGGTCAGTGCCTCTTAGTTGAACTTTATGCATACAAACTACTTTGATAAGGGGGAGGGACAAGGAACTTAATTTGGTGGGGAAAGAATTTATTTTTAAAATGAAAATTTTGTTCTGTTTTCATTTAAAGCCAGTCTTAATATTTTGGGGTATTAAAGGGGAAATATTCATTACTTTGGCCACAAGAGGGAGCCCATCAGAAATAGCAGGAAAAATGGTTGGGATGCACAGTTCCATTGTAGCTCATTCAAAGGTCATTCATTCAGCAGATATTTGTTGGTTACCTGCTGTTCGCAGAACACTGTGCTGGGTGCTGAAGGAGGTGCAAAGCTGAGATAAGACAGCTGTCCCTGCCCTCAAGGAATTTACATTAGGCAGATAAAATGAGAGGGGAAAAAACCATCATAAATCCCCACAGAGTTAGCTAAAATTCACTATGAAATCCAGAAAGTAGACGATGTTTTGTTTTGGTTTAAGGGCCATCAGAAGGATTGAGGGTAGAGTGTCAGGGAAGAATTTTTTGAAGGAGGTAGAATTTTAATTGAATTTTAATAGAAAAATACTGGGGTTTGAGCAGTGAAGTGCCATACAGTCTGCTTCCATCTGAATTCTGTCAATATGTGTGGGATCTCTGAAAATTCAAGTTTACTAGCTATGTATGTTGTCTTCTTTTGCGAGTAAGCATCCTTTCCTTCACATATAAGATACCTCCTTAAGCGCCATAGTATGCTTTGTAGACTACATGTTCCACCATTCCAGAGAGGTGTCAGTAAGCCGTACTATCTGAGGCAGCACGGTATAATGAAAACAGCACTGGTCTGGGGGTCAGGAGGCCATTGTTGAGTCCTGAATTACTGTTTGTGTGACTGAACAACCTTCCCCTTCGGGGAGCTAAAGCAGTGGTCCACAGAGTCTTTCTTCACCTTTTTGGGAGGAGTCCAGAGAGCCGTCCAGTCCAGTAGAGCAAGTATTTAAGTGCCTACTGTAGACAAGGCGCTAAGGAAAACTAAGACATAGTGAAAACCAAAGAGCATGTAGTAGGATACTCCTACTAAGTAAGATAGAAAGAAGAATAATGAGCCCACAAACCAATATAAGAATTCTAGGCACTTGACATTTGCTGAGACCTATTCAGTGGCAGCATGTTTATATTGACTGTTTATTGGATGCCTCTTTTTGTCTTCAGAGGAGGGAAGCAGCCACCCGGAGTTGGAATGTGTCATCCTTCCCTTCCCATCAACTCCTTGCCAAATCAAGCCTTCATCACCTCTCACCTCCACTACATACTAGTAGTCTCCTATAGGCCTGCCTGCCTCTAGTCTCCCTGCACACTAATCCGTCCCCCACACAAATTTATAGAGTCAAAGCACAGAGCTGACCATTTCAAGTCCCTGCCCCAAAACCTGCAGTAGTAGCAAAGTGTTCCGGCATCTAAAGCTCTTCATAGAATTTTAGAAATGGAAGAAAAGTCATCGTCATTGTTATCTGATCCAAAATTGCCCTCTCTAAAGTTATCGGTGATCTCTTAGTTTCCAAATCCAGCAACCATTTCTCTATCCTCATTCTCCTTGACCTCTCTGCAGTCTTTGACACCACTGATCACTCTCCTTCTTGATTCTCCTCTCTAGGTTTTTGGGACACCAGCCTCCCCTGGGGTTTTCCACCTACCTATCTGCCCAGTCCTGCTCTGTCTCCTTTGCTGGATCCTTATTCAGATCCTACCCTCCAATCATAGGTATCCCTCAGAGTTCTGTCCTGGCTCCTCTTTTCTTCTCCCTCCACCCTTGGTGATCATTTGGTGATCTTATCAATTCCCATGGATTTAACTACCATCTCTATGCTGAGGATTCTCAATTTACCTTTCCTGCTGACTTCTCTCTGCTGACCTCCGGTCTCTCATCTCCAACTGGCTTCCAGACATCTCAGACTGGATGTCTATTACATATATTATTTTCAACATAGCCAAAACTGAACTCAGCATCTTTCTTCCTAAACTCTCCCCTGCCTTCTCTATCACTGTGGCCCTAGGGCAACAACCATCCTCCCAGTCTCTCGGGAGTCATCCTCCTTACTGTCTCTCACTCCCCATACACAAGCTATTCTTCAGGCCTGTCAATTTCACCTCTTAAATACATCCCCCTCACTATGATACTACCACCAGTCTGTTGCAGACCCTTGTCACCTCATGCCTGGACTACTTCAGTAGCCTGCTGATGGGTCTGCCTGCCTCAAGTCTCTCCCCACTCCAATCCATGCTCCATTCAGCCACTAATAGACTGACTTTCCTAAAGCACAGGCAGGTCTGACCTTGTCACTACACTACTCAATAACCTCCAGTGGCTCCCTACTACCTCCAGTATCAAATACAAAATACTCTGTTTATGGTCTCCATAACCTAGCTCTCTCCCACCTTTCCAGTCTTCTTAGACATTGCTTCCCACCATGGACTCTTTGATCCAGTGACACTGATCTCCTGGTTGTTCCACCAACAAGACCCTTCATCTCTCAGCTCCAGTCATTTTCTGACACTGTCTCCTAGCCTGGAATACTCTCCCCCAACTACTGACCTTAAAGGGCTTCCTTTAAGTTCCAATTAAAATCTCATCTTCTGCAGGAAACCTTCCCCAGTCCCTCTTAATTCCAGTGCCTTCCCTCTATTGATCATTTCCTATATAGCTTACTTTCTGTATATTTCTTTGCATGTTGTCTCCCCCGTGAGATTGTGAACTCCTTGAGGGAGCTCCTTTTCCTTTGTATCCCCGGGGCTCATCATAGCAGGTGTTTAATAAATGCTAATTGATCCAACCCCCACATTTTTTAGAGCTCAAGGTTACATACCTTGTACCTGGCAGCTAAGGAAACTCATGTCTTCAGACTTCTAGTCTAGTGATCTTTCTGTTCTACCATAATGCCCCCTCTTTCTTCCTATACTGATAATTATGAAATCCCAACACTAACTCTGTATCATATGGAAATAAATGTCAGAGCAGGTGATTCCTGGGAAATCTGCTTGGAGGACCCTTCATCATAACAGAAAGGTAGATTTTTCTTTCTGGAGCTCCTTCAGGCCTAATTAAAGAGCCCATTAATGAGCAGTTAGGGAGAGTATCTGAAAGCCATATGAATGTCCCTTTAGAATCTGTCTTAAGACACAAAGGTCCTAGAAATGTTACTGAGGGGAGATGAGGGGAAAAATGGAGGTTTTTACACTCTCCCCCAGTGGAGCTATAATTCCTGCCATGCGTGTTGTGGGTATTTTGCTGTAACCTCTTTGTGTTAGTTACTTGTGACAACTAGAACTGTTAACACAATCTTAGGTTATGCTAGTGTCCAAAACAGGGGCATGGAGGTCCCTGGGGAGAGAGGGAAGGTCATAGGCTGTTGGTTTGTGCTCTGGTTGTATATCATCTGCAATATAGGATTGAGTTTTGGGGAACCACATTTTAAAAGTGAGGTCAGTAAGCTAGAACGCAACCAGAGGAGGTTAGCTAGGATGGTGAGAGGTCTGGCAACCATCATATGAAGAAAAATTGGGATGAAGGAGATAGAAGAAGAAAAGTCTAATATTTAAAGAGCCTGTCTGTGAGAATACATTGACTCTGCTTTCTCCCAGAGGACAGAAATATAGAATCAATTAAGGGAAGTTAATAGGCAGCAGTTTTTGTCTCAACATGAAGCTTGGTAACAATTAGCATTGTCTAAAATTGGAATGGGTTGCCATGGGAGGTAGTGAGTTCTTATTTATTTTTGTGGAGATCTCCTTCACTGATGAACTCATTATCTTTCCCCTAAAACTCACTCCTCTTCAAACTTCCCTGTTTCTGTCAAGGTACTACCATCTTTCTAATCACCCAGGTTCTCTACATTGGTGTTGGCCTTAACCCCTACCCTCCCTCCTCACATGTCCAGTCAATGGCCAAATCTTGCCAATTCTGCCTCTGCATATCTCTTCTCTGCCTCTCTGCCATCACACTAGTTTAGACCTTCATCACCTTTCACCTGGAATATTGCTATAGTCAGCTTATTGTTTGCCCTTCCTCAAGTATCCACTCTTTTCAATACAGCCTAGATAAACTAATCATCAAAGTGATTTTCCTAAAGTGATAGTCTAATTATGTCACTTAATAAACTTTATTGGCTCCCTATTACCTTAGGATCAAATATAAGCTTCTGCTTGGCTTGTAAAGTCCTTCACAACCTAGCCCCAACCTACCTTTCCAACTTTTAGATATTACTCTCTTTCTCACACTCTGCGGTTCAGTTGGACTGGCTATCTTGATGTTCCTCACAAATAATACTCCCATCTTCTAGCTCCCCATCTTTGCACTAGCTGTTCCCCATATCTGGAATATACTTACCTCTCCTCACCAACACCTCATATAATCCCTTGTTTCCTTCAAAAACATGCTCAAACTCTGCTTTCTACCTGAAGCCTGTCATGATTCCTTCATCTTCCACCACATTTGACTTGAATTTATTTTGTGTGTGCTAATTTATATACCTGTTATCTCCCCAACAGAATGTAAATTCCTTGAGGACAGGGGTTGTTTCATTTTTGTCTTTTATTCCTAGCACCTATCACAGTGCCTGACATGTAGTAGATACATATTTAGTAAATGGTGTTGACTGATTCTCGAAATGGAGGTTAGATGACCGCATGTTGAGAACACTGCAAACAGTATTCATTTTTTGGTCATGGGTTGGACTAAGGAACTTTTCTGGCTCTGTCAGTGATTATATGACTGGATGAATTTTGTTACACACGCAGATACACAAACACACACACACACACACACACACACACACACACCCCTTTGCACACACCTTTGATGGCAAGCAGCTGTTAGGGAAAGTAGAAGAGAGGCATTCTACAACTACATTTCCTGTGGAGAAACCTAAAACCCAAAAGGTCTTTAATCAGAAGGTAAACCCCCAATTTTTTTAATCATTACTCCAGGACCAAGAAATTATTGCCTCTGTTAGATTACTGTGTCAATCATAACCTCTTGCTTTATGGAAAAGTTCATCTAACAGACTATTTAGCAAAAAGAAGAGAAAGATCAAAGTAGGATGGGTAGGTCTCAATCCAGCAATCCATATCCCTATAACTGTACTTACCAGAAATCCTAGCATTCATAGCCTTGGCCTCATAGGAGCATTTATAAAATTTTGAAGTTGGGAAAGGATCTTAAGTCAGCTACTTCATAGGTGGCCACATCCAACCCATAACACTCCTGAGGCTTGAACCAGTTTAAAATTTAACTGGAAAATATTTAACACAATGAGTAAAAATATGATAAAATATAAATTCATTACATTTTAAAACTGTCTATATGTGGCCCTCTAGAATTTTTATGTACAGGTTAGTGGCCCTATTTGGGCTTGACCCCACTGATCTAATCCATTCCCTACCTAATGCAGAAACCATGTCTACAGAATCCCTGATACAAATGATCATTTAGCTTTTGTTCAGAGACCCACAGTGACAAAAAGTTTCCAGCAGCCACCCATTCCATTGCGGGACAGTCCTACTTAATAGGAAGCTTTTCCTCAGGTTGAACCAACATCTGTTGTTTTCTGACTTTTATCTGTTGGTCTTAGTTCTGGCTTCTGAGGTCAAATGAAAAAAGTCTAATCCCTCTTCCATGTGATAGCCCTTCTAGTGTTTGAAAACAATGGTCATATCACCACTAAGTCTTATCCTTCTTATATGTGTTGATGAAAACAGCATATCCTTTCTGATACTCTTCTAGGAAACATTGTTGTATTGGAAGCGACAAGTTCTCCTCTACTCCTTCCTCACTGTGTGACTTTAGGACAAGTCACTTAACCTTTGTGCCTGATTTATCTTCTAGATCTAGCATTTTCTTGCCCTTTGCCCCTTCCATGCTCAGATGATTATCAAGTAAAGGCCAGAATGGGGCCTTGTGCATGAGAAGGAATCAGTAAATTTTTATAGACTGATTCATAGAGACAATACTGGGTTCCATCACCCTTCTAGTTTTTTTTCCTCAAACCCTGCCCCAGCTGGCTGCCAAGTTCCAGGAAAAGCTTCACCAGCAGTTGGATCCTCAGTAGGACAGACAGCTTGGTTGACTTTTGATATGTAAACAAGTTGTGGGGCAGCCAGCTCCCTCCCCCTCTCTGTAAAGACCCCCTCAAGATCTGAGAGGGAGCTCTCCTTAAGTGATGTGTTAGGGTCAAAATGTCGCTTTTCTGGATCAGAGGGAAGGAATGCTGATTGATGATATTTAATTTCTTTTGTCCAGAGTTAGTGACCTGTCCTTCCTCTTAAATAATATGACTCTTTGGACTTTTTTCCCTGAAGGTGAGCTCAGTGAGGTCTCCTCATTGTGCCCTTCGGTCAGTGGAAGGGACTGTTCCCGTGACCATTGTAGCATTAGCCTCCACGATCCCATGCCTGTGCTTTGTTACAGACTTTCCGCCTCTACCGAGAGTACAAGGACCACATCCTTGTGAAGGCCTTTGTAGAATGTCAGAAGAGAAGTCTTGTGAACCGCCGTCGTGTGAACCACACCCTGGGGCCCAAAAAGAGCCGTGCCCTGCCGTTTGTGCCCATGTCTTACCAGCTGTCGCAGACATACTATAGGTAAGTTCCCACACACCTATCAGAACTCAGGGGAGGGAGGCTTAATAGTTTATATTTTGCCAATTACATGTAAAAACAATTTTTAATGTTCATTTTTAAAAGATTTTGAGTTCCAAATTATCTCCCTCTTTCCTTCCACTGCTCCCTCATTGAGAAGGCAAGCAGTTTGACATAGGTTATACATGTGCAGTCATGCAAAACATTTCCATATTAATCATGTTGTGAAACAGACCCCCTCCCCCGCTCAAAAAAAAAGGAAAGTTGTATGCTTTGATCTTCATTCAGACTCCATCAGCTCTTTCACTGGAGGTGGATAGCATTTGTCATCATAAGTCCTTTGGAATTGTCTTAGTTGATTTTATTGCTGAGAATAGCTAATTCATTCACAGTTGATTATTATACAGTATTTCTGTTACCATGTACAGTGTTGTCTTGGTTCTGCTCACTTCACTTTGCATCAGTTCATGGAAGTCTTTTCAGGTTTTTCTGAAAGCATCCTGCTCATCATTTCTCACAGTGGATTAGTGTTCCATTGCAATCACGTGCCACAACTTGTTCAGCCATTCCCCATTTGATGGGTATCTCCTGAAATTCCAATTCTTTGTCACCACAAATAGAGTTGCTATAAATATTTTTGTACATGTAAATTTTTGAGCAGATGAGGCACAAGTCTGACCAAATCACTTGTTAGTTCTATAGAAGATAGAATGGAGGGAGGGTTGACTAGGAGCAAAGAGACCAATCGGGAAACTATTTCTATAGTCCAGAGGTAATGAGTGCCTAAACTAGAATAGGTGCTCAATGAATGAAGAAAGTAAGATGTATGCAGAGGTAGCATAGATGTAAAATTGATTAGACTTGATGGCTGATTGGCTGTTGGGAATAAAAAGCAAGCATCGGTGAGGTTTGGTCCGGATGATTAGATGAGTGGTGATACCCTCAACAGTGTGAAGGAGGAGTAGGTTGGAAGATCATGAACTCTATTTTGGACACGTTGCACTTGAGATGCCTATGAGACATTAAGGTGTAGTTGGAGATAAAAGATTGAAGTTCAGAACAGAAATTAGGACTGGTTATATGGAAGAGTCATATGAGTACTGATGATAATTGAATCTATGGGAACAGATGAGATCACCCAGTGTAGAGAATTTAGAGAGAAAGAAGAAGAGGTCCCCAGACCAGAGCCTTGAGGGACATCCACACTTAGGGGACGGGACATGGATGATTGTCCAGCAAAGAAGACAAGAAGAACATTCAGAAGGGGAAGGGGACAACTAGGAAAACACCGTATCATGGAAGCCAAGGAGAAAGAATGTCAGGTAGGTTGAGGACTGAGAAAAGAAGTCAAAGGTCATTGGTCACCTTGAAGAGAGCAATTTTAGTGAATGGTGGGCTCCAAAACCAGATTGCAGAGGGTTGAGAAGTGAATGGGAAGAGAGGAAGTGGAAGCACCAAGTATAGACAACTCTTTTAGTTTGGCTTAGAAAAGAAGAAAGATATAAGATGATAACTTGAGGAAATGGCAGGATCAAATGAAGATTTTTTTTTTTAAAGATGAATGAGTCCTGGGGATGTTTGTAAGCACCTGGGAAGGAGCCAGTAAACAGAAACATGAAAGAGGAAATGCTTGAGGAAGTAAATTCTCAGAAGAGATAGGAAAGGATAAAAACAAAGGCAAGGAGAAGAGCTACCTCTTTCTCAGACACTGGAGTAAGGGGGGAGACAAGGTAGAAAGATTTTAAAGTGTGGAGTTAGGGGAAAGCAGAGGGCTCACGTGGATGATCTTTCTTCTCAATAAGGTAAGAGGTGAGTCCCTCAACTAAGGGGCAAGATGACTAAGTTGAATGGGTGGTGTAGGAGGCTTGAGAAGAGTTTAGAATGGCCACTGTGGGGAATATGAGTCAGTTAGGAAAGAATTAAAGGATTAACACCTATACCCATGAAGCCTTAGCTGAGATTAAAGAGCAAATTGAACTAGGGTTCAGTTCTATAATAATGTTCATTCAGGCATTCAGAATCATAGGTTTAGAGCCAAAAGGATCCTTAGAAATGATGGACCTATTCATTTTGTAGATGAGGAAAATAAGGACAAGACAAGTTAAATGCCTGCTCTCTCCAAAGTTACCAGTGATCTCTTAATTTTGAATCTAATGGCCTGATCTCAGTGCCCCTTGACCTCTCTGTAACCTTTGATACACTATCTCTCACCATCTTTCTCCCCCCTGTCCAATCAGTTATTAAGTCCTATGAATTCTGCCTTTGCAATAATCCTTGTATGAGACCTTTTCTCTTGACACTGCCTCCACCCTGGTGCAGGCCTCCTCTCCTCACATATGCCCTATTGTAGTGGCCTTCTGGTGGGTCTCCCTGCCTCAACTCTCTTCCCATTCCAGTCCATTCTCCAGTCAGCTATCAGATTGATTTACCTAAAGCACATGTCACCCCCTTCCCCAATTCAGTAAATTCCAGTGGCTCTCTATCACCTCCAGGATAAAATAATAAAATCCTCTGTTTGGCTTCATAACCTGGCCCTTTCTTACCTTTCCAGTCTTCTTATCCCTTACTGTAGTTCACATACTTTATGATCAAGTGATTCCATTCGTAGCTAAAATCCCACTTTCTTCAAGAAGCCTTTCCCAATCCCCCTTAATATTAGTGCCTCTTCCCCCCCCCCCCGCCCCCCACCGAGTTTTCTCTGATTTATTGAGTGTCGGAGGGTGTAGGGGGTTGGGTATACACCCACCCACCCCCCCCCACGCACACACATATTGTTTGTACATAATTGTTTGCATATTGTCTCTCCTATTGTATGAAGTTTTTACCTTTCTTTGTATCCCCAGGGCTTAGCACATGCAGCTGGCACTTAGTAGGTGCATAATAAATACCTGTTGACTTTTTGCCCAAAGTCACACAGATGTTAAGTAGCAGAGGCAGTACTCAAAGCAAACTTGATTCCAAATTCTTGATTCATTTAACCTTCTTAAAATTGCCGTTTTAGAGGGGGACAAGGACTTGAGTATGTATAGGAAATTTAAAAAGGAAGTCTTTCATCTCCATAGAAATTTGGGATTTGTTTTCATTTAAAACCAAAATAAGTTTTTTTCTCCTTCAGCCCTACACTGAAGGTCTTCTCTTGCTTATTTATCTTTTTTTTCCCCAATACTTAGGATTTTTACATGGCGATTTCCCAGTACAGTCTGCACAGAATCTTTCCAGTTCTTTGAGAAGGTCAAGGCTGTTGGCCAGGCAGACCAGCCAGATAGTTTCTCCTTCAAGGAACCAGAAGGTGCCATGACTGATATGGTATCATTTTCATTGGATGGTCCTGGTGGCCACTGCGTGGCCATCCTCAGCCTTTTCTCTCTGGGCCTTCTTGCGGTGGATGTGCGAATCCCTGAGCAGATCGTGGTGGTGGACAGCTCCATGGTCGAGAATGAAGTCATGAAGAGGTAAGACCAGCAGCTGCCGCCAGAGGAAAATGTCATCAGTAGCAGTATGGTGGTTGTGGTAGTGGTGGCGGTTACTCACCTTTCTGTAACTCTTCACATTTCACAAAATGCTTTTCTCACCTTTTTCTTAGATAGACATACTAAGTCTTGATGGGCCACATTTTAAAGTGAAAAAAACTTTTTCCAGGGCCAAATAACTACTAAGTGTTAACTCCAAGATTTGAACCCAGGTCTGCTGCCTCCAAGTCCAGGGATGTTTATATGATAGCATGACTTCCCATAGAATATAGGACGTGTTAGGGCCTGAAAGGGCCTTAAAGATCATCTGTCTATTATAACCCCTCATTTTATAAATGAGGAAGCAGAGAGCCGAAGAAGGGTCCTAGGTCATACCACAATCAATGGCAGAATCTTACTGGACAATCTATCTATGTTTGCATGTTTTTATAGGTTTATTTATGGACAAAACTTTTAAAAATGGGGAAACAGAAATAGAAAATCATAAGAAGGACCGCGGTGACAAAAAGGGTTGGCTGAAGTTAAATTCTGCTGATAAAAATACTTAGAATCGATACTGTCATCAAGTAGCCACTATTCAGTTCAATGCGTTATAAGGATACCCTGTTTGCAAGCAGTGTGCCAGGCACTGGGGGAGGGGATTTCTGTCCTCGTGGAGCGTACTCCAACGGGGATTGTGTGTATATGTGTCTGCATTAGAAATTGGAATATGTGAAATGCATAAGACAGATACAAAGTGATTTTCAAGATAAAAGAAAAGAAACCATTCTTAGCTGGGAAAATCAAGGAAGGCTTTTTAGGAAGTAGCGTTTGAGTGGGTCTGAAAGGGTGCCACAGCATAGAGCACAGTGTGAGCAGAGGCAGCTACAGGAACGCCATGTGTGGGGGCAGTGAGCAGTCTGGTCCAGAGAAATAGTATGACATGAGGCTGGATGGCACCAGATTGGAATGGAGTCACATGTCAAGCTAAGGAGTGTGGTCTTTATTCTCTAAGCGGCAAGGAACCAGGGAATGACTTTTCTAAAACAAAACATATGTAATATGATCTATGTGTTAGGAAGATAAATTTACCAAATGTGTGCAAGATTGGGGTTAGAGGAAGAGGTTAAAAAACTATTGCAGTAGTTGAGACAAATGGTAATGAGGACTACCAGCCGGGACATCCAGTAGGCCATCAAAAATCTAAGTGCCACCAATAGCCTTTACCTTCAAGAAGTTTACACCCTAAAAGAGATAGAACAAATAAACAAACCCTTCTCTAATGGTTCATTTTGAGACTTCTCTTGAAAGGAAGCATTTTATTTGGATAAATACCATTTTTTTTCTCTTAGCTTGGCAAAGGATGGTAGCTTGGAAGATGACGACGAAGAGGAGGAAGAACTGGATGAGGGTGCTGCAGCCAAACGCAGGATTGAAGTGAAGCCCCACCAGGCTTCCCACACCAACTACTTACTGATGCGGGGCTACTATGCCCCTGGTATCGTCAACACCAGGAACCTGAACCCCAATGACAACATTGTGGTGAATTCTTGCCAGATGAAAATGAAGCTACGGTGTACCCCACTGCCCACGCACCTCAGCACCCCCGGTAAATGCCCCCTTCCCAGGAATTTGATACTATCATTCCTGATCAGGCACACTTCTTGCACAGAAACTGCAGGTGCTCCAAACTCGGGACAAGAAGCAAGGAGTCCTGGGTGGCAGGTTATACGCTTAGCCAGCCGGACAAAGACCTGAAGTGCCATAGGAGTCGCTTATTGGCCTGCCCCAATTCATTCCTAGCCCTAGGTGCTTTTTTCCCTGTGTAGAGGGATGATAGATGATTTAGAGGATTTTTGTTTTTACCCTTGTACTATGAAACCCTCCTCAGACCTCAAGACTTCATTCTTTTAACTTTGAAAACCTCTTGGAAGGCCAGCTTTGATGCAGTGCATGCAGTCAGCACTTAATAAATGTTTGGACAGTGGATAAAATGCAGAATAGAACTGAGTCAAGGAAAATCATTGTTGACTGAGGACTGCCTAAGTGCACCAGACCCTATTGCTAGGGATACAAAGGCCAATAAGACCAGATCAGGGTCTTCCCAGAGAGTTTACAGGCTAGTCGGGAAGACAAGATAGAAATACATGAACAATGGGGGGCTTTAAGATTTTGTTCATTGTTAATCATGGATGGCAGGGCAGTGCATAGTCAATTGACAAATGGATTGTACAGTGATTGCTGTAGGACATCAGAGGAGGGGGAAATCACCACTCCACACTGGGCTGGGCTGGACTGAAAGGTTTTTAACAAAGGAAATGAAGATTAGTTGAATCTGAGAATTACAGTATGCATAGGATTTAGATGGGCACAGATCAGAAAGGAGGACATTCCGGGAAAGGCAAGAAAAATTGTGAGGAAGAAATATACAAGGATAATTGTATGGTAAGTAAACCAGTTTATAGAAGAAGGTTTAGGAATCGTACTGTCTCTTGTCTTGTGATAGTTTGTAAAACTCTCCCATCCATCCATGGTGATTGTGTTTGTTCTCTTTTCAGTGATGTCTGTAATGGATCAGACAACAGTTGGGGTCACCTGCCTCCCTGATGCTTTTACCAGATTGGTAAATACCCAGGAAAATTCCTGCAGCATAGATGAGCTTGTGCAACAACTGACGAATAATGGGTATAAGCCTGCAGATGTGTCCGCTGCTTTGGAGATCCAGAACACCATTGCAGCAGCTTCCCATTTTGGGGTAGACAGAGTGGAGCTGAGCACCCAGTTCTCCAGCTTAGAGAAGAGAGACTTTGAGCGCACAAGGACCCTCGCAGAGTACATCCAGGTTAGTTGGGCATCAATTTTCATTATCAGTTTTATTGTAAATTGGCCACTGCCGATATAGGAAGAATATAAATGCAAAAGTTCTTTGAAATGTATTAACTAAATAATAACAGCCCACATTTTTGTAGCACTTTTCACTTTGCAAAATGCTTCTCTCACAGCAGCTTGTGAAGGAGGTAGTAGTTTGGGGTGTTTGACAGCCCCTCTGTTTCACAGATGAGCACAGGGTGGAGATGCGAAGACAGGGACCTGCTCACAGTGTCTGAGGTTGGAGGGATTAATACATCCTGAAGTGCAGGGAGCATTTGAACAAAGCTAGTATTCATCCAGGGGACAAAGCTAGGGCCTTAGGTAAAGAAAGGATTTCTCTAGGACCTGCCTGTGGTTTCCTCAGATTCAGAGCCAAGGACAGTCTTTAAAAGAATTGCTCAATGAGTGATCATTTTTACAGATAAAAGTCACCCTTTCACGTTGCTTCCTGGTACAGAGCCCACACTTCAGAAAGTCAGAATCACATGAATCTCTGTTCTGTACGCCACAACAATTTCGCATCTGAGGCATTCTGGGCTGGTGATCCGGGTCAGATCACTTAACCTCTTGTTATCATAGGCAATTCTAGAAAATTGTTTGTTATAGATAAGTTGCAAATCTGTTGTACAGGTGGACTCACTGGTCTAGACCATTTAAAAATGGGTTTGGATCTTGCCCTGGATTAATCAGGGCTAGACATATTGCATGTGTATTGGAGAAAAAAGAAATGTTCCAGTCACTACTGTTTATGCTTAGCATTAGAAAATATGAAACCACTTTTTTCTCTTATGATCTTATGATCATCTGCTCTCTCCTGTGTGTCCTGTATATATAATCTTTTAAGGCCTCCAGAGACCCAGGAATCTCAACTTTATCCCCAGCAAAAGATCTGAAATTCTCAGTGAACAGCTTAGATTAATTTTGTATGATCTACTATCACTATTGGCCCTGAAGTTTGAAGTGGGAAATAGAGAGTGAGTGGGTGGTAAACTTTCCCTGTCTTAGTCACCAGTCTATATTGAAGAAGACCCAAAGACTGCAGGAAGCCTTTTTTCCCAGGTAGGATTCTAATTAGATGTACAAAGAATAATTTCTTCCAATCCCTTTGGTGTAAAGATGAGGAAACTAAGACTCAGAGAGCTTAATTGCCCAAGTTCATACAGCTAATTAGTAACAGCTCGGACTAGAACCTGATTTCTGTCCCCAGTAAACTCCTCCTTTCCCCTCCCACTGCACCCAACTCAGAATAGGTAATGAGAGCCAGGTACAAACAGCCTACAGCCCAGCCCACCTGTGGAGGTGGTGCCCACATGCTTCCTGTGAGGCCCCGTAGTCCTAGCTACATATTTGAGAAGCATTGAACTGTAGGGCCAGAAGCTAAGAAAGTGAATACTGCTTGTGTCACCCACTGGCTACCTCTCCAGATTGTGTATATTGATAGGAATAGATGCTACAAGCTTCTCTAGCAATCCCGGTCTCTGACAATTAGTGACTTAAAAGTCCTTGTGATTCGATAGAACTTCCAGAGGTGATCACGTCCCCCACTGCTGCCTCTAGATGGGCAAATAGACTGATTCCTGTTAACCACAATTTAAAATAAATGTGTATCCAGAACCTAAAGAACTCATGATGGCTGAGTCTATCCCTCCCTCCTGGTCTGGTTTTAATGGAAGTGTATGTTTGTGGATCACATTGTTTTAGTTATAAACAGCTGCTGGGATTTCCTCAGCCAGGGCAGAAATTTTCACTTCCTCAAGGGAGTCTCCATTTCCTCAAGGTAGAGTCACTAAATTCTCAAAACAATTTTAAATTCACTTTCATTTTTAAAAATAAATGTCTGTACCTTGAGTGCTGGGGTGGGGGGGGGGCAAGGAGAGAGATAAGGAACAGGGTGCTGGTGTTGAAAAATCAAACATGATAACTAACTTTTCCAAAGTTGAGTCACCACCCTCCCTAGCTTATGACAAGCAGGTAGGATCAACTAAGAAGTGACAAGGTGGAGCTAACTCTAGGTATTGAAGTGAAATGCCTTAGTTATCTCTTACCAAAGCAGAGGGTAAAAAGGGTATCCTTTAACCTTCCAGACACTCGTCTCCTTACGGCCTAGTCAGTCCAGCAAAGTTACGCTGCCTCGCTTCCCCATACTGTCAGAGGGGGAGATGCAGAACACAGTCAACAAATACTTATTAAGGGGGCCTTTCTGCTTTTCCTAGGACCTCTTAGCTCTGCACCAAGTATTGGAAGTTGGAGGCAACACTGTGCGCCTGGTGGCAATGATCTTTGCCCAGCCCTGGCTGTTACACTCAGTGCGTTTGAAGAACAAGGAGGAAGAAGCTGATGTACAAACAGAGGATCTTCACCAGCCCAGCCAGAAGCCGCCACTGAGAACCCAGGAGGAGCTCTCCAAAGAGAAGAGCTCCCTTGAGGAAACTGAACTGGGCCCTCGGGAGACCAAGAGGAAGGCCCTGCACAGCAGCCACATGGGCCCTGACCCCACCCACGAGGGGACAGTAGGTGATTTGGAAGGAATGAACGAGCCTCCCACAAAGAAGGCTGTTCTGAAGGATATACGCCTAGAGCATTGCCCCAGTCCAACTGAAGAGAAAGGAGCTCTCCCTGCAGACGGAGAAACGAGAACCCTAGAAACTCCAGCACCCCGAGCTCAGTTAGAACCAAGTGGAAGTGACCCTCTCATAAGCATATCAGAGACTGAAGGCAATCAGGCAAATACCAGTGGCCTGGAAGTCCCAGGCAAAGAGCAGCTTGGAAATCAGCCCCAGGCCCCAGAGGGCTATGAGGACCCAAAAGGTATGGCAGCAGCTTAAGCACTGTTTGAACTGGCGTTGACACCAGATCATTCTCCCCAGATTATTAATTTACCACTGTAGGCCAATTCTTAGCACTTGGGTTTAAGGTGAGAGAAAATTCAAATTTTCTTGTTAATATATCACTTTATATTCTGCTTGACAGCTTTCAAAGTGCTTTCATATACACTATCTCACTTGAATCAAAAAATAACTGAAGAGGAAACTGAGGCTCAGAAAAGTTAAGTGACTTGCCTAGGGTCATGGAGCTAATAAATGTCTGGGGTAGGACTTCTTCTGACAACTCGTCCAGTGCTCTTTCCCTTATGACATGCATAAAATCTTAGCAGTTTAGGGACCTTAGAAAGGATCTAATCCAAATTCTCACCTTACCTACTGCATCTACAACCTCCCAGACAGGGGGTCATCATCCAGGCTCTGCTTAAACACTTTCAGGCATTTCATCCTGTTCTTATACAACTAGACTGCTGTATGAGGGAGTTACCTTGCAAATCCCAGAAGTGAGAACTGGCCTGATCCATGGCTGGACCAGCTAATGCCTTCAATGTGGGGTCTGGACTGTGCTGCCTCATTTACCACGGACAGCACAGTGAGTGAGGACAGGAAGGATGAAGGGCATCATGGCCTTTGTGAGGCTCCTCTGCTGCTCCCTTCAACATGTAGGCCTCTCTGCAGCTGATGAGCCTGATGACAGTGACAACAAAGGGAAGGAGCCCTGGCCTTGCTGTCAGAAAGCTCAGCCTGGCATTTGTCTCAGCTCTGCCACAGGTCATTTAGCTAACCCTGCTGAGCCCAAGTGGCCTTCTGTGTGAAACAGGGGTGACACGTAGACCAGCAGCAGCAGCCCCATTGGTGTATCTGAGGAGAAAGCTGTGAAATGTGCGCTGAGGCCCTGCAAGGCCATAGCGCAACTTCAGATTATGCGATTTAGCAAGAACTGACTCTTGAAAATCAGAAAGAGAGAAAGGCTAGCAAGGTATGGTGTCTACCAGCTTCCTATTCTCTTCCTTCCTTGCTGTGCTTTAGGAGCTGCACGAACTAGGTATATGACCTTGGGAGAGTCACCCCACCGCCCCTTCTGAGCCTTGGTTTCCTCATCTGTGAAGTGGGAGTACTTGTACAGCCTCTGCCTCTCTGAGCTGTTGTGAAGCTCAAATATGATAGTTGGTGGAAAGTACAATGCAAATGTCAGCCCTAACTGTTATTGTTACCTTTGGGGGAATATTCTTTTCATCTTAGGCCCACTTAATTTTTCCAGAAACCTTTACAAAAAGCATACTCTAGCTTTAGTTCTCTTTTGTCCAAAAGAAGCTTTCTTAATGACAACAGGGACTGATTTTCCATTTTTTTTTTTTAAGTATAAGATCTCAAAGCTATCCTTCAATTGGAAGAAAACCATGTAGCAAAACAAATGATAGTTGGGAGACAGCTTTTTCTGGGTCCCTGAGTGTAGTAAACCTTCCCACTGAGAGCCCTGCTAGGATTCAGGGACTTGGGTTTCTCGTGCTCTCCTGGGTTCTGTTCAAAGCAATTTACTGACCACAGATATTCTGTCTCCCAACCAGATGGTCACCCACAGGGTTAGCACCTCAAGAGTCCTAAAAAGATAAAAGTGCCTTTTGTGACCCAGGTGAAATAACAAATTTCTCCTCAGCAAAGTAAACTCTTTCTCTAAAACTTGTAGCCTTGTAGAAAACTAAATGTTTCAAAAATGGCAAATGACAGGTAGAAAAAAAAATTAAATCTCATTAGAAATGCAAGCAGCTAGAGGTGATTCTAACAAAGAATGGTACAGGTAATTGGGTAGAAGGAGGCAGTGATAGAAATATCAATGGGAAGTTGCTTCTGGATCATTTATTAGGAGATGACAGGAAAAAGAGGTGAGCCTAACTCTGGGTTAACTTTATCTGAGCCTCCCAGATAATCGAGCTTTGATTGTACTTAACTACGTCCCCATACCTGCTAGTATGACGTTTTGACAGCAGTCAGTAACAAAGTGACTTGTGGTTGGTTGGTTTGTTTTTCCTCTTATCCAAAGGCTTCATCAGGTAGCTCACGTATCTGTAGTATAAAGTTTACAAAGACTTTAGCCCATAGCAAGCCTGTAAAGTAAGTGGTGCTGATAGTGTCATCCCTCCTGTAGGGATGGAGCTTGAGGTATCTAAGGTTCTGAAGGTAAATGACTTGCCCGTAATGGGTTCCTAGGATATGTCAAGTGAGATTTAAACTCGTGCCTTTAGATTGCAAGTCCAGCGCTCTTCCCATAGTGCCGTTTGGGGTGAAGGTCATCTAGGAGACAGTATAGGTCCTAACTAGTTCCCACTTATGATAGAAGCATTGGACTAATCAATCAACAGGTGTTTTATTAAACACCTACTATGTGCTAGCCATGCAAAGGTCCCTTGCAGCTCTTCATACACAGGTTCAGGTTAATGAAAGTGTTAGTATAACAAAACTTAGTTATTCAGTCTCATGTTATGTTCAAAAAAGTCCCAAGGCATATCATTATCTGTCTGAATCCAAAGCCACCCCTTCCCTGAGAGGCCAACACCCTTTGAGGCAGTGCCTCTTCCTACCAGAACGTATTTGTTAAGTGTTATTGCCCACTCCTCCTTGCTCCATTTATAACCTTTTCTTCCTCTCCTGTCATATGTCTGTTGGCCTAAGAATGTCTTCTTCAGATAGTTAGTCTTTATAGACTTCATGGAAATATTGCTTAGGCCCATATTCCTGGTAATGAGCACTAAGTCCAGTTTTCTACAGGCCCTATCTGCAGACTGGTTCAAAAGGAATGATTCTTGTTCTTGTGAAAAGGCATGTTTGTAATGCTTTCTTTCTGTTGTTTTTCTAACAGAGTATCTTGGAGCAGGCAGCCTCTCCCAAGCAAACCGGGAAAAGTGAGTAGGGTTAAAGGGTTGTTTTTTTCACTTAGGTTGCATTGATGCTTTTTGTATTTCAAACTAAGATGGTTTCCAACGTAAAAATTCCATAACAAAGAAAAACAAGTAAGCAAAACTGACCTATAGCAAGACTAAGACTGACAGCATATACAGTCATTCCCCTCTGTTTTTCTGCTCATCCTCAGATGTTGACTCACCAGTAACACTGATGCCAGGTGTAAGCACTGAATCCATCCTCTGTTTCTCCAACAGGGAATGTGAGAATGTCTGCTTCATTGGCAGGCCCTGGCGCATTGTGGATGGCCATCTAAATAAGCCAGTTTGTAAGGGGATGATGGAAGCTGTCCTCTACCACATCATGACCAAGCCCGGCATCCCCGAGAATACCCTGCTGCAGCACTACCAAGGAGTCCTGCAGCCCATTGCAGTGTTGGAAATTCTCCAGGTACATACACAGGTGTAGAAAAAGATGGTTGTTCTCTAGAGCACAAGTGATAAAGACTCAGTTTTAGGTTTAGTTGTGCTTTGGAGAACAAGGAGACAGAGAGACAGAGAATTCTCTGATTTTTAAATGGACCTTAGCAATCTGGGTCTCCCATCTTTCAAGTAGGAGAATGTGGATGATTCAGTGCAGACCATCTATTGTGCTGGGGAAAAAATTCCAAGTACGTGTCCTTCAGACATGAGCACAGACCTACTTCATAGGCTACTAGAACTGAGAGATTCAGGGATCATCTAGCCCAGTGAGTTAATGAGCAAGCATTTAAAAAGAGCCTACTTTGGGGCAGGCACTATGCTAAGCACTGGGGATGCATGAAAAAAAGGCCAAAAAAAACCCAATCCCAAGTCCCTGCTCTCAAAGAGCTTCGTAGTCTGTTGGGGGAGAAGATGTGTAAATAGCTACATACATACGAGATGTGTCATCTAAATAGGAGGTTATCTCAGAGGGAAGGTTCTAGAAGTGGCAGGACCTGGGCTAGACCTTCCACTTGGCAGAAAGTGGAATGTGAGCTGATTCTGCTGAAGAAGGACAGAGGCAAGGAGCATCCCAGGCATGAAAGACCCGAGGCCCAGAGACTTTGAATGACTTCCCCAAAGCCACATATCTGGGAAGGGGAGGGAGGGGGACACTTGTACTAGGACTTGAATACTTAGCTCCAGGTTGGGATGCTCTTTTCCACTGTGTCGTGAATATCAAATTTATGTGTGAAAGAAGTTCTCTTTGCACAGGTACTCAGATAGCTTAGAAAGAAAAGCAGTCTAGAGAGAGGCTGCATGGTGACTGGCACTCACTCCCAAATAGAGCGTCTGTGGGAGAGCATGGCCAAGAAGTGCACAGGATGAAAAGGCTCAGACCAGTGGGGAGGCACACTGATCTGTCTAAAAGACAAGATCTTAAAGACCGTCTTGGTTATTTCCTCAGGGTCTAGAAGCTCTTGGCTGTATCAGAAAATTCTTCCTAAAAAAGCCACCTGGAGTCTCCCTCTTCTCCAAACCAGTAATCGAAGAGGAGGTGATGGCCCCTGGCCTGAGTGAGAGGTCGACCGTATTTTATGAGCCCACCATAGACTGTACGCTCCGCATGGGCCGTGTATTCCCACAAGAAGTGAACTGGAACAAATGGGTGCAGATGATCCATTTGTAAGAAGACCTGTTTGCAATTACTTCTCCCAACATGGTTAGATGAGAGGAGACAATTGCTTGGGAGCTATGGATGGATTTCCCAGCTGGTGATTTGCAACAGCTCTGGTGCTGAGTGATCTCTTCTCTTCCCACTTCACTCCCAATTATGACCTTGTGTTTTCTGGGCTCCAGCATTGCCTCAGGCCAAGAATACCTCCTGCTATGAAGGAGCACAATCATGTCAACAGTGAGACACCCCCCCACCCTCCATCGTGAGAAGAACCAGACTCAGTGTGCCCCATTGATGTCTATCAATAGGATTGGCCTCAGGAAATAGGCCCAGTGACCAAGGTGGGGTCTGTAGTCAGCCAGCTATACAGAAAAGAAACGTCAGTTCTCTTTTATCCCACGGGCCCCTCTCACAGGCTGCCTTCCCCCAGGCCAACCTCATGGTATATCTTAGTAGGAGCATCTAAATTAAAGGCCTTTAGCCCACTGCCTTCTGGAGCACCAGAAGTGTCATGGACCTAATATAAACCCAGTCTGATACAGACTGCCCAGACCATGCGTTATTCAGCTGCCAACACCAGGTGCTGAATGAATGCCTCATTCATCTTCTGCCTCTGTCACACGGGAAGGGAGGGATCTAGCTTTGGGAACAGGAGTTCAGATGGTAGCTTCTGAATTTCAGAGCTCTGAGGAATTTTACTGGGGAAATCGGGCCTCACCAGTTGTCCAGAGAGCCCCAAAGAGCCTTATGATTTACTCTTTCCAGCAGGCTCACTTTGGTGCTTCTTGTATTAGCTAGACCCAATGCTTAATGCACTTAGCTGGTAAGGAGCAGCCCCAAATTTTAGCTCTGGAATGGGGGCTGATATTGAATGTAAATATGTGATACTACATATGTACTCTCTCCCAATCATCCCGTCCCCACAACCCACCTTTTTTATATGACTTGTATTGGTTTCTCAGTCACTGCAGTTGTGTGGTTTTTTTAATTGTAAATGAAGTTGTTCTGATGTATAAAAGTTTCAGTTTCATTGAATTGGGGTGGGGGGCGGTGGGGGGGGGTGGCCATAAGAGTGCTAGTTCTTCATAATCCTCTTAGGTGGGTCATAGTTCCAGCTGCCATATGGAAACAGTGCAATCCCTACCATATCAGGGCACATTCCCATGACATTAACAAGAGTCCCATAATATTAATAGCTGGCACCTACATGGTGACATTAGTGTCTGCAGTGTGTTTGCCGCATCATCTCCTTTGATGTTCACGATGATGCTGATGAAGGTAGGGTAGATATTGGTATCCCCATCTTACAGATCTTTTAAAGGGAAACTCAATGATTAAATGACTTATCCAAGATCACACGCTAGCAAATGGTAAAGTACTGGAAAGAACTACACAGGTCATCTAGTCCAACCAGTGCTGGAGCAGGGATCCTGTCCACAGCCAACAAATACTTCCTAAGCATCTCCTAAGTGTTGCTGTGAATAAAATAATTCCTACTCAGACTTAGATGGAAATATTCCCCCGATGGTCATTTCAGCCTCCACTTGATCCCCAGTAATAGGGAGAACATGAAACTCACCAGCAGCAGCTCATTCTATTTTTGTACATCTTGAATTATTAAACAAATTTTCCCTTCTGTTGAAACAAAATCGACCTTCTCTGCAGCTTCTAGTTCTGCCCTCTGGGACCAAGCGGAATAAATCTGATCCCTCTTTGATTTGAACCTGGGTCTTCTGGTATCAGATCCAGAGGAGCATATTGCTTGAGAGTCATGAGAAAGGATGAGGGTGTGTAGGCCTGTGGCTCTGAGCTTTACTCTACTTACTGCCTAAGAACTGATCTCAACACTCCAGGCTCAGGACAGTATAGCAGAGTAGACTGTCCTTCTCATTCCTTCTATGTGGCCCAGAATCATACCAAGGGGGAAAGGGACCCACAAATAGGAGTGCAGGATAAAACAGAGAGACCGGAGGGGCTCTGGCATATCTAGATCTTACTGGGTTTTATTTGATGCCTAATTTTCATGGGTTAAACATGTGTGACTCCAAGGTTCAGTAAATAAGGATGAGGAGGAGGAGAAAAAGAAGAGGAAGAAGAAAGAAGAGGAAAAGGGAGAAGGAAGAGGAAGAAAACGGAAGAATAAGAACGAAGAAATACCCGGGACAGGGGGACGGGCAGGTGCAGAGAGAAGGTGAGGGGGTGGGATAGCAAATGCTTTTAAGTATTTGAAATTCAGCACTCCTCAGTGGAAGTAGGGATTTGAGTCATTCTCCTTTGTTCCAGGAGCAGCAAGTAGAGCTTAGAGAGAGGCAGACTGCAGCTCTGTGTAAGGGAGAGGCTGCCTCAGGAGGAAGCTATTTGCCGTCCTGGGAAGCCTTGGTTCAAGTGGATAACCATCTGTTATAGGGGGGATTTTCTCTTAGCCATGAGTTGAACATGATGCCCTCTGAGGAGATCAATAATTCTGAAAAGATGTGGGATCTTTGAAGACTAGAATAGACCAGCACTGTAAATAATTTTCTGAGGTTACAGGAATTCAAATTAGCCTGCACGGGCATTTTACTTCCATGTACCCTCCCTTCTAATCATCGCCTTTTTTTTTGTGCCCTAGTCACGGTGACTTAACTTTTTGAAAATCTTGACCTCTCTCCCTCCCTGTCATGTATCTGTTTTCAATTTGTACCTTACCTCCCTTAACTTCCCTCTTTCTACACAGAAAGCTTCTGTCTGTCATGTATTTTTTTTTAATGAAAGCGAATTGATGTTTTTTGAGAATTTAGTGACTCTTTGGAGGTTTTTTAGTGGTTCTCTTTGGAGAACCACACACGTCACATCCCCTACTTCCCCTGCTCCCCAGAGAAATCCCAGCCAATAGATAAGGGAACCCTGGCAGCTAGCTCCATGGTTCAGAACAGGAAGGGAAGTACACTTTACGGGGGCTACAGGCTGCCCCTTTAATGGCCTGCTCTAATAAGAGATGAATATAGCATCTGACCTCCATCAAAACCTGTAGTTCAGAGAGAAAGCCAGCAGGTGGCACAAAAAGCATATATTGCCACCTAATTCTGTAGTTCACTATTTCTGGAACAGGTGGGTAACCAATACAATACAATAGAAGCTCTCTCGCACCTTGCCCTTCCTCTGAGGCAAGGTTCTCCCCACCTTCCTCAGGTTAAGGTCTGTAATACCCAAAAGGCCTCTAGAACTCCGGAGCTCTGCACACTTACACATTCAGTGGCGTTTGGCCTCTTCAGGGTGTTTTGGGTTCTTGTTTTGGTGGAGAGCAACACGCACTTTAAAAGCTTCTGAAATAAGACAGTTATGCCTTATACCCTGCCCTTCTCTTCTACCCAAGCTCTGCAGCAACTACAGAGATAGTAAGAAGATTCTCTGCCTCCATCTAGAGATTGCCACCCGTCTACCTTGCGGTGGCCCGGGCCAGAGTATACAACCTGTGGGGCTCCCAATTAACAACCCTTCTTACCACCTCATTCAGCTAGTTTTGCCAGGACCAGAAAAGGCACCAATATGCCCATGATTGAGAACCTGCCTTAATGAAGTAAGATTGGCATTCAAAAAGCATTTTTCCATACCTGTATACAAGGAACCACTGAGGATACAAGCATAAAATGGAGCCCAGTTCCTGCCTGAAGGAGCAAGGAGACTATCCTAGTCTAATTGAAAGGATAGCCAAATGGTTTGTGTCCATAGATAAATATAACCACAGATAGGGGAGTTACAGGGGCAAAGGTGAGATCCAGACAGTGCTCTAGGAAAGTCTAAAGACAGAACCCTTTCAGGTAGTAATAGCAATAATGACGGTAGTATTTATCCAGTGCCCTAAGGGTTACAGAGTGTTTTGTACGTTAACTCATCTGATCCTTACAACCTGGTAAGGAGGTGTTACAATTATTCCCATTTTATAGCTAAGAAAGTAGAAACACAGGTTAAGTGACTTGTCCCAGGGTCACACAGCCAGTAAGTGCAACTGAGGCAGGATTCAAACTCAGGTCTGCCTGATTCCATACTCCATAATCTTTTTTTTTTTTTTTTTTTTTGGTGCGAGGAAGGGGTGGGGTGCAGAATTTGGAAAGCAACACCCGGACTTTTTGGTGTCTCCCATGTTTTCATATAGCCAGCCATTCTTTTCCTCCATATTTAACTGTGGTATGATGGTGCATTAGCCCTTTGATGTTATCCTTGGTTCTGCCACTAACTGTGTGAAGCCTTGGGGAAGGCTCTTTGGACTTAATTTCCTCCACTTTAAAATGAGGGGTTAATGGGAGGACATGTGCGGAGGCCTTTCATCACAACCGCCTCTTGAGGTGTGGATGGTACGAGCATTCCCATTGCACAGAGTCATCCTCTGACAGTTAGCTGACTTCACCATACCACAGCAGCCTTAGGACATTCTATCATTCTAGGACCATAACAACCAGCTCCTCAAGCAGTTGGAAGCATCTCTTCTCCTACCCTCAAATCCACCATATGAGAGACTCAGAGATATCCTACCTGTAGCTTACGTTTGCCATCTTCCCATCCCAAAAACGGAGGCACTGTCCACCCCACCCCACTCCCCACCTCTCCCTCCACCTTAATCTTGTTACCAGGGGGAAGTTGTATCTAGTTGTCAATGAGTGGGCATAGTGTTTGTCGAGTCTGTGGCCCTATTTGCTTGATTCTCATTTGTTACAGGTGCATTGGGAGCAGTGAAGCATTTCTGCCTTGGCAGCCGGTTAAATTACCCTTGACCATAACCAGCTTTCTCGACTTGTCTCAGTCTTGTCAGTCTCCTTGAGATCAGATTGTGCGAAGGGGAAGTGGTTTTCCCGGTAGCTGTGGTAGCTGGAAATGATTGCATTAAGAGCTGGCTGGGTGGGGCTGGGCTCAGCTGGTTGTGCAGTTTGAAACTTGTGACCTATGAGGGTGTGGAAACCACAGCCTTCCTGGGCACTGAGCCCTGCCAACCCACCAAGACCTGAGCCTTTTTTGCAAGGGGGTAGGAGGTATGCGGGTGTGGGATGTTAAGGAGAGAGGTTTGGCCTAGGCCCAACTCAAGACCCTGGGTCACTTAAACCTGGCATCCACAGATCCCTTTCAGAGAGTCCAACTTGGATGGGGAAAAAAATTACATCTTTATTTTAGCTAACTTCGAACTGACATTTAACATTTCTTTCTATAACAACCCTGTGAGGTAGGTACCATTATACCTTTATAGTTGAAGAAACTGAGGCAAAGACAGGTTAGGTGTCTTGCCCAGTCACACGTAGCTAGTAAATATCTAAGACTGTATTTGAACTTGGGTTTCTCACTTCAGGCTCAGTACTCACCAGCACTGTGTCGCCCAATCCCTCTATACTATTATTCAGAGAAGAGCTACACGGCACATTGGACAGAGTGCCAGGCTTGGAGTCAGGAGGACTTACCAGACTGCCCAAGAGGGAGCCCACAACACAAAGTTAAGAACCCCTGCCCTGGGTAGATGAAAACCCTTAACTACTGTCACTTTCCCAATGACTCCCTCCTACTACCCTACAGAACCCTGCCTTGTAACAAGGTAGTATAATGCACCCACTGACTGAGGCTGGCCACATAGGCATCATTAAATACCTGTGGTCTTTCAGCTCTAAAATGCTGTGATTCTATGCCCAGTCCTTGCTCTGTAACTTACTAATGATGTTTTTCAGTCCTAGACTCCAACACTATTAGCCAAAGGCAGGAAGGAATACATGGAATATAGGGTGAGTATTTGAAAGCCCCCAGTTGAATCATGAGACCAATTAGAAGAATCCCAGAATTGGAAGGACTCTGAGGACATCTAGGCCAAACCATACCTGAGCAAGAATCGTTCTGCGACATCTTGGCAAAAGGCCATCCGTCTTCTACCACCACAAAGGGGAATACATAATCCCACTAATGCACCCAATCCACTTGTGGAAATCTAATTATTAGAAAAATATTTTCCTTCCATCATCTCTGTACCTTCCAAACACTTATCTGAATTTTGCTCACTGAAGCCAAGCAGATCCAGGCAGTATGGTGTAGTGGGTGCAGTGCCCAACTTGACATTAGAAAAACCTAGATTCACTTTCCTCACGTGAGAAATGAAGAAACTCATACTTAAAGTGCTTATCTTGAAGGCCTCTTGTGAGAAGTGCTTTGCAAACCTCAAAACACTTAATGAGAGCTGTCTTCATTTTCCTTGTTATAGTCCTTCAAAAATTTGAAGATAATGATCATTCCCACTCCCAAGGCTTATCCGAGCCAAACATCCCCACCCAGCTCCCTCAACTGAGACTGTATAAAGTACTAGACTGAGTACTGGATTTGGCCTCTGGAAACTTGGGCTTGAATCCATGCCCCAAAACTGTGTGTGACTCAGCTAATCCTCCAATGAGCCAATCAGCAAGCATTGATTAATCACTGTGCCAGGCCCAACAAAAGGAAAAGGGGACAGCCGAAGACAAGATGGATAGATAGTGTCAGGGAAGCGACAGGAGCTTGGACAGACCTTGGGAGATAGTGGAGAATAGAAGTGCCTGGTGGTGTGCATGGGGTCACTGAGTCAAACATGACTGAAGGATACCAAGGCCAGGCCCCGTGCTAAGCACCTGGAATACATTCCTTCAGTAAACATTTATTTATTTTTAAGCTCCCTCTATGAGCCAGGCCCTGGGCTAAGTGCTGGAGATCCAAAAAGAGGCAAAAGACAGTTCCTGCCCTCCAGGAGCTTATAATCTAACGGGGAAGACAATGTCTACATATATATGTGAGATTCATATAAAGTGGTTACAATGGAACTTTAGAAGAGACCACTGTCGTAGCTACAGCCACTGGGAAGGGCCTCTTGCATAACAGCCCTTGAGCTAAGACTTGAAGGAAGCCAGAGATGCTGAGGAGCCCACATGGAGAGGGAGAGTGGTCCAGGCATGGAGATGAGTCAGTGCAAAGCACAAAGATAGAAGATGCAGCCTTATTTGTGAGAACAGGTACTATGGCTGGGCTGTAGAAGTATATGGAAAGGAAGAAGAATGGAAGGACAGGAAGGGACTGAGGTGAAGAGCTTGAAGAGCCAAAGAGTTTATATTTGATCCTAGAGGCAATAGGAGGCTGCTGGAATTTACTAAGTAGGGAAGAGACATGGGCAGACCTATGTTTTAGGAATATCACTTCCTCAGCCAAGTAGAGAATGGATGAAAATAGTCAAGAAAACTAATCAGGAGGCTTTTGCAGTATTTATAGTGGTCTAGGCTAATGGTAGGACAGCTATGTGACACAGTGGACAGAGTGCCAGGCCTGGAGCCAGGAGGACTCATCTTCCTGAGTTCAAATCTAGCCTCAGACACTCATTAGCTGTGTGACCCTGGGCAAGTCACTTAACCCTGCGTACCTCGGTTTCCTCATCTGTAAAATGAGCTGGAGAAGTAAATGGTGAACCACTTCAGTATCTTTGCCAAGAAAACCCCAAATGGGGCCACAGAAAGTCAGACACGACTGACTGAACAATGTATAAACAGCAAGGTTACAGGCGATAAAGACCTAAACTAGATGATGGTTGTGTAAGTAGAGATATATACAAGAGATGTATGCTGGGAAAAGTACTAAGAACCAAGGCAATCCAGACTGCCCCCTCACACAAGAGCTGCAGGAATGTCAATAGAAGTGTTTAAAATTTCTAGTTTTCACCTTGTCATTTTGATGGGACTGGTTGGTTTCTGTTCTCTCCATCCTGAAAAAATAGAAATTCTAGTGACTTTCAAGAAAATAATTCCCCACCCTGCCCAATGCACTTACTTGTCAAACTTGGAAGCATATCAGCTAATGGCCACAGCGAAAAAGAACAATGAGAAAATGTGCAGCTGCTCTTTCCTTTATAATGCTCTTCAGGCAGGTAGTCGGCACACATTTATTAAGCACTTACTGTGTGCCAGGGACTGTGCTAAATTGGGAATATAAATAGAAGCAGGAAAAAAAGACAACCTTTACCTCAAGGAGCTTACCTTCTAATGGTGGAAGACAGCTCTTAAAAGGGAGCTCAAAAGGGGGTGAGGGGCATGGGAAGGTACCCAGTATTGCTGTATGGGAGGTGGAGATGAGTCAGCAGACATCTTTTTCCTGGACCTTTTCCTTAAATTGGAGATACTGGAAAGAACTTGACCAGTCAAAGGGTGAACTCTCAGGGCAGAGAGTATTTCCAGTGTGAGAATTGAGAAGTAAGTAGTCCAGGGCTGGAATGAGCTTCCGGGGTGAAGCGAATTCTATGGCATGGGGGAGAAAATCCCCTGGAGAGGAGTCAGCAAGGCAGCCCAGAGAGGGATAAATGCTTGCAAGACCTTCTTTCTGTTTAACTAACATGCTCTACCTTCATTAAATCTTCCTGTGGTGTTAGTGAGTGAAAATATATTTGAATTTCCATAAGCCTGTTGGAATTTCTCTTCAGGAGTGGTTCAGACCTTTTTGTGAGCTGACAACCACAGTCAAGGCCTAAGGTCTTCTTTAAGTAAATAATTAGTCTTCATAAAAAAAGATGTAAACAGAAACCTGAATTCGCTAACTGACTAATATCAGTAGGGGGGAACAAAATTGTGTTCATACTATTACCATAAGATTATATTCAGTGGAAATGTTTAACCTTCCTGTTTACATATTCATTATACATTTACTACCAAAACGACATTCTCGGAGTATTCCACAGAACAGGTATTATCTGGCTCTGTGAAGGCAGAACACAGCTAGAAAAATTCACACGATCATTCTGACTGGGCCCGCCACAGTTTCTTGCCCTGCATGCCACTCGTGACTCTTCCCTCCTTGGAAGTGTGACTGTCACACTCCCCATTGCACCTGTTGTAAGCTAATTGTCTTCAAGTCACTCAAACTGCACCTCTCCCTTACTTTCAGCAGATTTTGCCTCATACTTGACCCAAGAAATTGAAGCCAACTATTATGAACTCCCTCTCCTCCCCAATCCTATATTTCAAGTCCCTTCACCATCAACCCCCATTCATCACCATCAGCAAGGCTTTATTATGTACTTACTATGTGCCAGGAACTGTCCTGAGGCAAAAGTACAGTCAGTGCCCTCAAGGAGCTCACATTCGATTCCAAAGAATTTTATATACAAGATAAATGCCTTATAAATGGAAAGTGATCTCAGAGGAAAGGCATTCATTTTTGGAGTGCCTGGGATAGACCTCCTGCAGGTGGGATTTGAATTGAGTCTTCAGGGAAGCCAGGAAGTGGAGGTGATGAAGAGTGTTACAGACATGGGGGAACGCCAATGAAAAGACACATAGTCAGGAGATAGAATATTGTGTACAAGAAACAGCAAGAAAGCCAGCATTGCTGAATTGTAGGTACATGAAAGGGAACAGAGTGTAAGAAGACTGGGAAAGGTAGGAAGAGGCCAGGTCATGAAGACCTTTAAAAGCCAAACAGGACTTTATATTTGATTCCTTAAGTAATAAGGAGCCACTGGAGTTTATTATTTAGGTGTGACTGATCTTTAGAAAGATTACTTTGGCACCTAAGTAGAGGACAAATTGTAGTGGAGAAAGACTTGAGGTAAGGAAACCAACCAGAAGACTTTTTCAGTAATCCAGGTATGAGGTGATGACCAGGCAGAGCAGTGGCAGGTGTGAGAGGAGATAAGGTGATATATGCAGAAGATGTTGTGAAGGAAGGCAGAGATAAGATTTGGGAACAGACTGGATATGTGGGGTGGCTGCAAGAAAGAAGATGGAGATAACATCACAAGGCTGCAAGCCTGGGTGACTGGAGGGATAGTGGTGCCCTTGACAATAAATTCCAAAAAGGAGAAGGCAGGGGCGGAGATAATGAGTACTATTTTGCATATACTGAGTTGGAAGTGTCTACGGGGACATCCAGTTTGAGATGTCCAAGAGGCAATTGGACTGGAGATAAGAAGAGAAGTTAGGACTGGATAAATAGATTTGAGAAACATCTACATAGAGATGATAACTGAACCCATGAAAGCTGATGAGATCATGTGAAATAGTATAAAGGGAAAAGAGAATAAGGTCCATGATAGAACTTAGGGAGACACCTATAGTTAAAAAGAATGACCTAGATGCAGATCCGGCAGAGTAGACAGAAGGAACAAACAGTCATATGGGTAAGAGAAGAAGCAGGACAGTAGTGTCATGAAAACAGAGAGAATGTCCAAGGGAAGAGAGTGATTGGCAGCATCAGAGGCTGCTGAGAAGGTGAAGGATGAGGAACGAGAAAAGGCCATTAGATTTGGCAATTAAGAGATCACTGGTAACTTGGGAGAGAGCAGTTGTGATTGAATAATGAGGTCAAAAGCCAGACTACAGAGGGTGTAGAAGTGAGTGAGGCCCTTCTGGTCTCAGGCTGCCACGGCATGAAAAACAATAGTGAGAGGCATATGTTGGCTACCAGGGTATTTGGCATTGTTAGCAGGCGAGCTATTCCCACCTCTGCATGTGTTCGGTCACATGTGTTGTGAAGACTGAGGATTATAGTCTTCCAAGTTATGTGGATCATCGTGATTATCCCCCGCCTATGTGGCCCATGTCAGGAACCTTCCTTCCCACCAGAAGAGAAGGAAAAGAGAAGGAAAAGCAACCATGGAATAAATTGTCTTCTGAAGAAAGAGTCCAATTCTATCATATCAAATTCAATTCGATGAGACCTTTGCTAAAATGAACCAATCCTCAAATGAATCAAAGCCTGTTGTTGCAACTACACTGGCTTTAGCACTTTAATTGTCACCTGGGAGAAGCGCTGTTTTTATGGTCCTGTCCCACACACCTTTTCTGAAGACTGAGTGCCCATTCAGATCCAGAAAATACTGGACATGAAGGTTGGTCTCATCCAGCGGTTCTCCGCCAAGTGGGACTATGACAAGAAAGAGTAGAAGAAATAGGGGATCATGCCTCCTGTTTATTTGAACCTCTTCCTTGTTCCTTCATGTATATGCAACCCTTAGTAATACATTAACAATGAGAATAAACAACTGACTCACTTGAAGAAAAAAAAATAGGAGTGAGTGAGAATAAGTGGAGGCCCTGAGTGCCCTTCTCAGAGTTTACCTCTTTTGCCCAAATCTGGGAGGAAGAAGAATTCTTTCTCCTTGCCAAGACCATCCCCTCCTTGTAGCCTGGAGCCCATCCTCTCCCTTCTCCTTCAGGAGCTTGCCACTTCAGTTATGCTGTCTCCCTAATATTTAATCTTTCCTTCCACTGGCTCATTCTCTACTGCCTATAAGCATGCCAGATCTCTCCCATCCTTAAAAAACAAACACAAAAAATCCTTTTCATGAGTCTATTATCCCCTTAAGTTATCCCATCTCTTCCCTTTCCCGGTCAAACTCCTGGGGAAAAAAAAAAGCTATCTTCACAAAGTGCCTCCACTTTCTCACCTCTCAACCCCTTCTTGTTCATTTCATAGGCCCTTGAAATCTAGGTTCCATTGCCATCATTCGACTGAAACTACTCTCTCCCTACTCTCTTGGTGACCGTGTTACCTCCCAGGAGTTCAGCCACCCACTCTGTACAGATGACTGCCAGATCGACATATCTAGCTCTCTTGTCTCCTGAGCTTCAGTCCTCTTTCAAAACTACCTGCTGGCTATCTCTACCTGGATAACTCACAGGCATTTCCAGCTGAACACATCCAAAACTTAACTCCTCATCCTCCCCCTAAGCCATCCACCTTTGTAACTACCTTATTTCTACTAAACGCACCACTGTTCTTTAGTCACCTAGGTTTGCAGCCAAAAAATGCTTTCTCTTAGCGTTCATATCCAATCAGTTGCTGAATCCTGCTGATTCTACCTCTACACTATCTCTCAACATCCATCCCTTTCTCCCTCCATCATGGTGAAAGGGATTTGGACCTTGTAATATCAACCAAGTTGGGACTTTTTTACTATTTTAAAATGATAAATTAATTAAGTGTCTTTGATTGAGCCTTACTAGGTGCAAAGCCCCAGGCCCAAACCCCTATCTACTGGGTGCTAAGCCTATGTGAGCATGAAGCCGCATGAAGCCCTCAGGGTCCTGAGGGAAGTTGCTAAGACCAGAGCCAATAATAGGAGCCTAAGTTCTGGTCACTTTGATGATGGCTAAAGAATGTATAAAAAGAGAGAACAGAGCTATTTGCCTGGGGCTCTGAGCCACAGGAGGAGTGGTGAGTGACTCTGGGCCCACTGTTGTTATGAGCTCCCCGGCTCCTGAACTCAGATGTTGATGGCTTCTTGGTAACTATGAATTGTATTTGGTCTGTTTATAATATGTGTTTATAATCTGTTTGTATTTGCTCTGAAGTTCAGGCTGCTGGCTTTTTCCCCTGAACTAAGTGAATGATATATGTATATGTTGGATTAAAGTAGGATTGTTAACCCTCTAACACTACTTTCCTTAGTAAAGCAGATCAAAGAACCTGTGCTGGCAGCATCCTTGTTTTTGGGCTTGTGTTGGTCTTTCACCCCCACAGCAGCTGCTAGCCTAATTGTCACAACAGACCTGGGTTCAAATCTTGGTTTAGCTACTTCCTACCTGTGAAACCTTGGAGAAGACCCTTGTCCTCTTTAGGCCTCACTCATCTCCTAAATGAAAGAGCTAAAGTAGGCAACTTCCAAGGCCCTTCCCAGCTCTACACCTATGTGCCTATGATACCTTAGGACTTTCATCTCGTCTTTGGACTACTGCAAAAGACTTCTAATTGGTCTCTTTGCATCCAGTCTCCACTCTCTAATTCATGCTCTCTCTCTACCTTTGCCAAAGTGATATTTCCAATGCACAGTTTTGAACACATCACTCCCCTATCTTTATAAAATAAAACTCTTCTGTTTGGGCATTTAAAGCCCTTATTTTATTTTTTCCCAATTACATGTAAAAACAATTTTAGCATTCCTTCTTTTTGTTTTGTTTTGCATTCCAAATTCTATCTCTCACCTCCCTCCCCTTTCTTGAGTTGGTTAACAATCTGATTTAAGTTATGCATGTGCAATTATGTAAAGCATTTAAATATTAGTCATTTTGTGAGAGAAAACTCAGAAAAGAAAGAGAGAGAGAAGGAAGGAAAAATGGAAGGAAAGAAAGGAGAAGAAAGAAATTGAAAATAGTATGTTTCAGTCTGTATTCAGATGTCATCAGTTCTTTCTCTGAAGGTGGATAGCATTTTTCATCATGAGTCCTTTGGGATTATCTTGGATCATTGTGTTTCTGAGAATGGCTAAGTCATTCACATTTGTTCGTTGTATAATGTTGCTGTTACTATGTACCACGTTCTCCTGATTCTGCTCACTTCACTCTGCATCAGTTCATGTAAGTTTTTCCAGGTTTTTCTGAAAGCATCTTGTTTGTCATTTCTTACAGTACAGTAATATTCCATCACAATCACATACCACAACTTGTTCGGCCATTCCCCCAGTTGATGGGCATCCCCTCAATTTCCAATTATTAGCCACCATAAAAAGAGCTGCTATAAACATTTTGTACAATAGATTCTTCCCCCCCACCACACACACACACACACACACGTTTGTTTAGTCTCTTTGGGATACAGAGCTAGCAATATTGCTGGATCAAAGGGTGTGCATAGTTTTATAACCCTTTGGGCATAATTCTAAATAGCTCTCCCAAATGCTTGGATCTGTTCACAACTCTACCAATAGTGCATTAGTGTCCTAGTTTTCCAACATTTCTCATTTTCCTTTTTTGTCATATTAGCCAGTCTGATGAGTGTGAGGTGGTACCTCAGAGTTGTTTTAATATGCATTTCTCTGATCAATAGTGATTTAGAGCATTTTTAGCTTTCGTTTTTAATTTTCTTCTTTATTATTAACTTAATAATCATCAACAAATGAGAACATTTCAATATATAAAGAACACAAAGCAAAACTGTATACAACCAAGAACATTCGTTATAATTTGTTTTTCAAAATGTGTATTAAATTTAACATAGTAGTAACAAAATTGCTGTTATTATTGTCGCTTTTTGAATTTTTTCTTCTATTTTAAAAAATGTTTTACTGATATTCTTTTTTAAAAAATTTGGCATCTCTAACACTACCTTCTCACATACCTTCTTCTCTTCCCCACCCAGACCCCATAAACACACACACACACACCCTCCCTCTCTTATAACAAATAAGCATAGTCAAGCAAAACAAATCAATACGTTGGCCAAGTATGAAAATATATAGCTTGCTCTGTGTGTCTAGTCCAGAGGTGAGGAACCTGCAGCCTCAAGATCACATGTGGCCCTCTAGGTCCTCAAGTGTGGCCCTTTGACTGAATCCAAACTTCACAGAACCAATCCCCTTAATAAAAGGATTTGTTCTGTAAAAGTTGGACTCAGTCAAAAGGCAGCACCTGAGGACCTAGAAGGCCACATATGCAGGTTCCCCGCCCCTGGATTAGTCCATCACTCTTCTGCCATGAAGTAGCAGGCATCCTTCCTCCTTGGTCTTCAGTAGTCATGACTGGCCATTGCTTTCATCAAAGTTCTAAAGTCTTTCAAAGTTGTTTTCCTTTCTGTTGTTGTACTCATGGTGTAAATGATTCTAAATGTACTCATTTCATCCTGTATCAGTTCTTATAGGTATCCCTTCCCAAGCAAGCTTCTCTCAACAATATTATTCCATTGCATTCATGTGCCACAGTTCATTCAGCTGTTGCCCAATTGATGGGCACCCACCTTGTCTCCAATTCTTTGTCTAATTTGTCTTTCCAGGCTTATGACACACTACTTCCCATCAAGCAATGTTTTCCAGCTGTGACAGCCTACTTAATGTTCCTTATACAGGATATTCCATTGCCCACCTTCTTGCATCTTCACAGGGTTTCTTTCCTCCATGCCTGGAATGCTTTCCTCTTCACCCATGCTTCTTAGAACCCCTAGGTCTCTTCAGAAATTAGCTCAAATGCCACTTCCTTTAAGAGGTCTTTTCTTGAGTCACCCAGTTATAACCTCCTAGCCCCCATTCTGGGGAGATTTATTTTGTGTACATTTTGTATTATCAGCGAACCTCTCATATCCTACCCTACCTTCTCCCCGAGTAGAATGGAGACTGTTTCTCCTCTGTATTAGTACCTTCATTTAGCACAGTACCTTAGCATGAGTGTAAATAACAGTTTTTTCTGTTCTGGCCAGGAACTTTGAGGGTCTTTCCCTCCCAGATTGATATTTTTCTGATAGTAAATTAGGTCATCTCAATTCTTATCTAGCCCTTCATCATCATATGGGTGTTGTCTCAGACAAACTGAGGCCTGGGAAAGACCTTAATTTAGAAAGGCAAAGGTCATCCACTGCATCCTGGGCCATCACCAGTGTCTTAACTTTTGTCTTGCCACTGGACTTTGAGAAACTCTAGAGGAGAGAATAAGGCTGATGACTTTGTGCAACTCTGCCTCACTTAAATCCAATTCTCGAGCAAGTCACGATATCGTGATTTCATCAGTCCTCTTTGAGAATGAAGGATGAACAACAATAATAATCTAGTGGGCCCTTAATACACATCTGTTGATTGACTAGCTGATTGATTGACTAAAGACAGAGTTAAAAAGCAAAAACTTAGCTCAACCACTCTCATCTATGTGGTACCAACGATCTGATTCTTTTTCCCAATCAGACTAGTAGTTTGGGTATTACGTAGTCACAACCTTAGACTTACACTCTGTGTCTACCCAAGACAATGACCCTCACAAATTATTGCTTAATAAAATTTGCTTGAGATGGTGAAAGGAACGGATTTCTCCCGAGGTACCCTGCTCCATACTCCTGCATTTGGGGGTGATTTTAGTTAGTAAAGTCCTAAAGCAAACAAACAAATAGAGTTCTCTTGGGGATATCTCCTTCTCCCCAAACTGCAGTTGCAGGCTTCCTCTTGGCACCCAAAATCCAAACAAAGTTCTGTTGGGGTCTGTTCTCTCCATTATGTTCCAGTCCCCGGTTCCAAGTCCTGAGGGTCTGCTGGGCAATAAAGCCAACAGGGTGGAGGCCCTGGGAGTGCAAGGCACTTTCCCCCACCCTAACAAAAACAAATCCATACCTCCCTCCTGGGTCCCAAGCAGCCCAAGGGGGAGGCAGCAGAAAGGCACACTTAGCCCCTTGCTGCAAAGTTTCAGCCTTGCCCCAGGGCTGAATTCCAAGCCCCTGGGATCCTGGTTGTCTAGCTCTGGCTGGCCTCTCCTGGCTTCTGCAGGAATCTCGATTGAGATGTAGGTGATTATCCACCTTTTTGCTCACCTCAAAGTTCTCTGCTCTGGCTGGGGAAGGCAGGGAAAAAGCACACTCAGTGTCTTGCTGCAAAGTTTCCATCTTGCCCCAGGGCTGAACTCCAAGCTCCTGGGTTCCAACTCCAGCTGGCCTCACCTGGCTTCTGCTGGAATGTAAGTGATTCTCCACCATTTCGATCCTCTCACCAAAGTCAGCTCCAAGGCAGCTCAACGCTTTCAGCTTTCCAAAGTTCCCATGCAGGCAGTCTTCTGCTCTGTCTGGATCAATATTTTGGCAGCCTCTGTCTGCTTCTTCTTTCTCCTCACCAGCCCCTCCTGCCAAATATGCAGCACAGTCCTCCAGGGCCAGGCTTATCAGCTTAAGCCCTCGGAAGAAGGGATTATCTCCTACTCTGGGCCCCTGGGAAACTATGCCCAGCACTTCCACCACCTTTTTTTCCTTCTGGCCTTTGTGGCTCCTGGGGCTCCATAGAACCATAGCCACTTCAAGTACAAAGACCAATCCAAAAACTGGGAAACATTCAGCCACCCCAGTACCCCAAAACTCCATGCTTTCCTTTCAAAAGGCAGATCCTGACCACAACTATGCCATTTGTTTCAACAATCTGGCTAGCAGTTGTTGTGGGGGTGAAAGACCAACACAAGCCCAACAACAAGAATGCTACCAGCATGCTGCAAAAGCACAGGTTCTTTTGATCTGCTTAACTAAGGAAAGCAATGTTAAGGGGTTGACAAGCTTACTTTAATTCAGCATACAAATATCATTCACTTAGTTCAGGGGAAAAGACCAGCACCCTGAACTTCAGAGCAAAATACAAACAAATTACAAACATCAACAGACAGACCCAATACAATTCTCAGTTACCAACATCTAGGTTCACCCTGGGAGCTCAGAACAAGGGCTGACCCAGAGTCACTTGCGCCACCACTGCTGTGGGTAAGAGCTCCAAAGAAGAGAAAGCCAACCCCTGGTTTTATATCTTTTTCAGGGTCAGGGGTGAGTCATACATGTGTTGTACCAACAGCAAGCAAGACACGTCACAGAGTATAAGTTTTAATTGGGGAATTTATTAGCCGGTGACCATCCGGGGGGCACAAGCAACCCAAATCAGAATGGCCCCTCTCAGGGCTCAAGGGGACACATTTATACAAAAAAACCAAGGTGCAGTGGTTAATTATCTTTTGAAACTTATGGGCCAGGTCACAAGGTCCAGGGGAAACAGGATCAAAGACCCTGACAGGTTATCTTTGGTGGGATAATCTTATCTATTGACATTCCTTGAAGCAGCCATGGAGCCCCAGGGACATTTGCTAAATGCCAAATGGCAAGGTCTTAGTTCATTCTTATGCAAACTGGGGGTTTTGTCAGGGGCTGTGGGGCAGGGGTCTTCTGGTAGTTAGCAATAACTGGTTTCTCAAATATCACACATGCGACTCACCCACGATTGTCGCTAAGCCCATGTGGTCTAAAAGCCTCTGCTGTCCCAGACATGTCACTCAAACTCATGTGTAAACTAGGCCCTCCCCTGAAGCAAAGAGGCACCAAGGACACCCAAATCTAATCAAGGAAACAAAGGCCAAATTCTTCCAAGGGCACTTAGTTGAACTGAGTGCTAAGGGCCCATTTTGCTTACCAACACAGGCCCTTGCATCTCAGTTCCTTCCCAAGCTAGGTACGTGACAATTTGCAGGTAGGAGTAACAATGTCAGAGGTGAATGAGTGTGACAAAGAGAAGGTAAAGCAGAAAGCTGCTGACTCCACGTAGGTGTGGCCTTCCCCAGCAGAGCCTCTCCCTACACTATTTGACTGGCCAGGTTGGGAACAATGGGTCATTGTGTCAACCTAACTTGCAATATCTAGATCCATTGGTTTTTACTCCTGGATTGGGGAAGAGGGATGGCTAAGTGGGGGAGGGGAGAGAGAGACCGAGAGAGAAAGGAAGGGCAGGAAAGGGAATGAGAGGAAAAAAGGGAGGGAGGGAAGGAGAGAGGAATTGAGAGAAAGAAAGGGAGGAAGAGAGAGAAGAAGAGATAGAGAAAAAAAGAGATGAGGAAGGGGGATGAGAATGAGACCAGGGTCCTGTGAGTTACTGCTCTTAGACTGTGAGATCCTTGAGAATGAGACTATTTTGCCTCTCTTTATATCCCCAGCACTAAGCACAGTGCCGGCACTTAGTTGGTACTTAATAAATGTTTATTGGCTGACCTTAGGAGCCTGGAGCTAACATCACCTTATCTTCTGTCACTTTCTCTTTCCATATTTCATATAACCCCCCTCTGCCTGTTCATCATTAAGTCTGACCCTCTTCTCTCTAACTTTATTTTCATCACTATGGGGACCGGAGCGGGGGTGGGGGGGAACACTTTGGAAGGAGGTAAAAAAAGGATCAAAATTTTTAGCAAATCGACTCACTGGCCTTGTCAACTTTGCAGTTCTTAGGTAGCTTTGTGGTGAGATTCCAGTCCTTACCACTCTTTTTGCACACCTGTCCAAAGCTGTGTCTCCAGCTCAGATGGTAAGCTATCTTCTTTGTCACCAAGTATCTGCATCTCGTGAGTGTGATGCAGGAGAGGTCATCCCCTGGCATAGTCTCTGTGTCTGTAACCACAGGCTTCCCCTTCCCCACACCGACACTCTTCTAACGCCTCATGTATGGGATGTGCAGCATAAGAGAGGATTGAAAAAGACACAAGGTCCCACCACCGCTGCGGAAACTACTCCAATTGTGTTTTTCAACAATGGCTAATAAGCATCATCAAATCAAGTGAATGTAAACCAAGAATGCACATGTGCGCACACACACGCGTGCACATACACACACACACATACACAAAATAAGCTGTCTTGTAAGGACAAGGATTCAGCCTGTGATTTAGTGGGAATAGGGAACTCCCAGGTGTGGATGCTCCCTTTACCAATGCAAGCTGGCATTTTGTTTTAGAGAACTGCCTAGCACTTAGAGGTTAAGTGACTTGCCCAGGGTCACACACCCAGGATGTGTCAGAGATGGGACTTGAACCCAGGTCTTCTAGACTTCAAAGGAGTCACCTGTTAGGCCCTGCTGCCTCTCAGCCATCTGTAAATGACATCAAATAATAACAAAGGATGAAGCCCAGTCTGCTCTGTACCATCATGTTCCTCTTTTCACAGTTGTTTGATGAAGATGTGCCACATTTTTTTTCTGAGTGAAAGCTGAATGAACAGTTGATGGGTGACAACTGGTTTACATAATAGTCTTTGCTGATCCCACTTCAGTTCTGGAACCTGCTTAACTTGCTAACTGTTATGTGATCCAGGATTTGGGGAGGGAGGGGGTAAGATCACCCACTGTTTGACATAACTTCTTGGGATATCATCCTCAACATGACTGGTGCCCAGAGCTGAGCTGCCTTCCCTTTCCACTGGACTGCCCCCCATGAAGTCACTTTCTAAGGGGCTGCCACAGTCAGAACCAGCAAAGCCACTGTCGAAGGTGTCCATATCCAAGCTGACCAGTGGGTGGCCAAAGGCCTCTTTCTCTGAGCTGCAGGAGAAGTGTGCATAAGGTCCCTGGCTGAAGGGAGTACCCTCCCCTTCCTGTGAGGGCAGGGAAATAGGACTCCCTGGATCCCAGTCCTCTGGAGTGTGCAGGCACAGGGCTTCCAAAATACTGCCAATGGGAGCTTCTGGCCAGACTGGGATCCTCCCAGGGTTCTCCATGGAGACATGGCCAGAGGAGATGATTCTATCTTCTTTCCCCAAGAGCAGCTCACCAGAGCTCTGCCCATCAGGTTGGTCACCATCAAGATTTATCTTGGGGTAGTTGTCATCGCCACCACAGTCACCACCTCTATCTTGAGCTAGGTGACTGCAGTCACAGTGCAGCTGACCAGACTCCTTGTCATCAACCACCATCACTGTATCAAGGGACACATGGCCATAGGACTTGTCCTTCCCCTCACCAAATCCTAAGGCAAAGGATCCAACTTCTGTCTGGGTGGGTCCAGGGGGACAGATTCCACAGTATCCCATCTTGGGTTGCCCATTGGCATCAATCAACTCGATTTCTTTGGTGAGGCAGCTGCTATATACTTCCAGTGCCTCTGGGGACACCAGTCCCCAGTCAAATAAATTCAGGGTGCTGGTGGTGTAAGATGTTCCCACCCAGTTCTGCAAAAAAGAATGAGAGGAGTAGATTGTCATTGTCTTAGGCCATGGGAACCATCATCAAATCTATATTATCATTGCTTCTGTAAAGAAGGCTTCGATCATCACTATGATTCCACCCACCATCCTTGTGACTTCCCAGACTGAAATGCCCTTCACTGTCTACCACTCCCTTTCATGTGTTGTCTCCTTCTATTTGAAAGTAAACTAAGGACTGTCTCATTTTTTATGTTTCTATCCTTATATTCTATCCTATCCTTCTAGCCTTTCTATTTTTATTTCTCAGCACAGTGCTTCAGCACACAGGGCTGGGTAAATGCTTTTCACTCATTCGTTCAAAGACTGAAGCAACTGGAAAACTAAGGAGCCTGGTCTCTGGTGGCCAGTGACTCTAGATAAAGAGTTTTTAAGGTTTTCCAAACAAAAACAGGACATGATAGAAGATTCAATCAATCCACCCCATCATCAGCTCCCACAGCTGGCCATACCATCTGGTTACTTATCACAGAATGTCAAAGCTGGAAGGAATCTTTGAATGTGGAATTTTAGACTTGGAAAGGACCTTTAAACCGAATATTGGAGCTAAGAGAAACTTAGAGATCTTGTCCCATCCCCTAATTTCACAACTGAGGAAATCGAAGCCTCAAGAGATGAGGTAACGTACTCAAGGTTGTGCAGCTAGGAAGTGAGTGAGAGAACTCAGGCGGGAAATCCACCTATCCTGAGTCAACAGAGGACCGCTTCACAAACCCCTCCAATAATCCTTAAACACCCCACCCAGCTGAGCTCCTAAATGCTAAATCTAATGGCCTTGTCTCATTCCTTATCCTTCTTGACCTTTCTGCAGCTTTCAGCAGAGTTGGCAATATCTTTCTCCTAGACAATCTCTCCTCTCTGGGTTTTTTGTGACATGGTTCTCTCCTGGTTTTTCTCCTACATTTTTAGCCAATTCTCAAGTCATCTTTGGTGAGTCAAAATTCATGTTGCATACCCTTTGTGAGGTTGTATCCCAGGGTTCTGATTTGTGTCTTCTTTCTCTATACTCTCTTTCTTGATGATCTCACTGACTCTCATAGATTGAAATATCATCTCTTTGAAGCTGACTTCCAGATCTGTGTATCCAGACCTTATTTATCTCTCTCCAGAACTGTAATCCTGAATCACCAACTGCCTGCTGGACATCTCCACCTAGAGATTCCAAAGGCATTTCAAATTCTACGTGTCTAAGGCAAAAGTCATTGTCTCTCTCTTCCCTCAACCCACTCCTTTCCCTAACTTCCCCATTTCTGTCAAGTGCACCCACCATCTATCTTTTCAAACTCAAGTTCAACAGTCATCCTCAGCCCTCACTCTTCATGTCCAATCACATACCGAGTCCTCCTGATTCTGCCACCATACCACCTTATATCTATCCCCCTCCCTCCATGTGAAGTAAAATGTGCCATTCAATCTAAAATTTTCAAACTCTGAGGGGAAAAAAGATCATGAAAAAATAATGAGGGCAATGACCAATAAAGAGAACATAATAGAAAACCTGAGAGAGCCTATAGAGTCATCTCCAGTAGATTTACTCCAGCAAATACAATTACAGTTACTGTAGACCAAACAAAGGAAATCAGGCTCAGAAAATCAGGGAATTTCCCCAAGAATTAGAGACCTGGAGAAGAGATCATAAACCAGCAATTGCAGTATTGATGATATCCTATGAAATTTAGAAAAACAAAAGAATTAGACACAATATTCCAGGAAATCACCAGAGAAAATTCCCAGAACCACCAAAGGTAAGTTGTGATGTACAAATAGAAAGACTCCACAGGACCCTGATAAAAACCTAAGATTCAATATTTCTAGACATATGCTGCTTAAGCTCCAATATTATAATGATAAAAAAATTGCTTCAAGTGAATGGAAGGAAAACAGAAGTTATCTATCAAGGAATACAAATTGATATCATAGCAAACATGTCAACAAGAACAACTGGGGAAATTGGAGTAAATAGCTATATAGAATTAAGAAACTTGGGCCATGAGCCCGGGATTAAATGCTTAGCAAAATCCAGTACCCTGCTTCACAGGAATAGTTGGATATTTGAAAAATAATTAACTTTTAAAAAGTTTGTTGAAAGATACCTCTACTTTAAGGAGATCTTCCAGTAATAGCCTATCATCTCCTTCAAAAAGATAAGGATTTAAAACAACTGTTCTTCTTAAATCAAGATAAACCAGTTGCTAATGAAGTGAGCACCTAGAAAGTACATTCAAGAAGCCAAATCAGTAAATGTTTCAAAAGAGTATTTCAGAGAAACAGATAAGTGGGAGGAAAATCCGATACAGGGGGTGGGGGAATGATGGGCAAAAGATGAAGGTCCTTTCTTTGAAGGGGAAGTCCGAGTTAAAGACATTTACTTCATTTAGGTGCTTTTGTTAGCTTTGAGCTAATAATATAAACAATAAAAACGAGAAAAAAGCGTGAGTTTCCTTTCTTATAAAAAGAAAAGACAGACCTCACAATTGTAAAGCAAAGTAAAAATAGACTAAAGTCTTCAATTAAAAAACTGGAAGAATAACTAATAAGACAAAAAAAAATTTATCATAGGGCATAGATCGAGAAATGGAAACACTTTAGAAGGCATGGAGTCCAACGCCTCATCTTACAGATGAGATATTTTACAGATGATACTTGTTCCATATATGGAGAAGATGACTGTTTCTGTTTCTCAAATAAAGCAGAAATCAAAAGGACAAAATTGATATCTTTGATTATATACAGATAAAAGAATTTTGCCAATTTTACCTCTAAGATTAAAATAAGGCAAAGACATTTAGAAAATATGTTGGCAGTAAATGCATCTGAAAATGGCCTTACATGCTGAAACTATAAGACTGATATCTACAGTGAGACACCTATAAACTCTAATGAAACAACAGGCGAGGGCCACGAACAGATGTGTTTAAAAGAGAAAACACAAATTGTTACTAGCCATAGCAAATCAAGACAATCTCAAGATGTTGCTGATTGAAACAGTGTAAAATGAGAAAAAAAATATTAAATTCTGTGTTGGCAATGTAAAAAACTACATTTCTAGTGGTTCTTCAGAATGGTGTAAAGATTTTGAAAAAGCAATCTGGCAGTGAACAATGAAAGTCACATAATATTCAGCAATCCTTTGTTTGGACTTTGTCCTTAAAAAATACTATCAAAAAGAAAAGAGGGGAGCAGTACAAAAATATTTATTTGCTCTTTATTAGCAATAGTAAGAAACTGGAAATAACCAACATGTCCAATGATTAAAAAATGACTGTGAAGTATATACAGTCTATTTATAAAATGGAATAATTTTTTGTTGTTGTCTGAACCTTTAATTTCATCAATGTGGGGAACTCCTGGTTTGGAAATTCCCTCCACTGATACAAGTTGGCAACGTATCTGTAACTTGCCATCTTAGAGAATTGCCTTGGGACTCTGAGAGGCTATGTGATGTCTTAGGAGTCCCATAGAAAGTCTGTACCAGATGCCAGACTTCAACATAGGTTTTCTCAACTCCAAAGCAAACTTGCTAATCCACTACCTCTCAATTGGTGCCATAAAAATGATAACTATTTATCAAGGAAATATGGAAAGACCTATATGAAGTGAGGCAAAGCAAGATTGACAGAATCAGAAGTGTAGGTATATTGACTACAACTATATGTCAGAACAGAAAACACAATTAAAGGTAGAAGAACCTCGGGAAGACTTGGAAAAGGACGTAGAGAAAATATTTCTTATTTGTTTGTCTTCTGGTCATTTGTTTGGTTCCATGCTGTTTAGTGATAAGGGTTTTATGTAAGAATCTATTTCTTATTTTTTCTGGTTATTTGTGTGCCTACAGTGGATTCACTACCACTCCCACCTTTGGTAGCCTCAGGGGACAATAGTGGTCTCATCTAACCAGGAAGACACGCCATTGAATACCTGACCTCTCTGTATCTCTCCAGCCCTTGAACTGGGATACTTATACCATCTGGCTATTCTGAGGACTGAGATTGAAGCCATACAATGTTACAGGGATGATGGGCAAAAGATGAAGTTCCTTTCTTTGTTGAAAGGTCTTTGTTGATAGTTATGAAGATTATAATGAAAAAATTAATCTTAAAAAAAAAAACTGTGAAACTAACTTGGCCCCTGGTTGGCTTCCTGTTGTTTGGGGAATTTCCATATGTTATTTATTGACTGTCTGGTGATTTGATGAATGTTGTTTTTGTTCATGAGATTCATGGGCTCCTGAGGCCAGGAGAGATCTGGGAAAAGACCCCTAACCCTTGCTGGCATTGGCTGGGGTGGGGGCACAGGAGGACCTAAAGCTACTTAAGAAGGGCCTTGAGGCCAGATCCAGCCCTGAAACCCAGTTAAAAAGACATCTTTTGTCATCTCAACAAGGCGAACTCTCCAATGGGAGGTGATTTCCCAATCTCAGACAAAAAAAAATGCCTACTCCTTGTAAGTTCATCAAATCAATAAGTGTACTCCCCTGATCTACCTCATTTGCATGAGTATGCGTGATAATGAGTATGCCAGCAGCATCTTGGATGGGAGAGAGCTGGGAACTAGGGCCACCATCTTTGGTCCTATGTAGGCTAACTCATTCTAGAGTCTTAGCCAAATCACTTCCATTTGCTGGATCACCATTTCCCTGTTTATGCACTAAGGGGATTGGACAAGGCCTCTAAGATAGTCAGTAGAAGGTAAGCTCCTTGAGGGAAAGGACTATTTTGTTTCTGTCTTTATATTTCCAGCACTTAGCACAGTGTTCAGCACAAAACAGGTGCATAATAAGTACTTCTTCAATTGAATTGAGTTTCTGCTCTAATATTCCATGATCTGCATCAGAGAGCTTTGACCTGAGTATGTACGTGTACATAAAATAATGAGGTTGGTTTTTATATGCGGCTTATAAAGTCAATCTCATTATAGTCAAACCCCTAATATGTAAATATGTACCTAGGTATATGTGTATTTGTATTCACGTGTAGAGTTCATAGGATCATAAACAAGAATTCGAAGGGCCTCATGGGTTATCTAACCCAACCCTTATCTGAATAGGAATCCCTTACAACAACATTCCAAACAAATGGTCATCCAACTACTCCTTAAAAATTTCCAGTGACAAGGAACTCACTACCAGTCTCCATTAGCCATGGCAGCCTAGGAAGACAACGATGGTCCTCCTTCCTTCACCATGTAGCTATGTGGCTTCTCAGAATCTCCCCAGGTCTTGGCCTAAGATAAATGTCCCTTCTAACTATGAGTAAGATTGAAGCCCAATCTAAAGCCAAGAACTGGGATTTGGTTATGTTTAACTTCCTCACAGTTAGAAAGATTGAGCAGACTTGGGGATGTCTGGGTTCAAGTCCTAACTCCAGTGATAATTTTTCTCAGGAAGAGAGAGAAGAACTTGGACCTATGATTTCATTGGTTAAGGATTTCCCAGTTTCGAAACTCCTTTCACCAATGCAGAGCAGCAACTCTTTTGTAACTTTTGGTCCTAGAAGGTTGCCTGGGGGCATTGAGAGGTTAAGTAGTATGTCTCACTATACCACATTGCCTTTCTTGTGATAATATTAATAATAGTAATTATTATGGTTATTGTTATTTATTTATAGCCAATATATAATATATTATTATAATAACATAGACCAAATATATTGTTATGATCATTATTATTTGAGTGACTGAAACTCTGGCTCATCCCAGCAGGACTGCATAAGATCACATGGCCTCTGACATCTCTTCCAGCTCTACAAACAGGATCATATGGTTTGAGCATTTGTATAGCTCATCTGAAGAGCTTTTTTGTGTCTGAGTATAAAGGAATGGGGTAGGAAGAAGGGGAGGGGTCACTCACCTCCACTCTGCAGCCCTCGGCTGAACTAGCCTATTTCTTGCTTGGATCTCATCTTTCTGTGACATAGTCCAGGATAAAAGTCTGGCAATGTCACTGACATGCATGTGTCTTCATCATATCCTTCATATATGATCTATATCTTGCCAATGGACCCAGATGGCTCCAGAGGAGAAAGTGAGGCTGGCGACTTTGCACAGCCCTCCCCTACTTCAATTCACTTGCAAGTCACGGTATCCCTTCCTTGATGTCATGGTCCTCTTTGAGAATGAAGGACGTACAACAACAACAACAACATGTTGTTATCAATAAACTATAATTAGCTAAGTTGCCTGAGGTGACCCCTCTGTTGAATCTGTATAGCTGAGTCTCTCTCCTTTGAATCTATGGAGGCGCCATTGCAGATAGAGAGAGAAGGAACAATGCTCCCAGGTGTGTTCAGGGGGATGACACCTGTCAAGTGGCAAGACATCATGGGAAAGCTGGGCTTAGGGTCAAGAAACCTGGGTTCTAGTCCTAGATCAGCTAGTTAGTTTAAATGATCATGTCTCTTCTTTGGGCTTTTTGTCTTCTGTAAAATGAGGATGTTGGGCCCACTGTGGCCCATCAGATTCCTCCTGGCTCTGATATACCTGGGTCTACGTTTGAAATCAGGCAAGAAGACTCTTCACCCCACCTCACACTCTTAGGACCTCTCTTCCTGAAGGTGCCTGCTGGGTGGGCCAGTAGCCTCCTGTCTTTCCATTCTTGGCATTGGTTATTTGGTAGGAAGAGCTGAGAACAGTCTAAAGCAGAAGCATGGTCTTATGGGTGCCTCTTTTTGCATCTGGTCTTTCAGATCAATCCATCAATAAACATTTATTAAGCACCTACTCTATGCCAAGGACTGTGCTAAGCTCTTTCAACATCCAGATGCCTCCTTGGCCCCTGTTTGCTAGGAAGATGGAAAGCTAGGGAACAACCCTTTCCCAGACCCTTCACTCTCTCCTTTATCTAGCACTTCAGGGCCCCCTATGATGGTAGGGAGGATTGGCACCAGAACAATCTATCTAACAGTCTCCCAACAGGGAAAGCCCTGATTTGGGGTCCGTGGGGCCTCTCAATTACCTCCCAGGGTTGTTGCAGGGATCAAATGAGATATATTCGTAAAGCCCTTAGCATAATGCCCAGTACATAGTAGGTGCTTAATAAATACTTATTCCCTTCCTTTCCTTTCTCCAGCTCAATCAGAAATGTGGAATGGAAAAAGCAAAACAAATCTAGAAAAGGCCCCATGATATCAGTTAGTGTAGACAGAAGGAGAGACAAAAGGTTACTGGGCCTGGGAGCAGAGGTGAAACATCAGGGCCAAGAATACCACCAGCCTTTGACTACTTTGCTCCAACAACTCCCTTCTTCCAGCCTGAGACAAGTTAGGCAGTGATAGGACCAGAGACTAATCTTCCCTCTGTGGCTCCAGGGGACCTGGATAGTGAGTGTCTGCTGATTGACTGCTGGAGATAAGTCCAGAAAACACTTTACAATCTTTGTTGAGGGGAAGCCATGTCAGTTTGAGCATCAAGAGACCTGGCTTCTGCTGCTCCCTTGCTATCTTATCTTGGTCCAATTGCCTCCCCTCTGGGTCTCAGTTACCTCATCTGTACAGTGGAAGGGATGGACTAATGAATAAGTGACATTTCCAGAGCACTTTGAAGGTTTTCAAGGAACTTGACCTAACAACACTGTGAGGTAAATGCTGTAGAGATTGTCCCCGTTTTACAGATGATGGATATGAGGCTCAGAAGTTAAATTTCTTGGTTGTCTAGATTCAGAACTAAAAGGAACCTCAGAAGTCATCTGGTTCATTTTACAGATGGGGAAACTGAGGCCATAGAGGTTAAGTGGTTTGCCTAAGGACTTGAAGCTCTCACTCCAGACCCAATATTCATTTCCGTTGTGTAACGCTGCTTCAACAGTCGGGGCAGTCAGGTAGCACAGTGGATAGCACGCCAGCCTGGAGTTAGGAAGACAAGTTCAAATCCAGCCTGAGAGACTTACCAGCTGGGCAAGTCACTTCACCCTGTTTGCCTCAGTTTCCTCATCTAAAAAATGAACTGCGGAAGGAAATGGCAAACCACTCCAACATCTTTGCCAAGAAAACCCCAAAACCTCAAACGGGGTCACAAAGAGTTGAACTCAGCTCCAATGACTGCACAGTAGCAGCAACAATCAAATTTCAATAGTCACACAACATCAGAGGCAGAATTAAAACTTAAGTCTTGACTGCAAGGCTAGCGGCTCTTCCCACTGCACCGGGCTACAGGGCCGAAGACCCGCGTTAGATGGAAGGAAGGACGGAAACAGAAAATGGAGACAAAGCAGTGTCATGAGGTCTATGTCAGGGAGTGTCCAAGCTTAGGACGAGCTGAGGCCAGTAATGAGCAAAATGGACTCTTTTTGGTTATGGTGGATGCAAGAGGCAGACTGAAGAAGGAACTTCTTCATAAGGAACTTCTGATAAAGGATGACAAAGAGAAGGCAGAATGACCCAGCTCATACTTTGCTTCTTTTTTCCTTGTCAAGGATTCTGATCTTTGATTTTTTTTTTGGAAGGGTGAAGGCAGGACAATTGGTGTTAAGTGACTTGCCCAAGGTCACACAGCTAGTAAGTGTGTCAAGTGTCTGAGGCCAGATTTGAACTCAGGTCTTCCTGACTCCAGGGCCGGTGCTCTACTAACTACCCAGCTGCCCCAAGGATTCTGATCTTTGGACTGAGAATGATAGATCAAAAATGGCTGTCAAGATAGAGAAACAGAAAAAAAAAGACAGGAGAGCAGATAAGGGAGGGAGGGAGGGAAGAAAAAAAAAGAAAGAAAAAGAAGGGAGGGAGGGAAGGAAGAGGAGGGAAAGGAGGGAAGGAAAAGGGAAAGAAAAAGGGGGGAAAGGAGGGAGGAAAGGAAGGAAGAAGGAAGGGAGGGACAGAAGGAAGGAGGAAGGGAAAGAAGAAGGAGGAAAGGGAGGGACAGAAGGAAAAAGGGAAAGAAGAAGGGAGGGAGGGAAGAAGGAGGGAAAGGGGGAAGGAAAAAGGAAAAGAAAAAGGAGGAAAGGAAGAGAAGGAGGGAAGGAAGAAGGGAAAGAAGAAGGAAAAGGAGAAAAGGAAGAATGAGGAGAGGTAGAGAAACAAGCATTTATTAAGTGCTTACCATGTGCCAAGCATTGTGCTAAGCTCTGCAGCTACAAGTACGAGCAAACAGAAAGTCCCTACCTCAAGGAACTTATCTTATAATGAGGGAAGATGACACACAGAAGGCAGCTTAAGAGGTGGGGTGGAGTGTAAAGGTGAAGATACCCAGCATGGGAGTAAACAGGAACATGGCCAGGAAGAGAATGAAAAGAAGACTCCCAGCTTCTCTTAATGGGTTCATCCCACACATCTGAACAAACTGCATTCCTGAGCACTGGCTGGATGTGACGGCTGAGCTTTGCCAATCATCTCCAAAAGATTGGGCACCAGCTTTCAAAGAAGGTAAGAGTAAAGTGAAAACCATAGCCTGGCAAGCTTAATTGGGAGTCCTGGACAAATTTTAGAATGTGCTATCAAAGTGATGGGTTGAGAGGGAAACCGTGCTTGCAAAAAACCAGAGTGGCTTCATCAAGAACATGCCACACCAGACCAACCCGCCATCCTTTTCTGGAAGATCAATCTGGTAGACCAAGGGAATAGTAAAGGCATAGATTTCCACAAAACTTTTTAGCAAAGCCTCTCTTGTTCTCTTTATGGACATGATAGAGAAGTGTGGGTTAGATAACAGCATAATTAGGCATGATTAACTTAGAACTGGTTGAATGACCGGACCCACATTCTTATCAATGATTGGAGAAGGCAGGACTAGTGTGCCCGTTCAATTTACAAATGGCACAGAGTTGGAAGAGAGAGATGATGGCATATGTTGGACAACAAACAAATCATCCAAAGTGATTTTGACAGGCCAGAGTAATGGCTGGAATTTAATCACATGAAAATTTTTTTCAAAATATAAAAATATAGAACCCCACACATGGGTTAAAAAAAAATTCATTTGAACAAGTATGGGATAGGAACGTATAGCTGGACCACAGTTCGTGTGAAAAAGATTTGGAGATTCTGTGAACCTTAAGTACGAGTCAACAGTTCAATATGGCGGACAAAAAAGCTCATGTGATCTTAGACTCCATTATGAGACAGAGAGTCTAGAACGAGGAAGCTGAGAATGTTTGTTGTCAGACTGTCTGCAACACTGGGTTCAGCTCTAGTCAGCCCATTTTAGGAAAGGACTGAAAATCATGAGGATTGATTGTCCAGTCATACAGTGAGGCCTTAAAGAGCACAGGATGGGGAAGTGGGAATGACATGAAGCTCAAGGCCAACTTTACAATTTTCCAAACCCTGCTAGTGCCCTCTCCTGGCCTTGAGGTCACCATTTCGTTGGAGGTGAGCTTCCATGCATGCTCCTTTTCTACTTGTCAGACAGGATAAAGAACACAGAGGTCAATAACAATGCTTTGGGAGCAACTGAAGAAGACCTGAAGTTGGACAAATCATGTGCTGTCCTCTGTAGGTGAAAAAACCTCCACCTTAGCAGCCTATACTTAGCCTTTTCCGTAGCTAGTGGAGAGAGGCTTGCACTGTGTCCTGTGTAATTTACCTCCCTTTGTCTTTTGACCTCAGAAGATGGCCTTTATCCCCCCTATAGCTCTTCAGACCATGGCCAGGTTCCTTCCCAGCTGTGCCTTCCCATCTACTGGTGCACAAAGGGTCATGCAGTGAGTGTCTGGCTTCCTTTGCAAAATGCACAGTCAACTTCCCCAGTGTCTCTAGAGCCTGCAAGGGAGGTAGTACAGGACAGGCACTATTGCTTCACTGCCTCAGACACCCTGTGTGGACAGGTGTGACTACAGCTAGTACCCAATGAGTATGGGTGTGCTGGCGGGGACAAGGAAGGGAGAGGAGCGGGTAAGGACTTTCGTTCCTTTTTAGCGGAGGGAAATTGTGGTGCTTGAAAGGATCTTGTCAATCTTTTATATAGTTTAATTCCTTCCATTTTAAAGATGTGAAAACTGAGGCCCTGACACCCCTGGAGGCCACCTGGTTTCACTCCTTTCATACACACACCCTACCACTGTGCCTGTGACTACTCAGACCAGGAATGGAAAACTACTAGGTAACTGATAGGATAACTTGATATGAACTTGTCTGACCCTCTTCAACCACTTCCTGCAGCGTGTTGGGGACAGAGAGGGGACACTGACCATTTGTGCTCAAACATCCGGCCCACGCCTCCCCAGGCACTGCTCCAGTGCCAGACCTGTACAACCTGAGCACTTCAGACTATGCCACCAGCTCATGGCTTTTTTCCAAGTAGAGAGTTTCCCATTACTGCAAATGTTCAGACAGAGGCCAGAGGAACATTGCCAGGAACACTGTAGAAGACAAAAGTCTGCTATTGTGAAAAGAACCCTGAACTAGAAGAAGTCAAAAATCACAAAAATCAGCCCTGTTGTTCCCCAGCCATGATGCTCTGGGTAAGTCGCCTCTCTGAGACTCAGTTTACCCATCTGTGAAATGGAGAATACCTGTCTCACCTAGATCACAGAGTTTTTACATGTGACTCCAGCTAAATCCTGGTCATGCAAACACTTTGAAAGCACCAAGAACCGAAGGGGTTATTTTACCAATAACCCACATTTCTGTAGTGCTTTCAGGTTTATAAAGTGCTGTGTTCATAACAAGCCCATAAGGGAGCCAGTGCGAATATTACTATACCCCTTTCGGAGATGAGAAAAGTGAGGTTCAGGGCTGAAGTGACTAATTCTGTAGAGAGGTGATAAGCAGCCAGGGTGCTCTGTGCAGAGCGCTCTTCTGGAGGCTAGATCATTAGAACAGCTCACTTTCAGAGAGCACTTTGAAGGTTTACAATGTCACGCAGCTAGTAAGGTCAGAGCGAGGGTTTGGACCCATGGCTCCTGCCTGGAAGCCGAGTCTGCTTTCCCTGGACCACGTGGGCCCCTCTGACAGAAAGTGTTTCTGTGCTTGAAGATGGAGGGAGTGGGGGCAGGGGGCAGATGAAATGACTTCTGAGGTCCTTTCCAACCCTAAGATTCTGCCCTCTCAGAGTCACCACATCCTCTGTGCTCAAGAGCCAGCCTCTCCCGCAGACTTCTGAGGAGAGATGGGTCTGCAGAGATAACTTACTGGCTGGGAAATGAGGGTGGGGAGAGGGCTGCTGGCAGAGCTGGAGCTTGAGGCAACTTATTTTGCAAGCTTCTCACCTTCCTAGAGCGCTCTTGCTCTCTCTCTGTCTCTCTCTCTCTCTGCTATCCCTACTCTCTGTCTGTCTCTGTCTCTTTGTCTCTGCTGTCTTTCTTTTTGTCTCTTTCTCCCTGTTTCAGTGTCTGTCTGTTCGTTCTCTCTCTCTCTCTCTCTCTCTCTTTCTCTCTCTCTCTCTCATATCTTTGCTCTCTGTCTCTCTTTGTCTCTGCTGTCTTTCTTTTTGTGTCTATCTCTTTCTCTCTCCCTGTCTCTGTCTGTCTGTCTGTCTGTCATCTCTCTGTTTCTCTCTAAGTCTGTCTGTCTGTCTCTCCAAAATGCAGATTCATTTCCCCCAGAGATTCTGGAGTCTACAAAGGAGTCAGCTCAGGGTAGCCACCTTAGGGATACTTTAAGAGTCTCCCTCTACCCCTCACCCCTATTCTTAAGTACTGGAGCAATTTTCAACTTATAAAGACAAAGGGCTGTTTGACAATTTGGGATCCCAGAGTCAAAGGTCCCCTAGCCCAACGCTCCCTTTCCACAGTGGAATAAACTAGGCCTCCCAAGGTCAAGTGATCTGGCCAAACCCACACGGCCAATGGGCAGAAGAGCTCTGATTTGAACTCAGATGGCCAGATGTCCAATCAATACTCTTGTCCCCGTGCCACAGGCTCAGCCCCTTGCACGGTCCTCAGTCACCTACAAAGTGGCTCTAAAAAAGGTTGCTCTAAAACTCTTTGCTCATTGGACAGATCGAATTCGCACCTGTCCTGAAGCTATGCTGTAGTGGTAGGTATAGGTCGTGGGTTCAAGCCCCATGGCTGACCGCTTAGGACAAGTCACTGGACCTCACCTGACCTAAGGTTTCTTATCCTCTCTAAGCCTGTTTCCTTATCTGTAAATTTAAGATAATTATACTTGCACTGAGCGACAACATGGCCTAGCATAGACAGCTAGCCTCCCAGTGAGGAAGACCTGGGTTCAAGTTCCACTTTCGACAAATAACTAACTGGCTGTGTGACTCTGGGTGAGTCATTTAACTTTTCTCAGTGCCTGAGGCATTTGCCGGAGACTGAAAGTTGCAGAGAAAGGCATCAATCTGCATTATCAGAGGAAGTCCTTACCAGGAAGTAGCCACATACCCTGATGAAATCACAAGTTTAAAAAAAAAATGTGTGTGTATGTGTGTGTGTGTGTTTGCACTAACCTGTCTCACTCCATTGCAAGAAAAATGCATTGTAAACAGGTGCTCTATAACATAGGAGATGTTATTCTCACTTGTGGCTTTTTGGGAGTTTTCAAGTTGTTGGTTTTTTTTTTCTGGGCATGCCTAGAAGTCCTTTAATTGTTTAACAAATATTCTACAACTCATGCATCTAAATGAGTGTTGGAACCTTCAAAGTAGTCACCCTGTGGAATTAGGCCCTTGTTCCTGTAATGCTACCTTTGCTCTAAATTCTTTGGAAATCGCTTTCAGAAGCACAGGCTTTGGAAGAACCTCACTGGCAGCCAACTTTCACTCTTGGACAGCATTTGTGACTTTTGGAATCAGCCATAAAGTCCTTCTGTGAATTATTGAACACTAAAAGTTGGACCTTTGAGGAAAGGTAGCCATCATCTGATCCAGTGGTGGGGAACCTGAGGCCTCGAGGCCACCCTTGATCTGGTCCAATCGCCTCATTGACTATTAGAGGAAACTGAGGGAGAGTCAGGTCTGGTGAACAAGATGGGAGGGGGGCACACTGTAGAGTACCATTTATGTTCAAAACTGAGGCATAATTCTAAAGTAATGAGGCAGATTTCCTTGTGAGGCCTTATCTCCCACTGCCCTACTTTATGAATCCTACAATCTAGACACACTAGACCACTATTGAGAACATGCTCTAATATTTCTTTCCTTTGCCTAGAACACTCATCCGCCCAGCACCAGGCTCTGCCTGTTGAAATCCTGTCCAGCCTTCAAGGCTCAGTTCAAAAAGCCCACCTCTTTCATCAAGCTTTCCCTGATTCCCCCCAGCTAGAAGTGACGCTCTCTTCCCTACTGGTTCTGGAGTTAAAGAACTATTGTTTAAATAACTAGGATTTCTACTTATAACATGTAAGACTTTAGACAAGTCATTTAATCTCTCTGGGCCTCAGTTTCCCTATTTGTTAAATTTTGGACTAGGTAAACTCAAAGGGTCAATTCTAACTCCAAATCCCATGATGCTCCTGGCACCTCAGCATTTTGCAAGTTGTCACTTATCAGCTTTTGCCGTTATTACAGGCATATGTCTGCCATTTTGTGCCCATATTAGACTAACAATATGTCTTATTCATCTGTCTCCCCCACAGCTCCTAGCCCAGGGCCAGGCACCCAAGAGCAAACATTGGATGAATGCAATAGACCCGAGTGAGGCGGCCATCATTTACTTTTAAGATCCCCAGTAAGTGCTTGCTTATCACAGCGTTCGTGTTGTTCCTGTGCTTCCTGGGAACATCCTTAGCAATCATCACACCAAAGTCCAAGCTCCTAATTAAGAAGGAACCTGGATATTGTGACCCAGAGATGGGAGAATGAGTATGAGCTTGGATTTGCCTCAAGAAGGAACAAAGCTAGGGACTCTTGGCCTATTGGAAATGGCCCTGGACATTAAGCCAGGGAAATCTGGCTCAAATGTCCCCTCTGATATCTACTACATGTGAGACCATGGGCAAATCACCTAGTCTCCATAGACTTCAATATCCTTATGTGCAAAAAAGAGGGTTGGAATAGATTACCTCTGAGGTTTCTTCTAGCCCTAGATCTGTGAGTCTTTGGCCTTTGAGGAAGACCACCTTCCCCAACTGACCAGAATTCTCCACCCCCACTGCCTGCTTCCTTCTTCCAACTTTCTTTGGATTTCAGCTCAGCTACTGTAGCCTCTCAACCCTTCCCTGGCTAAGTCCCTTCTAGTGTACATGTTCTTTCTCACTTCTGACCATACCCTTGATCTTCCTTTTAGCCCCATTGAGAGAGAGGGCTTTATCTTCTCTCCTAATGGCACATAGTAGGGACTATATAAATGTTTGCTGATTGATAATTGACTAAGGCTTTTTTTTTTTAGTGGCTCAAAAAGACCTCAGAGATTATCTAGTCTGGTGGTGCTTAACCTCTTTTTTTTTTTGTCCTGAACCCTTCTGGCAGTCTGGGAAAACCTATGGACCCCTTCTTAATATATTTTAAATGCACAAAATAAAATACATAGGATTACAAAGTAAACCAATTCTGTTGAAATAAAGATGTAAGTTTTTTCTTCTCATCTAAGTTCACAGACTTCCCCCCACCCTTAAAATTTATCCACAGAGTCCCTGCGGGTCAATGGAATGCTGGTTGAGGACCCTTGATCAAATTCAACATTCTCATCCACTAAGCCAACAGCTGCCACTTGTAGCTGGCCAGATGTGGGCAAGACAGACTTCACAAAAAAGACACCTACTAGTGTGGGTTTCAGTTAAGGCCAGGCTTTCCCCAAAAAATCTCTCCCACAGCCCTATGCCCGGAGCCTAAAGATTCTAGCATTCCCATTTTCCCTCCTTAGGGTTAAGGCATAGAAGGTCTCTGATAATATTTTCCTATGTTCCCTAGGAGAAAAGGCATGACCATCTGATAGATAATCGAGCTGAAGTCTAGAGAGGGCCTTGGGCCAGGTCCTCAGACTGCTCCTTCCCCAGGTCTCACCCTCAGATCTTCACACTCCATTCCATCCCACCAGCTTGCCTAGTTCCCAGACCAGCAACAGATTTAGAAAAGTGTCCTCCTAAAGCTGGGCCCCAGATTTCTAAAGGGACCCTCCAACCCTAGAGAATTTGCTAAACTGAATGATGGAAGACACAGATTTAGCATTTTCTCCACAGAAAGTGCTGCCTTGACCCCAATTAAGACACAGAATATAGAACAGGAAATCATTCTGGAAACTGAGACCCAGCCCTCAGCCTGACTTAGCTGGGCCCATCATACACATGATCGCATTTCTATTAGAATCTCAGGTAAGTGCTCATCCCACCCTGGTAGCCAGTGGGTGAATGCCTTGCAGATGACTTGCTTTTCCCCCTCTCCCCTATGTATAACCCAGGCTCTGCTTTTGGAAGGAGGGATCCTCTTGGCCAATGGGACTAGCAGAGTCAATAGAAGGAAAATGAAGTAGGTGAAGTTTGTCTTCAGTCTTTGGCCACAGCCTACTCGCTCCCTCTAATCAGGCACCCAGGGCCCTTCTCTTATCACCGGTCACCTAAATGTTGGGTGCCCAGACCCACCCCACCCCCACCCCTGGACCTATTCCTCCTCATTTGATTGCACAAAGACTCAGCTGACCTCTCCTTCATCTCCTCAGGATCTGCCAGCCCATCCAGGAAACTAATTCATGCTAAAAGGGGCGTTGCTGAACAAGCCTGGATGTTTGCTTCCTTCCCAGGAAACATAGGTAAAAGTCATCTGGGACCTCCCCCTGCCTCAAGTCCAAGTTGTGAAAGTGGGAATTGGTGGAAAATTCAAGGCAGAAGGTTGGGGAAAAAATTTTTTTGGAAAGAGTGGAAATCCACAGCAGTAGATGTCCTCTTGAGGCCTGTCCTGCCCATATCTGGCCAGATGCCAATGGCAGCTGGCAGCTTAGAGCTCGAGTTTGAATCAGGAAGACTAGATACTTATTTTCTCAATCTCTCCCCCAATCTTCCACTCAGTGCCAAAGTCATTTTCCTAGAGCGTGTTTTCCCTCCCCCCTTTCATTTTTCCCACACATACTCAATAAGCTCCCTATCACCTCAAAGACCAAATACAAAAACATCTGTTCACAACCTGGCCTCTGCATGCACCTTTCCAGTCTTTTCATACTTTCTGACCCTCCCTGAATTCACCAGCTCCCATCTCCATCCACACTTGGATGTTTCATTGACTCGTCTCTTTGCCTGGAATGAACTCTCTCTTCACCCAGGCCTCCTGGGTTCCCCAACTTCCTTCAAGACCCAGCTCAAATCCAACCCCCCCCCCAGTACCTTTTCACTAAGATTGCCTGTCATTTACACCATATACATTTAGCATGCAGTTATTTTCATATATCTCCCTCATTAGAATGTAAACTCCTTGAGGGAAGGGACCTAGCACTTAGTACAATGCCCAGCACATAGTAAACACATAAGAAATGTTTGTTGACTGACTAAATGGGTGAGTCACTTAACTTCTTCCTGCCTCAGTGTCCTTCCTGTGGGATAATAGTAACACCCACTTCACAGGATTGTTGTAAGGATCAGATGAGAGAATCCATGTATGGTGCTGAATAAATGCATTAGCTATGGCACCTGTGCTTTTTCCTTGCCCTGGGGTATCAGGGGGAGCCTTCCTCCTTTCCCAGTCATAGGCTGGGGGAAGATGTGTTCTATCTAAGCACAGCTTTACTCACTCTAATGGGTCAAGCTGAAGATCAGACCCAACCTGTGAGTAGAGGTTTCTGGGGGGACAGGATGGCAACCATGGGCAGCTCCCACCATCTTGCCTCAGCTATAGCCCTGAGCCCTCTCCTGCTAATCCCCAGCTCTGGCCCCAAAGGGTGGGAAGGCTGGGGGAAGGTGCCTTAGGAGGCCCAAGGAGGGGAAGGCACAGTGTGCTCCTCAGGAGATGTCAAAGAAAAGGAGGGAAACTAATATGTAGTAGGAAGAGGCCTGGCTTGGGAGTCAGGACAATGGGGTGCCACTCCAGATCTGCCTCTCATTTCTTCCTCTTCCACAGCTGCCTCATCCACAAAATTAGGTTGGACTAGGTAACCTCCAAGGCCCGTTCCAGTTTTGACACTCTGTGATTGTATGACTTGGGGAAAGCCCATGGAAGCAAGGGGAGAAACTCAAGGGGAAATGTTTTGCCTCAAGTCTTTTCATCCAGGCTGTTATTTTCCGTTAGAGGCTTTTGAGCTCTTGTTGCCACCCCCTACCCCTCCAAGGGAGCTCACTGTGGAGAACAAAGCCATTCCTCCCACCAGCTCTTGGCCCCTGGAAAGTGTTTGTTTTCTTTTCTAACAACATTATCTACATCTCTGAGTCACCAGTACCTTAAAGTCACCCTCATGGGCTGAATACAGGGGCTGAAAGAAGGGCGCGGGGTTGGGTACTAGCACCCACATCTTCTTCCACAGCCTGAAATGTCAGAGAGAGAAACAGACAAAACAACAAAACAAAACAAAACCAGGGTCAGGGGTGTTGGAGGATGGGGTGGGCCCATGGCCACTGACAGATTGGTTAACTCAGTTCCACCCAGCCCTGTTTCCACAGAAGGACTGATCGGGTTACCCAGATCCATCCTTATCCTAAGAGAATGTTCAGCTGAGCTCTGCACCAAAAAAGGGATTGGCTAGAGCCTCTTCACCTCCACTGAGGATTGGTTAACCCAGTCACACCCAAGTCTTGATAAGGCTTGCCTGGCACCTTAAGGGATTGGCCAACCCACTTAATAGTTTGGATCAACTGGATCCCCTCCCTCACAGAGAGATTGGACAGCTTGATTTATCCCAGGGCCCTCTAACTCTCCCCTAATAGATTGGATCAGCCTTGGCCAGTCCAGTCTCACTCCCACAGAAGCCCAACCATATCTAATCTCACCAGCCCAGAGGAAGTGACCAGCTCCACCCTCCAGGATCAAGGTAGTCCCTCCAAAAAAGCACACACATTGCTCTTCTCTGACACACTTGGTTGTAATTTCCATCATACCTGCATGAACTTAGCGTGTGATTTGCTTAATACCCATTTAATATCTTTCTTAATTAAAAAAAAATCAAATCCCCAGAAGCTAATGATCCCTCTGCTGGCCTATCCTGGTTCATCTACAGTGACACAGGTGAGTGGTCTTTGCCAGCGCTCTTCAGTTTCTTCATTTTTCAGGTGGAAATGAACCTTGTCTAAACCCTTAGAGTGATAAAGAAAGGACCTTAGAGATTCTTCCTTGTCCAATCCACTTACATAACACAGGGAGAAACAGAGGCCCAAAGAAGGGAAAAGATTTTTCCCTAAGTTAATGGAAGAACCTAGGCCAGATTTTAGGATCAGATAAGATAACATTTCTAAAAAGTGCTTCTCACAGTGCCTGATGCTTGGTAAGCACTATAGAAATTCTTATTCCCTCCCTCCCCCCCCAACTCCATGCCCTTTTCAATTCAATTCCAGCAAACATTTATTAAGTGTGTACTTTGTGCAAAGCCCTTGAACATACTCCCTCCCCAATTCTGCCTCAGGATCTCTAGCTTCCTGCAAAGACCAACACAAGTACCTGTGTCCTACAGGAAGCCTCCCCTGGACCCCCTTGTTGCTGGTATCATTCTCTTCCCTCAATTCCTTTATTTCTATTTTTTATCTCTGTGTAATTCTTTTTCTGTGACAACCCCTCCTCCCCACCCCCACTCCCTTCCACTAAAACCTCCTTTTCTTCTTTTTCCCATGTAAGCTCCTTGAGGGAAAGGATTCTTTTGGGTTTTTTTTTTTAATGTCCTCAGCACCTGGCACGTAGTAGGTTACTTACTTAATAAATTCTCTTTGCATGAATCAAAGTATTTCTTTTTAGAAACTATAAAGCATGATACAGATGTTATATACTCTGTTACTGTTTTTATTAAATTCCCTCTAAGGCTCCTTCAGCTCTAATATACTCCTATCTATTCCATTGTTTCCTATTGGACATTTCAAACAGAACATCTTGGAGATATCTCAGACTCAATGTGCTCATCTTTACCTCCAAACCCTCCCCTTTTCCAGTCATTCTTCCCACCTTTCTTCCAGCCTCCCAGCTTCATAACCTTGGTGATATGCTCAACTTCTCACTTTCCTTCCCCCCACATTTCCAATTAGATGGCAAATCTTGATGTTTCAGACCTCCATAACACCTCTTCCATCTGACGCCTTCCCTTCACTCACTCAGCTATCACCTAAGCTCAGGCCCCCACTACCTCTCACCTAGGACAGCAGCCTTCCAATTGGCTCCCCTCCTCAAGTCTCTTCCCCCTTCCATCCAGCATCCAAAGGCATTTCTTTTCCTTAAGCACAGACCTGACCACATCACTCCTCTCTCAATTCAAAGGCCCCCCATTGCCTCTAGAATCAAATATCACTTCTCCTGCTTGTCTTTTAAAGCCCTTCACAACATTGCCCAGTCAACTTTCCAGCCTCATCGGACATTTTTCCTTATGAGCTCTGCGATCTAGCCAAATTGGCCTTCTCTGTGCTCCTCACACACTCTGTCTCTCATCTCCAGGCCTTTGCAGGGACTCTACCACATTCCTGAAATTCACTCCATCATCTGGGCCTCACAGAATCCCTCTTCCTTCAAGAAGCAGTTCAAGCATTCCCTTCCCCAGGATGTCTTTCCTGACACCTCCAACTGCTAATTTCTTCACTCCCAGACTACCTTGTTTCTATTTGCTTGTATTTATTCTGTATATACCTGTCTTTGTCCTTGTTGCCTTCCCCATCCAAATGTAAACTTCTTGCAAGTAGAGATTGTTTCGTTGACATTTGTGTCCCCAGGGCCTAACACAGTGTCTGGTATATTAGGTCTTGAATAAATGCTTATTGCTCAACTAATTTTTTGGTTGGTCTATGCTAGTTGCTCCCCCAGCTCCTGTCCCCCACCCCACACCCATCTTTCCAAGGGACCCTGGCTTTCTCACCTCTGTGTCAGTATGCATCCAGCCAGCAAAGCAATTACGGCCACGACTGTTGAGATGCGAGATATCAGAGGCAACCATTCTTTTTTCTCTTTTTCTTTATGGGGAATAAAGTAAAATGGATCAGAATTCAAGGCCTTCCCCTAAACTAGGGAAAGAGGATGGTGTGGAGGAATGGGGAGAAGGCTGGACAAGAAGAATGATGGGGAAAAGTAATGGGAATGGAAAATGAAGGCACAGAGGAGGGAGGAATGGGAACAGAGGTCTTTGACTACCTGGGGGGCCTCTCAGTTAGACTATAATGAGCTTTGTCTTCTGGGTAGGACCTCCACCTGCTAGCCCATGGTGTTTCAGTACGGTCAGGACTAAGAAAATGTTCTTGACTGGACTCACAGTCCGCTTACTTACTCATTCACTCATAAGCTGCCTGGTTGGCTGGCTGAGTGAGTGACAGACTAATGGTCTGATTAGTAAATCAGTTGGCTGACTGACAGTGAATAACTGATTGAGTGATGGGCTGACTGGCTGATTGAGTAAGTGAGTGAGTGAATGACTGAGAGAGGCTGACTATGGAACTAGATAGTTGTCTGGCTGATAACATGACTAGCTAGCTCGCACTGATTATAAATGACTGACTTATGGGTTGGCTGCCTGGAAGCCTTAAAGAGTGATTGACAGATAACAATCTGAGGCAGTGACAGATTGATTAACTGACTACCTGTATGTCTGATCAGCTGATGGACTGGGGTTCAAACCGTTAGAAGCATACTTAAAGAGTCTTGGGGTTTCTGAACTCAGAAATTTTGGCCAAGGACGCCTAAGATCAAGGCAGTGGTCCAGAAGATGGTGCTCTTGGCCAGGGAAGGGGGGCTCCAGTGGCTTCATACTCACCCACTGGCTGGGTCTCCAAGAGGGCAGAATCACTCCACTCACTCCAGACCCCACTGTAGAGTGAAGATGGCTGGGGCTGAGCTCGAACTTGTATTTCATAGACTGAGCCCTTCTGGAATTCCGAGGGCAGGAGTGACACTGACTTCAAATCCACTGAGATGAACTTGGTTTTCTGAGTCTGTCCAAATATGCAAATAGAGTAATAGGGCTGAAATAGATTCCAAGAACTCATCCAATCTGGCCCCCTCCCCTGGCAAAGGTACTGCCCCTAGTGAAACACACCTAGCTTATCTCTGAAGGTCTCTGAGGGAAGAGAACGTGTAGGTTCTCATAGCTGTTTACATCCTTCCTTCTTCACATTCAGAGAATCGGGAAGACCTGGGTCCAAGTCCTCCCACCTCTTTTAAGTACTGGCTGTGTGACCCTGGGAAGTCATTGAACTTCTTAGAGTTTTTCTAGGCAGCCCTTAAAGACCAAAGTTGTAGAGAGAGTTGGTACATTGGTAGAGTAGGAATTTCCTCACTAGGAATTTCCCTACATCAATGAAGTCACAGGTTAAGTGGAGTCAGGATTGTTATGTTCTAGTCCTGACTCTGCTGCTGCCATGACATTTCAGGTAAGTCATTTCACATACACTGTACCTACCTACCTTCCCCATGAGACTGGGGCTCACCACTGAAGAACAGCCACTAGTTAATTACCTTCAGATGTAACCAAATATCAGAACAAGCTAATAATCTTCCAGAGTAAACCAAGTATTTTGGAAATCTGTACTTCCTTACAAAACAGTCCCTTCTGCCTTCTTAAGGCACTTAATTAATTCTTGTTGACTGATTAATTGCTCAAAAATCTTCTGTGGATCCCTATTGCCTCTAGAATCAATAAAGTCTCCTGAGTCTGGCATTTAAAGTCCTGCCCAATAGGGCTCCCACCTATCTTTCTAGACTATTTCATCTTCCCTTGCCACAGTGCCCCTACATTCCAACCAAACTGACTCAATAACCAATCCCCAAATTTGGCATTCCATCTCCCATCTGGATGCCTTTGCACAGACTGGAATGAATCCTCAGATGCCACCTCCTATTCAAAGCCTTTCTCGATCCTTCTAATTGTTAGTACCTTCTCACTCCTCAAATTATCTTGTATTGACATTTTTGTGTACACATGAGACCTCCCAGTAGAATGCACTCTCCTTGAGGGCAGGAAGTCTCATTTTTTGTCTTTATGTACTCAGAGACTAGCCCAGTACTTAATAAATGTATGTCAAAGTGCATTGACTGCTACGGCTCCTCCTAGCTTTGACATTCTATATTCTGTGATGAGACAATCGCCATTCTCTCTGGAAGACTACTTACCGTCCAGGAGTCTTGTCGTTTTTTGTAACGCAGCTCATATTGTAGCACATTCTGTAATGGGTAGTAACGAGGATCTTCATAGAGGGTTTTCCAGGAAATGTTATAATTTCCAAAATAGGCCACAGTCACGTTGGAAGGAGGATTTGGTTTAACTGGGAAGAAAGAAAGGTATATTCATAGACAGATGGAAAACACTTACTGACTTCAATTCAATTCGACATGTGCCAGGCACCATGATAGGCAGGTACTGGCAATAGAAATGCAAAAAGAACCTGCCTTTAAGGAAGTTACCTTCTATGGGCAACAAATAACGTGTACATGTGAGTACAAAATATATGCAAAATAAATTCAAAGTAATTTCAGGGAGGTGTGGGGGAGAGAATACAGCTGGAGGGGTCTGGAAAGACTTCATAGAGGCGGAAGCACTTGATCTGAGTCTTGAAGGGATCTGAGATTCAACAGGCAGAAGTGAGGAGGGAGAGGATCTAGGAATGGGGTCAGCCATAACATACATGCATGGGAGCAAAAGATGGAACATCATGTAAGAGGAACACCAAGTGTGCCAGTTTGACTGGACCATAGAGTGCTGGGATGGATAATCAGCCTGGAAAGGTGGGTGGAAGAGAGATTCTGAATGATTTTAAATGCCAAACAGAAGAGAAAACTGAAGGGATATCCTACTCACACCTCAAGGAACATTTGTGGGACTAGTAATTTTTTTGTAAGTCACCTTAACCTTTCTGATCTCAGTTTTCCCTTCTGAAAAAAGAGGGGTTTGGACAAGATAATCTCTAAAGACTCTTCCAGAACTGAGCAGAGTGTCTGGCACATTGTAGCTACTTAATAAATGTTCATTGACTGATTTACCAACTTTGTTGTTATGAGGGTAGTGGTCAATGACTTTGCCCTCCTTTGCTTACTTTTATTTTAGTTCAAATTCATTTTCATGCTGAGTCAGCAAAGATTTGGGGCATATAGTAAGTGAGCTATATACTCAAATTTCTACAAGTGCCTGTTGGGGCATAGCCCCTGAAATGGGTTTTGAGAGAACAGGATCCTCATAAAGAGATAAATAGGAGTTTTGAAGAAAAGTTGTCTAGAATGATAGACTGAAATTCATTCTCAGACATAAAGAGTTAAAAGAAAAAACTTAATCTTAGCCTGAGACTCTTGTTTTTTGGTTCCTTTGCTGGGTGTGGTGGCTCATAGTCCTAGCTATGGCTAAAGAGATGTTAGGCTGTCTTTTTCAGGTAAAGGCTTGTTCATTGGTGGACCCTAGCAGATGGGAGCAGAGACAGCCATAAGATGCCCCTTTCAGAGGATGCTCAGAAACTGGCAGCACAAAGGAACTTAGTAACTATGTGCCCAGTGCAGGTACCCAACAGCAACCAGCAGAACAATGCCAGTAGAGATGGTGTGATCAGTAGCAACCATGAAATTATCACAGTGACACCCTACAGAGAGCTAAATGAAGTCATTGCCAGAAAACATCCTTAGTCCTATAGTGTCAAATGTCAGAATTGCACTGCCCCCACAAGCATTCCCTATTTGTGTGCCTTCCAGTGTGTTTTTGCTAAATGGGTTCCTAGTATGTGTTTCTTCATTCATGCTCTTATCAATGGTTCCCTCTAAGTCTACCTTCTATACCATCTCAGGTCTAGAGTTTTCCTTATGTGTACGTATTCTCTGCCTCACTAGGAGTATAGTAACCTGTGGGAGAGTGTACCCACATGTGCACATTCAAGTAATCGTCTCTTATCACTTTATTGGCTATGCTGTTTAAATAAATATCTTTTGTTTGCACTAATGTATCTTTTGGCTGGTTGGTAAAAGAAAATACATTGGTAGGGGCCCATGAGCTATGGTTTTGAGTGGGTGTTGATCCTCAAAATGCCCTAAATGGAGGCAAAAGGGAATACATATGTAAAAGGAGATGCTCTCAGGGCTACAGTAGAATGTTAGAGATGGAAAAGACCTTAGAATTTACTAATCAGAATGTTAGAGCTTGAAAAAGATCTTAGAAAACAGAATGCTAGAATAGTAGTTCTCAAAGTATAGTCCGCAGACCTCTTGGTGTCCACAAGACTCTTTCACGGCATAATGCGAAGTCAAATATTAAGATGTTATTTGCCTATTAAAACACTCCTCCCTTTCCCAACTGCATATCTTTATGAGGCCAGATTTTCCTCATATACTTCAAGCAAGACAACATAGAGCAACAGATTGAATGAAGAAGCAGTTGTCTTCTATCAAACTAGACATTAAAGTGATTTGTGAAAATATGTAAAAAAAATGCTACCCTTCTTAAACAAATTTCTTTTATTTTAGAAAATATAGCTATTTTTCATAAAAATATGTTATTTATATTACCTTTCATGGGTTTATTATTTTTAAGAATAAATAAATATAAAACTTATCATTTTTAATTTCTAATACAGTATCAATAGATATACCCCATATAAATAAAAACTCTTTGGGGTCTCCAATAATTTTCAAGAGTGTAAAAGGGCCCAAAAGTTTGAGAGCTACTGTATTAGAATAAAACATTAGAACTGGCAGGAAACTTAGAGATTTTCTAAGCTAACACCTTCATGTACAAATGAGGAAATGAGGAAATTGAGACCCGAAGAACAAAAGTGACTTACCCAAGGGAGGAACTGCACAATTACCTCACAGATTTGAAGGTATGGATGCTTGGGATCACTGCCTTTCAACCTTATCTCCTATTATTTACCTTCACAATCTATCCATGTATGATATGCCTCCACCAAAATGGACAACTCACAGCCTATCCCCTGCCACACTCCTTATGTTTTTCCATCCCCATTCCTTGACTCATATCTATCCCTATACCTGAAAAATCACAAATCTGTCAAAATATTAGAAAAGTACATCCAAATGTTCATACATTGGGTTTGCTCACATTGAAGTTCAGCAGTCACTATGATAACACCAATCTGCTTTATTTTTGTGAACCTAAGAACAGAAGGAACTGGAGGCTTTTACCATGCTACAAATGATTTCCGGCTCTGGCCTCCTTACCTGTGATTTTAGTAAGGGGTGGGGGTGGGGTCACAGAGCGGGGAAGAATGAGGAGAGAGAGAAAAAAGAAATAAAAGAAATAAGATTCAGAAACTTCAAAACCACAGGACCCAGATTAGAAGCTGAAGTAAAAAAACCCAAATGCAAAGCAGACTCCCCTGTGACTGGCACTTTCCTTTGCCTGTCTCATGAGTCTTTCACCCTGTGGAGAAACTACAGTGCTGGTGTCCTCCCTCTCTCTGGACACTGTCCCCCCCAGACGTCCCAGATGCTGATACCTGACAGTAGGGGAATGTCCCTGTGTGTGGGGCCTGGCCCAGGCAGACAGTAAGTTCCAATAATGAAGGGAACTTTTCCTGTTTCTTAGCTTATGTTTTCATAGTGCTTTACTCGTGAAAATGTGGAAGCATTTTTCCTGAGTAGTAAGTTTATAGACAAGGAAACAGAGTCAGAGGATTTCTAAGACAGAGCTGGAAGAGACCTCAAAGATCATCTAGACCAAGTACCCTCAATTTTACAGAAGAGAAAATGGAGACCCAAAGAGGGGAAGGGAATCCCCCAAATTGGGGGACATTCACACCTGGTCCTCAGTCTTCAAATCCAGGGTTCTTTGCATAACACCCTAGTTGCCTTCCATGGGAGGCAGACTATTCCCTCTGGTGCACAAAAATCTTCAGTGGCTCCCACTGTGTCCTAAATAAAAGTCACATTTCTTTGCCAGGAGTTCAAGGCCCAGAATAATCTGGCCCCATACTACTTTTTAAGCTTTATCTCATTTTATTCCCCTTCATGTGCTACATATAAACCACAGACATACTGGGTAACTTGCAGCCTTCTGAATATAGGGATGGGAAGGGAAAGGAAATAAGCATTTACAAAGTGCCTACTATGTGCCAGACACTGCAGTAAGTACTTTTTATAAATAATATCTCATTTGATCCTCACAACAACCCTGTGAGATAAGCACCGTTTTCATCCCCATTTGAGAGCTGAGGAAGCTGAGGCAAACAAGTTCAGTGACTTGCCCAGGGTCACACAGCTATAAAGTGTATGAGATGAATTCAAACTCCAGTCTTAGTGATTCCAGGCTCAGCACTCAATCCAGTGCGCTACTTCTGTATGCCATGTGTTTTTTCATCACTACACCTTCATGAATACTGTTCTCTAAACCAGGAGTATCATCCTTTCTCCTCCTTGATGAATTCCTACCTATCCCATCTTTACCGTTTAAATCATAGAAGAGAGAAGGAAGGAGTCTTAAAACACAAAGAGTGAAAGACTAGAGATAGAAGAGACCTTAGAATGTAGAACGTAGAGATTAGAGCTAAAAGGAGCCTTAGAGATTATCTAGGCCTCACTTTTCTTTTTAATAGAGGAGGAAACTGAATGGAGAAAAAAGTCTTGTCCTAAGTCACTCAACTACTTAGTGGCAGGATCAGGATTTCTAGGGTTAAAGGAGATGTTCCTAACTTTTTGGGGGGATGTGTTGTGGACCCTTTTGATAGTCACGTGAAGCCTGTGGTCCCATTCTCATGACAATATCTTTAAATAATTGATGAAAATGATAAACGTCAGTTAGAAGGTTAATGCACATAAAGATTTTTTTTCCCTATCCCAGTTCACAGACGCCCTGAAATCTATTTACTTACTCTACAGATCCCAGGCTAAGAACTTCTAGGCTAAGGCAATTCATTTCCACCAAACCCTGGTTCAAATCCAAATTCCTTTGTGAAGAAGAGAGGTATCTATCTATGACTTATAGATTCAGAGAGCTGGGATTTCCAGGGTTATCTTTTTGGAGATAAGGAAACTGAGGTCACATAAGTAGAATATATTGTGACACAGACAGGATTTGAATTTGGGTCTTCTGATTCCAAATCCAGGGCTCCTTCCTTTGCATCACTCTAATCAGGGCACCCAGTATGCTTGGGTGGGTTGTCTTTCTCCTTAGTTCTCAGTTTTGCCCCCCAGGTTTCTCCCTCTCCATCCATGGGCCTGGAAGAATAAATCTGTCTTCTATTTGAAAGCCTTTCAAACATACAAAGATTTCTTGTTTATGCTGAATGGCCCTAGTTTCAGCCACTGATCCTCATATGGCCTGCACTCAAAGCTTTTCACCAGCATCCTGGTTGCCCTTTTCTGGACAATCTCCATTTATGGAGAATTTATGAGCTAGGGCAGAGCTAGACCATAGGCCACCTCTCCTTCTGCTGACAACGTCTTGTAGAAGGGCCACTGGATTTGGTTTTAAGTCCCGACTGGGCCCTTTTCTACCTGTTACTTAAGGCTAGCCATTTATCAAAGCCTCGATTTCCTGTTTGTAAAATGAGAGGCTTGGATTAGCTAGATGGTCCCTAAGGTTCCTCCCTGCTCTAAATCTGTGAGCCCTTGAGGGGGAAAGGGGGAAGGTAACAAGCATTATTATGTGCCAGGTGCTTTACAAATATCCACTCATTCAATCCTCGAAACAACCCCAGAAGTAGGCGCTATTATCTCTGTTTTACAGTTGGGGAAACTGAGGCAGACAGAGGTTACGTGACTTGCCCAGGGTCACACAGCTAGTAAATTTTGGATGAAGATCTATTGTCTGAGTGACCCCATGAAGTAAATACAAATATTCCTTTTCTCATTTGATTGAGGAGGTGCCGAGGTAAAGTGACTTGTTCAAAATCTTATATCTAGTAAGCAGCAGAAGATATGGGTTGGAGTCTTGATTCTACCATCTGCTAGCCGTGTGATCTTGGTCAAGTTACTTAACTCTGAGATTTGGTTTCTTCCTCTGTAAAACAAGGAGAAGAAGACCTATATTAGCTAATTCGTGGTGTTTTTCTGAGGATCAAATGACATAATGGATGGGAAAGTGCTTTATAAACAGTAAGATGTATAGATGTAGAGTGTATTGATGGGTTATTATTTGTAGTAATATGGATTGATAGCTTGGGATAAGCTGGATATCAGCTCAAAGCTGATATCAATATCCTATAGGGATGAGACCCAGGGCAGGTCAGTTTTGATAGGACATCAGGAGTCGAGTAAAGAAAGATTCAGTAAATAGTGCGTCATCCAAGGAGGACATGGTAATGAGGAGATTGGGAGGTGGAGGGTAGGTTTCTGGGAAGTGGAAAGCAGTCAAGACAATAGCAAAGAAGGAGAGAGAGGGAGAGAGAGAGAGTGAAGAGATGTTACCGTTTTCCCCTAAGATACTCACTGCTCTGAGCCAGGATGAAGTGTCTTCCCTCACTGGAGCTGTTGCTTAGCTTGTCTGTGATGGTGACATTGAATTCATCATCTGACATCAGTTTATAAACATCCATCTGACACATATACTGCATGTGGGTGTGGTTGTAGGTTGATCGGTTGAAGTTACAGGAGTTGGTGAATTCCTCCAGTTCCCCATAGGCATCATTCCTTCAACAACAACAAAACAATTCCAATCATCTCCCTATCTACAAGCAACTTGATGTATTTTAGAATCATAACGTCACAGGATCTTGGAAGAACCCTCGGAGGTGTCATATAGCCCAACCTCTACCTGAAGCAGGAATCTCCACTGGAACATGTCTCATAAATAAGCATGGAGCCTCTCCTGGAAGGTCTCCAGAGTCTGGGCACTTATGACCTCCTTAGGCAGCCTGTTCCTTTAATGGATGATGCCAGTTAGGGGAAAGGTCTTCCTTATACTGATCTGCTTCTCTGTAAAGTCCCCTTAGTTCTACAGGGAAGAGCTAGGACTTAATCCCCCTAGTACATGATGGCCCTTCAGATATTTGAAGACATTTATTATGCCTCCCAGACTCTCCTCTTCTCCAGGTCCCATAACTGTGCCTCATATGCCATGGCTCCTAGAACATCATAGGGGTTGGGATGGTATACTGAAAAGACCAGATAGGGAGGCAGAAGACTTGGGTTTGACTTCAGAAAAGTTTCTTCATCTCCCTGGGCATTGGTTTCCTTTGGAAAATGAGTATTGGGACAAGATCTGTAAAGTTCTAAAATTTCATGATCCTATGTGGCATGGCTAAATATAGTTGTTTATCATCACCACCACCCCCCCAAAAAAAAGAGTTGATAGTCTTAGGGCACTTTAAGCTCAATATGAGTCAACAATATAATATGGCAGCCAGGAAAGCTGATGTAATCTTTGGTTGCATTCAAATGAGGGCATAATGTCAAGTCTTGGTGTCCTCTGCCCTAGCCAAATCATATCTGGAGCCTTCTGTTCAGTGCTTGGTGCTACAGTTTAGGAAAGGCCTTGATAAACTGGAGATTGTCCAGAAGAGGGCAACCATGCAGGTGAAGGGCTTTGAATTCATGCCATCAGGAAAAGTTACCAAGGGTGTTTAGTTCAGAGAAGAAAAGCTGTGTTCATGTGTTTAAAGGACTTTCAAATGGAAGAGACTTGATTTGTTCTGCTGGGCCCATAGATGGAGGGAGGAAGGGCTGGGGGTGGAACTATGGGTAATGGTGGATGTTGTAGAGAGCCAGATTTAGGCTTGACGGAAAGGTAACTTAGCCATTAGAGCTGTCCAGAAGTGTAAGAGGCTGCCTGGCTCCTCATGTTTCTTTACCTCATATCATAATTGGTAGTTGAGGGTATTTAATTCATTCCAGCTGCCTACTGAGTACCAATCAATCAATCAATAAGCATTTATTAAGTGCCTACTATATACCAAGCACTGAGGATAACAAAGACAAAAATGAAACATTTCCTGCTTGTTCCCTTGACTTGGATGTCCCACCAGTACCTCACCTTAGCCTTAACTTGGTCTTTATAGAATTGGAAAAGAATTTCCTCTCCCCTCTCCTTTTCTCTCTTTCTTTGTTTCTTTCTTTCTTTGTTTCCTTCTTCTTCTTCTTCTCCTCCTCCTCCTCCTCATCCTTCTCTGTCTCTTTTTCTGCCTGTCTTTCTTACCCTTCACCCCCTGTCTCCTTTCCTACCCTTGGCACTTACCACTCAAGGGTGAGGTCAGGGGAGGTCTCTGCATGGCCAGGATCCACTTTTAGGATGCACGTCACGGTCTGGATATAGTCTGTATAGCAGTTGAGGTCCTTGTAGCCAAAGGCTAGGGTAGTTAGTATGAGAAAGGGAGAAAAGAGGAGAATGTTGTCATGAAGATTATGATTTGGGATAGGAATTGGTCTATTCCTCAATCTCCAGCTTATTGGACCTAGGAACCCCTCAAGGGGAGAAGAGTAACAGGTGGCAGGTGGCAGAAATCAGCCTAGATCTTCTGAGCAGGCTAGCCCTGTGTGGGTTCTTCTAGAGTTAGAGCTTGGGAACATCACTGGGGACTCACAGGGTAGGGAATGGTTAAGGTAGAAGTGGAAATGGCACTGATTTCTATTAGTTTAAGCTTGCTGACTTTCATGGGCCAAAGTGAAATCTAGAGCCTGGATTAGAATGATTTTCTCATCAGTGTTTTAGCCTGGCTCCTCCATTTAGAATTCTCTCTGAACTTGCAGCTTCTCCAGAAGTCATTCCTCCTCTCCCCATCCCCCCTGACCCTGCCAGAGGTCTCATCCCTCCTGCATCAGGATCACCATAGACCCTTGGCTGAGCACTGGTCTGAGGAGTAGAATATGCAAGTTTGAGTCCCAGCCTTACAGCTTAATGACTCTGTCGTCTTAGAAAAGTCACTTCATTGCTCCAAGGCTGTTTCCTAATTTACAGAATGGAGACAGATATCTGTACCTCACACCCTCTCAGGGTTGTTGTTAGGGCTGCCCTTTGAAAAGCACAAAGTACTATAGAAACATAGAGTTTAAAGCTAGAAGAGAATTTAAGTCCATCTGCCTTTTCATTTGGGGAAACGAGGCCTAGTGAGGGGAAAGTGCCTCACTCAGAGTCATATATAGACTAAGGGATAGGGCCAAGATTCAAACCCCAGTCTCTCGACTTCAAGGCCAATGGCCTTCCCACTATACTCCCCCTTCCACGTAGCCCACCTTCAATTATGGGAAGCAGGACCCTGCACTGTCATTATTTTTCACCCCTCTCTTGTCGCCCTTCCCCTTTCATCTCTTCCTTCTTGTTTTTTGGATTTTCTAGCACTTAATCAGAATCATAAGTTTTCCAGTACCAGGGGTGGGGAACTTGTAGCCTCCAGGCCACATGTGTCCCACTAGGTCCTCAAGTATAACCCTCAATATGCCAAAGGCCACCATGTTAAATGAAAGGCAGGGCAACCTGTCCAAGGTGAGACAGCCAACAGAGGCAGAAGTAGGCTCAATGTCTTCTACCCTCCAGGTAAATGGTTTTTCTTGTATACCCAATAGTATGGGACCTTCCAGCTGAAGGTAACCGCATCTATCTATGTATCTACACGTAATCTATAGATAGACAGTAGAAAGACTAGTATGAAGCAGAGAGTTGTAATGGGGAAGCAGTGGGACATGAAGTCAGATAGGGACCAGATGGGAGGGGGCCTTGAATGGGAGGCTGAGTTCATTCTGTGAGCATTCCCTACTCCTCTTGGTGGTACTATTATCTTGCTTTTCACCTGGACTCAAAACCAGAAGGCAATGTGGACTAATGGAAAAAGATCTCACTTAGGAGTCAGAGGAACTGAGTTTGAATCCTGGACTTGTCATTTACAAAGAGTATCACCTTGGGCGGGTCATTGGACCTTTCTGGACTTCATTTTCCTTCCTTATAAAATGAGGGGTTGAAGACTCTTCCTTCCTCACCCCTGGGATCCATCCAATTAGCTGTTGAGCTCTGCTCTCATTTACCCCACTTCCATATTTAATTATAAGACAATGTGAATGGTTTCAACGAGTCCATCATACCCCCATTCCATCTCTGGAGAGCCTTGATGACTTTTAAGGAAAGAATTTTTTCTTTAAATTCATTTCTCTGTCTCCCCGACTCTGCTATTTGTCTTACACAGTTTACGTCCTAAAGCACATGTCATCATATTGTTCCCCCTCTCAAGTACCCTCCTGCCGACAGAATTAAATTCATTCTCATCCTGCCATTAAAAGTCTCTCACTCAAATCTACCTGAGGCAGCGTATGTTGAACATGCTGCTGGTTCCCCAGTGCAGTCAGAACCAGATTAAAATGTAATTGGGAAATATTTAACAAAATAAATTAAAATACAATAAAACATAGGTAACATTACATTTTTAAAATTAAGTCAACGCGCAGCTGCAGGGATCCTTATGTATGGATTAGGGGCCCTTCTTTCCATTTGACTTTGATGGCCCAAGAAGAGAGCAGGGAACTGGGAGTAGAGACGCCCACTGGGTTCTAACTCACCTCAGTTCCACTACTGACTCAATGGGTGAATTTGGGCAAGCCACTTCCCCAATATGTAAATTGTTTCCCCACATGTAAAATGAAGCGGTTTAAATTGCATGATCTCTCCAGCCCTAGCATTCTATGATTTCATTCAGCCCTGTTTCTCACAACTCCCACATCCTCCAGGGTAGTCAAGCTTCTCTCTCAATCTCATACATGCTATGCTTCTCATTCCTGTGTCTTTGTGTGGATGCTCCACATGAAAGTTTTTCCAACACCTACCCATCATCCTTTAAGGCTTAGTTCAAGAGTCATGAAGCCTCTCCTAACTACAGCCACCATACAGGGTCCTTCTCCTTGCCCTGAACTCCCCCTACATATGTGTGCACAAAGTCTGTTTCATACCATTTACCTACTTTTTACCACGGAACCTCACTGTTGGAAGGACCACAGAAATCATCTTGTTCAACTCACACCTGAACAGAAATGCTCTCTATGGCGTGTTTGACAGCAATTAACCCAGTGCCTGACACACAGGAGAGGCAGCTAAGTGGTGCAGTGGGTAAAGTGCCCATACCTGGAATCGGGAAGACTCATCTTCCTGAGTTCAAATTTAACCTCAGATACTTACTAGCTGTGTAACCCTGAACAAGTCACTTAACCCTGTTTGCCTTCGTTTCCTCATCTGTAAAATGAACTGGAGAAGGAAACAGCAAACACCAAGAAAACCCCAAATAGGGTCACAAAGAGTCAGACATGGTTGAAAAAATGACTCAACAACATCTGTGGCCCAGAGAACCATCCTCCCACCCTTCCAGAACAGGAAGGTGGATGGACAAGTTAACCCTGTGGAGCAGCCTGGTCCCCTTGGGGAGGAGGCTGTCTATTTAGAAAAGGAAAATAAAAAGAGTGTGACATCTGTTTCCTGCCCAGGCTATTTGTGTCCCTGAGTCTTAAAAAAAAAAAATCAGTGTAAAATGTCACGGAGTCAGTTACAGGCAGAGAAGTTTATCCCTTACACAGTTCCTTCCCCTGCCACTGCTCTATATCACCCTTACGTGTGATAGGCTCGCTCCAAAGACGCCTACAGCCTCTCACATATGTCATGATCCTGTGCTGGAATGCCCCATGCACAAAATGTGTTACCTATCCCCCACCCCCCAACCCCCTCACCCCATTTGTATCCCTCCACAACCTCCAGGGTTCCTTTGGTTGATTTGTTTGTTTGTTTAGCACTTAGGGATTCTGTCCTAATTGGGGAAATGTAATGCAGTGCAAAAACAAAACGAAATACTGAACTGGGAGTCAGCAGACCTGGCTTCTAAATCTGGCTATGCCATTAACTTTCTATATGACCTTATGCAAGTAGCTTCCCCTCCATCTGTAAAATGAGGGTCTTGGAATAGATTATCTCTAAGGTTCTTTCCAACCAGAGCTCAAAATTCTTCCTGCTCTAAATTTCTGTGTTCCATGTTCTAAGGTCCCTTTGAACTCTAATACTCCACGTTCTAGGGTACATTTTATGTTCTAGAGTCCCTTTCCAGATGTGACATTTTCTGTTCCAAGGTCCTTTCTAAGTCTTACATTCTTTGTTCTAAGGGCCCCTCAAGTTCTAATCTTCTATGTTCTAGAGTCCCTTCCAGATCTGACATTATGTGTTCATATGAATTTATGTGTGATGAGTTCCATCTGTTGTTTGGATGTGTGCTTATTCCCCCTTTATGCATTCATTTAGTTCCCCAAGGGCCTGAAACTATCTTTTCCTTCATCATCTTCCCTGCATATCTGTTTCAGGGCCTATTGTTAAGCCCTGGGGGTGCCTAATGATGATCGATCAAATGAAGTGAGGAAACAACCCTGTGAGCCCCAAGTCTAGGTAGGGTTTATGATTACTAAGTGAGACCCTCAGATCAGACCAAAGGAAGAATTTTCCTGATCATAAGGACAGTAAGACATTGAAGTGGGCTGCTCAAACTGGTTATGAAGTCCTCTACCTGGAAGAGATCTTGGAAGAAGACACTTCTCTGGGGGTCAGGCCTCTCTGGAGATAGGGGAAAGGATGAGATGACCTCTGGAGGGTTTTCCCATTTCCAAGATATTTACACCCCGGGGCTGGTTGGGTGGTCATGGTCAGTTACATCATTTAAGCTCTCTGAACCTCAGTTTCCTCACCTGTAAATTGGGGGTCAGAATGTTTACAGCTACTTCATGGGATTGTCGTGAGCAAGGTGCCTGATAACCCTTAAAGTGTTATATGGATTTGGGCCAGTACTATTATTATGTACTCACCCACACACCCTCCCTCCAGGAGTGATTAGGGATGGGCAGGATCTCCCTCTTCCCAACTCCACCCCTTTCCCCCCAGGTAAAAGACAGGTTGACTTCCAAGCCAGAACACTTACTGCAGTGGAGTATCAGGAGGAAGGTGATGGTCCAGCTAAGTTGACCAGGGCACATGCTGACCCCAAAGGAAAGCCTGGAAAACAATAGAGAATTGCTGCCTTTTTGTTGTGAGTTGGCTGAGGGGACTGGGGAGTGCAGTATGATAGTGGTCGCCTGGGTGACCAGGGGGCCTGTCACTGATTGATTGTGCATGTGAACTTGGGTGAGTCCATCCAACTCTCTGGACCTTTAGAAGTTCGAAGGTCTTTTCCATCTGCAACATTCTAAACATGACCTGTACATTAGAGAAAGCCTGGCCAGGACAGCCTGATGGGAAAAGTTCTCCCTCCTTACTTTGCCCATTACCTTTACATGCTTCTATTTCCTACTTTCTGGCTTCCCAAGGGCCTCCCCTGCCTTTTCCCCAAGCTCAGGACCTCTCTCTCTCCACCCCCAGATCCTTACTCTTATTCATTGGGCTCTTTGGAAACCCTCTTACAAATGACTTATTCCTAAGTGCTTATGGCCCATACAGCCCTGCCTTACTCAAATCCAAGTCACTTGCAAGTCAAGATATCACCCTCCTGATATCACTGGTCCTCTTAGAGAATGAAGGACCAACAACAACAACATGGCCCATAACAAAATCAATCAACAAGCACTAATTGAGACCCTTTCCTAAGTCAGGCAAGGTGCTAGGTGTTGGGATGACAGAGACAAAAATGAAATGGTCCCCACCCTCAAGAGCTTTCTCCCCTTCCTGGGAGGGTTTGCATTTTAACAAAGGTCTTCAATATCTTTAGTTTCTCCTCACTGAGGGAAACAGTTGAGAATCCTTAAAGTGCATAGAAATGGGAGACATTATTATAGTATGTTAGATATTTTAATTACTCCAAAGACCATCTAGGTTCTGCCTAGGCCTCTGCTCCCCACTAGACTCTGCTGAATGATACCTCAGCACCGCCCCCCCCCATTCTTGTGCTACCCTCTCCAGTCTCCATGTTAGACTCATGTCATGAATGGAAGCCTAGTGATCCTCATAGTCATCTGAAGAAGTCCCTCACTTCCTTCAACCCTCCTTTTAAGATCCATAGAGTCACAGAGCTAGAGCTGGAAAGGACCCCAGAGGTCATCTGAATTTGGCTCACTCAGCAGCCTAGCCTCAGGGGGCTTAGGCTTCAGATTCCCATCTACTACCTAAAAGTAGATTCTGATCTGGGCTGGGAGTAGTTGGTGCTGAACTTGTCCTGTGTGCCTAGTGCTGTGCTTGGAGCCGAAAGGAAGCAGCAGAAGACACAACACACACACACACACACACACACACACACACACACACACACTATATTTAGAATCATTGATTGTCAGAGCTGGAAGAGGCTTCAGCACATAAGTTTCAAGAGATCAGATGAGGGTGAGATTGCTTCTAGCTATGGGGATCAAGGACGGCTTCACAAAGAAGGTATTATTTGAATTGGGCCTCGAAGAATCTTGAGATCATAGATTTTGAACTGAAAGGTACCTCAGAGTTCATTGAGTCTAGTACCCTCATTTTGCAAAAGGAGATACTGAGACTGAGGGAAGGAGGATGACTTGTCCAAGATCGTAGAGATAGAAAATGTCAGATCTAGGATTATAGCCCAGGTCTTCTACATCCGGATCTCATGACCTTTCCATTATATCATGTTACCTTTCTACTCTGGCACTGGGAAGCCATCAGCTCCCAAATCCCAGTCTGGTCCAGGCCACTGAGCCCTTGCCAGAGTTCAAAAGATATCAAAGCTCAGAGGACTCTGGGGAAAAGAAGGCCAAGAGCAAGGAGAAGTGGAGTCTCTTAGAGTGAAAATCATTGTTTTTGACGTGAGGTACCAAGGTGAAAAGAAAAACAGGGCTGAGATGAGCTAGGAGGGACTCCCCAGAAGAGGAAGAAAGAGGAGAAGAGGGATGTCTTAGAAGGGAAGAGCTGAAAAAGGAGGGACTTCCCAAAAGGGAACATTGTAATAAGCTTTCTTTGGTTCCCTCTTCATACCTAGGGCTCCAAAGCTTCTACTCTCTTTGTCTGCGGTCTCCTGTCTCTTTTCTAAGCTGTCAGGGAGGAGGACAGGCTCTTCTGTGTGACCCAGGTTGACACTGAGAAATGCCAATCAGTCACTGATAATCCCAGGTTGTGGACTCAGTCTCCCTTTTTGTCCTCCTGAGACTTCAGAGAATTGGGAAGAAGGGGGAGGAGGGTAAAGCCTCAGGTGCTCCCAACCCACTTTTCATAGGAAAGTCCCCTTCTTTATCCCCATAGAAATATATCAAACACCTTCAGTGGTCCTCTTTTGATGACCAAATAAAGCATAAATTCCTGGCACCAGCATTCAAAGTCCTTTTCAATTTACCTCCAAGTGACTTTTTTTTTTAGGTTTACATCACACTGCTCCCCACCAGATTCTCTGCTGAATGACACCTCAGCATCCCCCGTTCCTTTTTTTTTAATTAAGATTTTTTATTTTTAGTTTACAACAATCAGTTCCGCATGATTTTGAGTTCCAGATTTTCTTCCTCCTCCCCCCCACCCCAAGACGACATGGAATCAGATATAACATCCCCCATTCTTGTGCTACCCTCTCCAGTCTCCGTGTCAGACTCATGTCATGAACAGAAGCCTAGTGATCCTCATAACCATCTGAAGAAGTCCCTCACTTCCTTCCACACTCCTTTCAGACCACTTCCCAGCTGGAGTTCATTTTAAGATCCATAGAATCACAGAGCGAGAGCTGGAAGGGACACTGGAGGTCATCTTGTCCAGCTCCATCATTTTGCAGGTGAGGAATGGAGGCCTTAGAAAGGGGGCATGACTTGTCTGATGGTTACACACTTAGTGAGTGACGGAGTGGGGGCTCTAGCACTTTCCATAATACCATGATGCCTTCTTGAAAATGATCTCTCTTTTCTCGTTTTTGTCAAAGCACTCTACCCAGACATCTCCTTCTACACTCTTCCCATGCTACCTTGCATCAGTTATTTGTAGATGTGTCTTTATCCCCTCCCCAATTTTATTATAAACTTCTTATAGCAGGATGTGTCCTATCTTTATGTCATCAGTGCCCAGCACAATGTCTTAAACACAGCAGACACTTTAAAAATGTTGGTTACGGTCAGGATCATAGGATTTAAAGCAGGAAGGGATCATCTTAGATGACCTTAGAGATCATCTAGTCAGTCCAACATCCCTCAACCATTTTACAGATTAGGAAACTGAGGCCCCAAAGGGGAAGGGACTAATCAGTGTCACACAGGACAGAAGCAGGATATGAAGGAATGAATGAAGAATAAATGGGCTTCACCAGCATCATCTGGTGAAAAGAGAGGTGGACTTGGATTCAAGTCCCGGCTCTGTTATTTACCATGTGTATAGCCTTGGGAATGTAATTTCTTAAATTTAAAATGAGGGGTTGGGTCAAAAAAAACCCTATAAATTCACTTCTACTTCCAAATCCCATAATCCTATTGGTATCAGTGGGTAAGGAGTTTCAGGCTCCTGACAGACCGTGTGAGTCTGAAAGGGAGATTGCAAATAGTCACCCACACTTTTGCGATCTTATGATACCATATCTGCTTACTTAAGGGATACCCCACAGATTAGCGGTGGGGAGAGGCTGTTGAGGATAAATCAGTGCTCCCAGCCATAGGCATGCACAGATTTGGGGCACCTTGAAAGAGAGGCAATGCAGAGCAGATAGCAGCACAGACAATGATGAGGCATGCCACTGGGAGACCTTGGAGGAGAAAGGTGGGGGCAGTGCAGGAAGGAGAATGGGATATAGTAAGAGGCTCATGGCTCCAAAAAGCCTTGCATCCTTTTCCCAGCCTGAGAAACTTGGCTCCTCATCCCCCAAATTTGCCAAGGAGCTGCCGAAGTCTCAGAAGACCCAGAACAAAAAATGTCAGAGCAGGAAGGGACCTTAGAGGTCATCTAGACGATCTATGATCATCAGATCTTAGATTTAGAGTGAGAAGCGGAAGGGAGGGAATTAAGCATTTATTAAGCACCTACTATGTGTTGGGCACCGTGCTAAGCACTTTACAGATATTATCACTGACCACCTTATTATTCAGCTGAAGAAACTGAGGCCCAGAGCCAAGATTAGAAATTGGGCCTCCTCATTCCCCATCCTCATCCTCATCCCCGTTGCCCTCTTAGAGTCTAGTTTCTTATAAGCCCTGGGACTACTGGCCTGTACTGACTGGCATGCCTGATTGAGTGAGTCTATCTGCCTGTGTTCTCAGGACCTAACATGGACCCAGTGCATGTGTATATGTGTTTGTATGAATGAATGTATGAATATATATGTATGCATGTATATATGTATATGGATGGATGGTGGATTCAGTGGGAGTGGAGAAGGAGAAATGCCAGATAGATGAGTCTGGTCTGAATAATGGACTCTTTTTTCACCTTCTGACCCACCATTAGACAACACCATGATACCCTGCCACGATAAGGTAGTGAAGAGAGCAGATGAAAACTCATGCAAAGCAACAACAGGCAATTAGTTTGGAAACTGGACAGCCCCTCCCTCCCCATCCCCTATACTCTCAACCGTGTGTTTGCTTGATTTCGGGGAATATTCTTGTTTCAAAACTTCCCAGGTTTACTCAGAAAGAGTCATTTGAATTGCCTGTAAAAAGCCCCTTTGGTGTAGAGGCAGTTTAGAGGAAGCTAGTAGCCTCAGTGGACCATGAATCCCTCCCCTAACTGTTCACTGAGCCATGGTGGCCTGTAGCAAATGGGTAGAGAAGATGAAGCAGCTCATGGGGATTTCTCTCCCAGAGACTCCATCAACATCTAAAACTTTCTCTTCTCTTCTCTCTCACAAAGCCCTCACAGCTCTTCTGTCTAGATGTGGCTATTTTGCCTTCTCAAGGCCATATTGGCCTGTGCCCCATCTCCCTTCTCCTTCCCTACAGGCCCACTTTCTTCCCATCTTTTCTCCTCTTCTGGAGCCCTGACCCCTCCTGAGATCATAAAGGAGACATGATAGATTCTAGGGTCCGAGATTTTGAGCTGGAAATCCTCAGAAGTTGTTTAATACAATACTCTTATTTTTATAGATCAGGAAATCTAAGGTCATTCAGGTAGTAAGTAGCAAAAAAGGTGTTTTGGAACTATGGTGATTTCTGGAGGGAATCCAAATGGAATATTCTCACACATTAGCCTTGCCCGTACCCCAAGCATCTCCAACCATCACCCCACCCCCAACCTTCGAAGAGCCACTGAGAAATGTCAACAAAGTGGATTTGTCACTAGACCCAGTTTAGAGACCATGAATAACATTTTAACAATCATCCCTAATATCCATACAGGGCCTAAGAGTTTCCAAGGTATTTTATATCTCGTTTAATATTTGCTGTGCCAAGGATTATTATCCCCACTTTATTTATTAGGAAATCTAGGCAGTTAATGAAAGGCCCTGCCCAAGTTCTCATGGCTAAGTAGAGGTCAGAGTTGGGTTTTAAACCCACGTCTTGACACTGAGCCCCATACTTTTCCTACTTCATCATTTTATTAAGGACAAAGATTTCCTGCTAATAGTGTGAACATCTATACCAGAGTTCACACCTAGCATCTACTCTGCCCTCCAGGGCCCCACAGCTCAGGTCCTCCAAAAAAGTTAGACCACTATTTATTGGGCATATTCCAATTTGGAGATTCTGTGACTCAGGGCTGTGAGACTGGCCGGGAGCTACTGTTTCCTTTAAGAGGTCTCCTAATCGGTCTCTGTTTTGTTTTTCTCTTCTCCCACCTTTTGCAAAGGGACCTCCTTCTATCCTGGCCTCCACCAGACCTGCTGTTGACGGACAGTGGTGAGGAGTCCAGTGATTCGACTTGTCTCCTCTTCCTGTCTCTCCAGGTTAGGAAGGTTCCTATCTAGAAGATTCTGGGGCATTAAATGGTATAATGCTATAAGGATGAACTCCAGAGTCAAAAGACCTAAGTTTCAAATTCTTCCTTTGACCCTCCCCATTTGACCTTGGAAGGGTCACTTAATTTTCCAGAGTCTCAGTTTCATCTACTGTAAAATGAAGGAGGTTGCACTAGATGACCTCTGAGGTCCCTTCCAGCTCAAGATCTATGATGCTCTCATCCTATGATTTCTCTTGGGACCTTGGCCACCTACCCTGGCTCCATCCCTCTTTACCTGTTGGCTCCTTCTCTGAAGTTGCAGATCTGCTATTCCTCCATCAGTGTAGGTTCTTGCCCCAGTGCCTCTGCAGCTTAAAACAAAGGCCAGGAGATAGAAGGAGATGCTCTGATGTAGCCTCAGCCTCTGGGAGCTAGAGGGCTGGGAGAGACCCATGGAGAGTCCCACATCCCGCACAGACTTGTAAGGTGACAAAGGGATTTCTATCTCCTATTGAAAGGGACAGAGACCAGAGTTCTGTGTGCCACTGCTATCTCAGAGGAGGTGTTACAGAAACCTCATTGGGGAAAAATGATTGGCTGATTGTAATCACTTGTCTTTGCCAATAGAGTTTTAAGATTTGCATAGTACTTCCCCCCCACCACAACCACGCTATGCCCTAAGTATATATACACAAATAGTCCCATTCTGTAGAGGAGAAAACCAAGACTCAGGGAGATGAGATTTCCCTCAGGCTCATACAGCCAGGAAATAGCTTGAGTTCAGTGTTGAAACTCAGGTCTGACTCCAGTTCCTCTGGTCTTCTTACCATACCTGAAGTCTTCTCTGCCCTCATCCCTTGGTGACCTCTCCTCTCCCTCCCCAAATCCATGCTACCTGAGCAGTAATCTAAAAGATGCCATGTGTCCCTTTCAAAGATCGCTGGATTTGGAGTTGGGGGACCAGTTTTAGGCAAGACACTTACCCTCTCTGAACCTTGGTTTCCTCATCTGCAAAATGAGAGGAAAGCACCTTCTCCACAGCAACCCTGAGACAAGAAACAATGTCTGGTCCTTGCTCCTGCAGATTCCCATGATCTCACCTCCTTTCCTTCTTCCAGGCTATTTTCTTGGGAGAGTGCCTATACCTTCTGGGAGCTACAGGGGAGACCATCCAGGCCATATGCAGCCGGTCCATTACTAACTGTCGAACAAATCCCAAAGTTCATAGGTACAAGGTCCCCTCCAAACATCAGTACTACAGGCTAGTGCAAGCCTTATTACCCCTCCCTCTCAGGAAAAGCAGTCTCTGACCTACAAGAAACAAGTCTTGGGGTCACTCCAGCCATTCTTCTGTCTCCATCCCCCTCAAGCCAACTTGACCTCATGTCACTAAAACAATGTAAAAAAATATCATCTGAGTCTGATCTTTCCTTTTCTTCTCTTCCCATCAGCACCCTACCCCAAACCACAGGATTGCGATATCCAGTTGAGGAAAAGAACACCAGCTCATATTTCTGACACTATTATCCTACGGGTCAAGTGTCTCTGACTAACCACAAATCCAGGGTCAGGGGCTCCCAGTGGTGAGACAGAACAGGAATTACCTGGCTCTTTTTTCCCTCAGACATCTATTCCACTGATATCGAGTAATCCAATGGGAACCCTAGGACTTCTGGAGGGAGGGAGGGCAAACTAGCCTGTTGAGATAAAGATGAGATTTCAGGGAAGGGAGGCTAGGCCAGCTGAGGTTCTCAGCTCGAGGACAGGAGGACCCTCTGGAATCTATGGTCTGTCTAGTGCCCTCATTCAGTCGGGCAGGCAGGCAAGCAGGCAGGCAAGCAGCCAGCCATCTACCCAACTAGACTGTTAATTAGCTCCCTGGCAGACCACAGGCAAGGAGGATGTGGTGAGGTTCTCAGTACATCCCCGCCCACAGAGCTTTGCTCATTCATAGTCATCTGTCCCTGTGAGAAAGAGGTGGGAGAGGTCCCAGGCACCAGGCAACCTGGCTTGCTAAAAGGTCACTCTACAAAAAGGGTTTGGGACTGGGGACTGCCGCAGCTGGGGACTGCCGCGGCTAGGGAAGCTGCTAGTTACTGTTCTCTAGAGAGATACAGCTGGAGTCTTGGTTCTCAGATATGATGATTACTGACATTTGTCATACATTTTGCACTTTCCACAACTGTCTCTTATGCATTATCTCGTTCAGTGCTCACAACAAACCTGTTTTGGAGGTGGGGGAACAGAGCAGATCAAGGGTTATTTTTTCCAACTTTGCCGAAGAGGAAAATGAAACTCAGAGAGTCATGGAAAGAGAATTTGATTCAGAGGCAGAGGACCTGGGTTCAAATTTGCCCCCTACTGCTTTGTACCCATGTAACCTTGGGCAAGCCATTGTAATCTCTCTGAACCATCTTCTCTAAAGTGAGGGGCTTGGGTTAAATCAGGGGGTCTTAACCTGAGATTCAAGAAGTTGGATTTAGAAAAAAATGCTTTGATAACCGTACTTGAATAGATTTGGTTTCTTTGTGATTTTATAAATTTTATTTTATGCATTTAAAAACATTGGCTTCACCACATCAATAAAGGGGTCCAGGACACAAAATAAGTTAAGAAACCCTGGATCACTTTAAGTGCCCTCCCCCACACAAAAAAATCCAGAGATACTGCAGAAAGGATCCTCCAAAAGATTGGAATAGATCAGTGGTGTCAAACTCAAATAGAAATAGGGACCATTACACAGGTAAATAAGGATCTTTGCATGCCACATTTGTCTTAGAAAACCACAAATTAACATTATCTATGCCTTATTGTATTTTTATTTATTTTATTAAATTATTTTCCAATTACATTTTTAAAAAATAATTAAACTTTATTTATTTTAATATTCATTTTAAAAAATTCTGAGTTTCAAATTCTGTCCCTCTCCAGCCCTTCCTCCACCATTGAAGAAGGTATGCAATATGACATCAAATGTACATGTGAAGTCACACAAAACATATTTCCATATTAGCCATGTTGTGAATAAAGCAAGAAAAATAAAGTGGAAAAAGTATGCTTCAACCTGCACTTGGAGTTCATCAGTTTTATCTCTGGAGGTGGATAGCTTTTTTCATCCTGAGTGTTCTGGAATTGTCTTGGATCATTGTCTTGATCAGAGTAGCTAAATCTTTCCCAGTTGATCATTGTTATAATATTTCTGTTACTATGTGTGATGTTCTCCTGGTCCTGCTCACTTCACTTTGCATCAGTTTATCCAAGCCTTCCCAGGTTTTTCTGAAAGCATCCTGCTTGTCATTTCCTCTAGCACAATAGTATTCCATCACAATTATATACTACAGTTTGTTCGGCAATTCTCAATTACATTTTAATCTGATTTGGGCTGCATTTTGGAGTCCTGCAGGACAAGTGTGTGACATCTCTGTCACACTTGGACTTTTAACTCCAGGGTCACATAAAATGCATATTAGGCTAGCCAGGACTAGAGCTGGGGTCTTCTGGCTTTTAATCCAACATTCTTTCTACTCCTTTACCTCTCAACAGACTGGAAAACTGAGTTAAAACTGACAAGATGAAATGGAAGGGGAATACATTTAAAGCACTGCCCTTAGGTTCAAAAAACCAGTTGCATGAGTACAGGGTGAAGAAGGCAGCTTGACAGCAGCTCATGTGAAAAATGATCTGGGGTTTTTATTCAACCACAAGCTGAATTTGAGTCAGCAGTGTGATGGGGCTGCATTTATGTAAGTCTAATGTCCTGATCAAATGTCCTCTGCAATGGTTAAACCATACCTGGAGGATTGTGTTCATTTCTTGGCCCTACATTTTAAGAGGGGTCTTGGCAAGCTGAAAGAGTCTGAAAGGAGAATCACAGAAATCACAGAATCTAAGAGATGGATTCCACTTAATCTTAATGACTTCACCTCTGAGATTATCTTCGGTTTATCCTGTCTATAGCTTGTCTGTCCATAGTTATTTGTATGTTATCTTCTCCATTAGACTGTGAGCTCCTTGAGAGCAAGGACTGTCTTTTGCCCTTTTTTGTATCCCCAGTGCTTAGTACAGTGTCTGGTTCATAGTAGGTACTTCATTAATGCTTATTGAGAGTACATAATACTTACTGACTAGACAGGACTTTAGAGGCTGTCTAGTTCAAGCATGGCTAATCAAAAAATCCCTTCTACAACATTACTGACAAATGGCGTCTCAGCTTCCTTTCCAAATGCAGACCTCCAATGAGAGAGAGACTATTACCTCCTGAGATAATCCATTCTATTTTTGAACAGCTTGAGTTCCTTTTTTAAGTAAAGTTTATTTTTTTTCAATTTTCAAGCATTTATTTTTGCTCCCTTTTACCTCCTTCATCACTAAGAAAGGGAGGAAGGAAAGAAGAAAGAAAGGGAGGAGGAAAGATGAAAGACAGAGAGAAAGAAAGAGAGAAAAGAGGGAGGAATGGAGGGAGGTAAGAAGGAAGGAAAGTAGTAAGGAAGAAAGGAAGGAAAGAAAGATGGAAGAAAGGAACAGAAGAATGGTGAGAAGGAAGGAGGAAGGAAGGAAAAGTAAAACTCTTGTAATAAGAATTGCCAAGCACAACAAATTCCCACTTTGGCCATATCCAAAAATGTGTTTCATTCCACATATTTAGACCATCAGCTCTCTGTCAGGAAGCAGGCAGCATTCTTCCTCATCTGTCCTCTGGAATCATGGTTGACTGGATTTCTTTTTTTTAAGTCAGATTTCTTAAGTCTTTCAAAGTTGTTTTTGTGGTATTGATACTATAATGTAAATAGTTTTTCTGGTTCTGTTTACTTACTTTTGCATCAGCCCACACAAGGCTTCTTAGGTTTCTTTGGAACCATATCATGTTATTTCTTATAGCAAAATAGCATTCCATTACACTAATTTGTTCAGCCATTCCCCAAAGCTTAGTCTTCAGCTCTTTGCTACTACAAAAAAAGTTGCTATTAGTATTTTGTGCATATGGATCCTTTTCCTCTTTCTTTGATCCCTTTGAGGTTTAAGCCTAGTAGTGGCATCTCTGGGTCAAAGGAATAGTAATAGTTTAGTAACTTTTGGGGCATAGTTGTGCTCTCTTGAATATTTTTTTTACTTATTTTTTTCAATGAACAGAAATCCACCTTCTTTCCCTCAAACTTCCCTATTAAAAAAAAATAAAAACAAAACCCTTTAACAAATATTTATGGACAAGCAAAAGAAATTCCCACATTGACTATGTCTCTCTCTCTCTCTCTCTCTCTCTCTCTCAAGTGGCACCCTGAGTCCATCATCACTCTGTCTGGGAACAGTTAGTATGTTTCATCCTGAGTCCTGTGGCATCATTGAGTTGATCAGGTTCCCTGTCTCTCCTCTTTCCCTACTGGGTGAAATATACTTCTGCATCCAACTGTGTGTATATATTTCCTTCCTTTGACTAGTTCAAATGAAAGGGAATTCAAGTATTGCATGCTTCCCTCACTCCTTTTTCTCATTTTATAGTCTTCTCTTTGCACATCTAAATTATATGAGATAATTTCCCATTCTTCTTCTTTCTCCACTTCCCCACCAACAACGTATTCTTTCCCCCTTCCCCTTCCTTTCTTCTTTTTAAGATAATAAAAACATTAAAAAACAAACACCAAAAGCCCACTTCTTATTAGACATCCTCTATTATCATCTCCCCTTATTAGAATGTAAATAATTCACCCTTATTTAGCTCCTTGTAATTACTGGCTCATATTTATCTTTTTGCATTTCTCTTGACTCCTGTATTTATATTTCAAAGTTTCTATGAGTCCCCGGCCTTTAATCAGGAATATTGGGAGTCCTTTATTTAATTAAAGGTCCATTCTTCTCCCCACTCCTCTCCATAGAATTATACTCAGTTTTGCTGGGTTAGTTTTCTTGCTTACAAGTCAAACTCTTTAACATTTTGGAATTTCATATTGCAAGTGTAAGGATTAAAAGAGGGTTAAATTGTAACACAGTAGTATGGTCGTAGGGTGTAGTTATCTGAAATTCTTTAGTTCCTGCCAAGAACAGGCACACATGCTTGAACTGAACCCAAACAGATAATTTTTCCAATGCTATGCCAACATTATTAATACACCTAAGTCCTGATAAACTTACCAATGAAGAAACAACTGATTCACAGTTCTGAGAAATAGTTGCATTAACGTGAGTTATTTTTAGATACCTATAAAAATCATTACTCTGTTACCTCTATTTTTTTTTAAAGTGCTGTTGCTGATTTCTCTTATTGTCTCTTTTAGGCTGCCTACATACATATATTTTGGCTGCTGTTGTTTTCCTCTTTTCAATAAATTTTCTGTTACATCAAAGATTGTTTCCATTTAGACTCTTTTCAGACTGACACAATCTCTTTGCTCCTTCATAATGGTGGATGCTAAATCTTGTGTGATCCTGACTGAAGTTCCTCAGAACTTGAATTCTTTCTTTCTGGCTCCTAGCAGTATTTTTTTCTTTTACCAGAAGCTCTGGATTTGGGCTATAATATTGCTGGGAATTTATAATTTTGGAGTTTCTTTCAAAAGCTGACCAGAGGGACTCTTTCTTTTTTTACATTGCTCTTTAGTTTTAAGAGATCAGGGGGTTTCCTAGCTAGCAGTAATCAATAAATTGGATCAATGGCCTCTCAATAACTAAAGGGCTTACTAGCCTTTATAAAGTTTTGGGAAGTACAAGAAAACAAAGAATAGAGCTGGGTAGGTGAGGAAGACAGTGTGATTGGTTACAGAGTAGACAGCATCAGGGGGGCGGGGGACAACGTGTTTGGTCACATCAAGAAAAGTGGGCTAGTACTTACATGGAACTAGTGACCACTTCTCTCTGTCATTAAGGAATGATGATGGATTTATGGAATCCATCTGCTTATTTTAGACCTTGTTAGTGGGGAGTTAGTAGATTCGCTGGTACCTAGAAAGATGTAATGGCTTTCCTTAATGGTTCTAGGATAGTTCACGGACAATGTATCTTTCAGAGTTAGCTTCATGACTTAAAGATAACACCAAATGTCTTGGTATCTTCCCAAGAGTTGAACATATGGTGGATAACAGTTTTTCCCCTTTAATTATAACTTTAACTCAGAAGGAAAGCTAAATTCCTGGGTTCAACTCAAGAACATAGAAAGGGGAATTAAGCAAATACAGAATCAATTACAGTATGAAATTAATACAATATAGAATCAATTACAAAGTAGACTTAATTTGAATTTCTCAGGTGCAGGTGGGGAGAAACATCTGATATTTTTCATGCTGTTCTTTTGGACAAGCTACAGAGATGTTGGCTAGATGAGAGCACAATTAGGGGGATTTGGAAGCAACTGAATGAGCAGACCCAAAGAATGGTCTTAATGAATTGATATTAACTAGGAAGGAGTTCCAAGTTGGGTGGAATGCTCTGTGCTATTCAGTATTTTTTTGTCTAGGACTTGGATGAAGACAAAGAAACATGCTTGTCAAATCTGGAAATGACAAGTAGTTGGAAGGGTTGGCGGATTCATTATATTACAGAGCTAGAATTCCAAAATATCTCAACAAGTTAAAAGAATGGGTCAGACTACAGTAGATGAAATTTAATAGGGCTAACCGTAAAGTTCTATCCTTGGGTTAAAAAAAATCAACTTTATTTTTGTTGTTGCAGAAGTAATGATTTAGTGATTGTAAGCAAGACAAAGCAAGAGACTTGTACTTCTTTTACAAACTGGAAACAATGAAATTTTAGCCACAATTTTCCAGTCCCTGGTCCGACTGCCAGAAGATGTGAACCTAGAGGGAATTATTTGGACAATGCAGAGCCAAGATGAAATATGGATTACACTTGAGCAGTCATGCAAACTGTTCTGTGTTCCCATGTTTAGATCCCAATCTCCTAGGAAAATATAATAGTGGTTATAAATTGGGGCTGTTTGTTTAAGTTTTTCTGTCGAGGTATGCTTCTTAGTCCTTTGTGCTTGGCATTTTCTATGTATATGGAGGAGATTGATTTACATTGTATACTCTGTACCTCCTTTCTCCTCCCCACTCCCCTCCTCCCCACTTTTTTGTGAGACATAGGACAAACAAGAGCCAAATCCAAGCTTTTTCCTCCTCTTCTCCTTCCTTTCTTCTTCCCTTCCCTTCTTCTTCCCTTCCCTTCCCTTCCCTTCCCTTCCCTTCCCTTCCCTTCCCTTCCCTTCCCTTCCCTTCCCTTCCCTTCCCTTCCCTTCCCTTCCCTTCCCTTCCCTTCCCTTCCCTTCCCTTCCCTTCCCTTCCCTTCCCTTCCCTTCCCTTCCTTTCCTTTCCCTTCCCTTCCCTTCCCTTCCCTTCCCTTCCCTTCCCTTCCCTTCCCTTCCCTTCCCTTCCCTTCCCTTCCCTTCCCTTCCCTTCCCTTCCCTTCCCTTCCCTTCCCTTCCCTTCCCTTCCCTTCCCTTCCCTCTCTAGGGATGAGGTGTAGAGCGGTGAGAGTATTCAGAGAAGTATTTTAGTACTTTTGTCTTTGCTATACTTTCTCAGTAAACTTCCCTTTGTAAATATTGAAAAAAAAAAGGAGAAAGGCAAGTCAGGAAATATCACTCCCATTTTACATGTGAGGAAATGGAGTCTCAGAGAAGTGAAGCTACTTTCTGGAAGTCACACAGCTAATGAATGGCACAACTCAGACCAATTAATTAATCAATAAACATTTATTAAGTTCCTTCTAGTCCAGTGTAATCACATTAGCCTGGTGGGTGTCTATGAAGTCTGACCCAAAGCCCCAGAAAGGAAAATTAGATTCTACCTTCAGTCAAATTGAGCCCTAACTTCAGAAGCCTGAGATAACTGAAAGGGAGAAGAAATAAGTTTACTTTTCCAAGAACCAATCCCAGTTGCAAAGGAACTGCTCTCTGACAAACACAAAGTCTTTTCCTAGCCCCTGAAGAGTTTTAGAGAGATCCTTTCCCTTGAAAGGAAGTGTTGATCAACTCTCTTGTTGGGCCTTCTAGAAAAAGTCCTGTCTGGCCATGGGATCAGATGGAAGGAGATAGTGGGGAGGGCCTAAGGAAACTGTATCTTCACCACAGACCACAGGCAGCCCACATGCCTGGAGGAGCTGGACCATTAAGTTGGGGAAGAGAGAAAGAAAAAGGTAAAAGCACTTAACACATAGTAGGTGCTATATAAGTACATGTTCCCTTCTTTCCCTTGTTCATCCTTCATTTTTGAAGATGACCAATGACATCAGGAGGGTCATGTCTTGACTTGCAAGTGAATTGGATATAAGTGAGATAGAACTGTACAAAGTCAGCAGCCCCACTCTCTCTTCTAGAGCATCAGAATCCAATGGCAGGCCATAGGTCAGGATGACTAATGATGGGCCATCTCCTTCCCTTAGGAGGGAGAAGATCACTGTTTTAAAATGTTTAATGGGCTATTATGTGGGAAAAGTATTAGAGTCTTGGCCCCAGGAGGAAGAAGTAAAAGTAATGGGTGGAAGTTTTAGGGAGGCGGATTTTGGATCAATTTACAGAAGATCTTAATAATTAGAGCTGTCAAATAATGAGAAGGCAGCAGGGTGGGGTGGAAAGAACCCTGGGATTCCAAGTCAGAGGACTGAACTAGAAGCAATTACTGGAAGTCATGAAAATGTATGTATTGGGCATATTTTGGGTTTGGGGCCATCTCCAGTTGTCCTGATCTATATCTGGCCACTGGACCCAGATGGCTACAGAGGAGAAAGTGAGGCTGTTCACTGCACAGCCTGGCCTCGCTTAAGTCTAATTCACTTGCATGTCATGGCATCACCTCCCTGAGGTCATGGTATTTCTCGAGAATGAAAGACAAACAACAAACAAATAACAACATTTTTGGGCTTGATGTGACGTAAAATTTCCCTATAATTAGAACTGTTCAAAAGTGGCTGCTTCAGGAGGTTATCTTTGATGCTCTTCTTGTGTTCCAAATAGAGACAGATGATCCAGAGCCAGTTGACTGTCCAGACCAGGGGCGGGGAACTTGTGGCCTCAAGATTCTCAAGTGTGGCCCTTTGACCAAATAAGGGCCATACTTGAGGACCTAGGGGGCCATATGTGGTCTTGAGGCTGCAGGTTCCCCACCCCTGGATCACACTCAAAATGACTCAAAGTCCAGTTAGATGAAGGTGCCCTAGGCAATGGTTCTTGGCCCAGAGCCTTTAAGGAAAGAAAGAAGAGGGAAAGGAAGAAAGAAGAGGGAAGGGAAGGCAATACCTTCTACATGAGGCTTTTCTTGATTTCTTCTTTCCCCATTGTTAGAGTCTTCCCTCCTAGACTAATTTGCCTTTAACTACCTTCTACTTAGGATAGGGATTGGACCTCCCATTTCATTGTTCTAAGGAGCTCCCAGGTGAGGACATCCAGCCCCAGCCTCCCCAAGAGCAGTTTGCACCTTCTCTGCAATTTATTAAAGATCTTAAAGAGTTGCCTAGAACCTTAAGAGACTGAATGATTTGCCCAGGGTCACGTGGCCAATATGTGTCTCTTCCTGGCTCTGAGGCTGGCTATCTTTCCATGCCACCACACCCACTCCTCCATTCTATTTATTCATATTTATTTTCTTGATATTTATTCCATGTATGCTTATAAGTATGCTTGTCTCCCCATAGGATGTTAACTTCTTATGAGCAGGATTGTTTCACTCTTTGATTTTAGATTCCCAGCCCCAGTAGGGGCCAAATGCTTTTTGATGGCTTTAATTTTTTTTTTTTTACACCTGAGATCAGCTTCTTTTGGCCACTAATATCAGTAGCTGTCATTTCCCCCATTCACTTACCCATTTCCTCGTAAGCTTGTCTATGTCTCAGAAACAGGTCTAAGGATTTCTAGAAGAAATCACTTCTGGACTGTTTGTCTCAAAAGAGTCCCTCCTCCCCACCTCCAACAGCGGAAGGGAGTTAGTCCAGGTGATCCCACTGGAAGGAACCACGTGAGGCCCCGATACTTGTCACAAAACGTTCTCAGTGTGCCAGAGTAGTTAGAGAAGAGAAAGCTGGGGACAGTGTGAGAGACAGTGAAATAGCTGGAGACAGAGATAAAAACAAAGTGAGAGAGAAAAGGAAAGAGAGGGAGGACGGAGAGGAAGAGGGAGGAGGGAGAGAGGGAGGGCAGAGAGCAAGGGAAACAGACAGACAGAGATAGAGACAGAGAGAGACAGAGAGAGACAGAGACAGAGAGACAGAGAAAGGGGAGAGAGGGAAAAGGGGACAGAGAGAGAGAGGGAGTGGGAGAGAGAGGGGAGGCAGAGAGAGAAAAGGAGAGAGGGGAGGGAGAGAGGGAGAGAGAGAGAGAGAGAGAGAGAGAGAGAGACAGAGAGAGAGAGAGAGAAACAACATACTATCAGTAGTAGGCTTCTATGTGCCGGTGGCTACTATGCTAGCCACTGAGGTACAAAGTTTAGATGAGACAGGATGCCTGCCCTCATAGTACTTGCAGTCATATGGGGGCTAGGACACCAACACACATAACTTGGCTACAAGTCATCATCTTCAAACCATGATGCCTTTTGTTACAGCCATCATTCCCACTTCTTCCCACAGGAAACTTGAACTCCTCCCCTGGACCCACCCTGGGCTCTGAAACCCACCTCACTTCCAGGCCACCAACTTCAGACCATCATCCTTGCTTCCTCCTGTCCCAACTTTTCCAGCTACCCTTTATTTGTTGAGTTCCTTTCATAAAAGTTGAACAAACTTAATTAAATTGAGTCATAATCTCCTACTAATAATATAATTATACTAATAATTATAATTATATCATCTCATAATCTCAGTCCTAAGGAAAACAATCTTCCTCAAATAAACTCTATATGTAAACTAAGTCAGGTTACATATGTATGTATGTATATATGTATCTATCTAGATGCCTATATATCTATGTATCCAGATATCATCCATCTGTCTGTCTATCTATCTTTCTATCTATCTTTGATGTGGGTATTCCTTCTGTAACCAGTCCATACCTCTCCCTCCTGTGTAATTTTTGTTCCTATCCATCTGCAAATACTCCTCCTGCTCTCAGCTGCTGACACCAGTCGTTATAATATGCAGTAATATTAATCTATGCTAAGGGGATAGGAGAGGTGCCATGTGAGGTGAAAGGGGAAAAATCATTAATGGTTGATTGGGGGGCTAAGGAAAGGCTTTCCGAAGGGATTTCATTTCGGCTTTAAGGGATGGGTAGGAATTCAACAGGTGAAGAGTTGGAGGGAGAGTATTGGAAAAGATTGAGCAAACACACAGATACAGGAGATTATAAAGGATGCAGTGGGGCAGAGAGTATCCCCCACTGGCTGGAGAAAAGTGTGCATTGAAGAGACTAACATGAGATGGAGAGAGATCAAAAACAGCCTCGAGTCCCAGTCATAGGGAGGCTGCCAAAATCAGGAGGGTAAGGAATAGGCTTTATCTGTCCTGTAACACTTTTCATGGGAAACTGGCTGGCTGACAATCCCCATCCTTCTCTGTTGCCCAGGACCGGCCACCTGAGGGAAGGCCCTCCCTCTAGCCTTGTAGAATTCCTACCTTCCTTCATGTGCACAGATCAGTGCTTTCCCATACCTACAAATCTCCCTGAATCTACTCTGCCTGTAATCTCTATACAGTTTTGAATAAGAAGCAGTATGTTATAATGGAATTGGCCTTAGAGTCAGGAAGAACTGAGTTCAAGCCCTGACTCTAACAGATAGGAGGCAAGGTAACTATGAACAAGGCAAGACTGCAAATTTCTGAGTAGATCCCAATCTACATTGGAGGAAGGAGTTTCCCACCAGCAATTTCCTATACCAATGAAATAAAAGTTTGGCTCCTTCCACCACATACACATTACATATACTTAAATGCGTACATGCCGTCACCTCCTCCCCTGATAACATGTAATCTCCTTGAAGGCTAGAATTATTTCATTTTTATCATTGTAATCTTAGGATTAGCATGTAGAAAGTTACTCAGCTAATATCTGGGGTAAAATTTGAACCCAGGTCCTCATGACTCCAAAGCCAATGCACCATCCATTTATATCATACTGCTTCTCAAATACTGTAAGGAAGGAGGTGGGAATGGGCCATGACTATGAAGGCAGCGTGGGAGGTGGGGGTGGGAAGGGAGAGAGAGAGGAGGAGTCAGGTTTGTCAGGAAGGAAATAAAGCTGGAGAAGTAAGTTGCAGCTAGATTGCAGAGGGCCCAGACATGACCATCCTCTATCCAAGTCTGTCTATGGAACTTGTGGGGGACGACAGGACCCTGGGAGAGAGCAGTGTTCACTAAATTGACCCATTCCCTTCTCAGTCCCTGATGGGTTGCCAGTAGAGCCTGTCCCTACGAATCAGGGAGATGCAGGGAGAAGGGACTCTGGTCAATATTTCCTGTATGCTTACCCTCACTGTGGCCTCCTACAACCTCAAGTGCTTTTCCAGCTCTTGTTTGCCCACAATTGAGGTTAAATAGGGCTGACCAGGAAGTGAAGACTCCAGCCCCAGCCCAGCTGTATGACTTTTGCACTTTCTGGTCTATAAGGCCTAGCTCCTCCCTGTGAAAACTCCCTAACTCCCCAGGTGGTATAGCTTTCCCTCAAGTCTCCACTCTCGTCTCACCCCTGTCTGTACCACTCATTGGGCAACCTTATTCATTTTCTGAAGTTATCTTTGCCCTTTTTTTATGTTGGGGGGGAGTGGCTCCTCATGCCATAGAATCACCAGCTGTGGAGGCTGAAAGAACCATGGAACATAGACTAGCAGAGCTGAAAGAACCTTACAGCATATAGAGAACAGGAAAAGCCATTTTAGTGTAGTGGAAGGGACATTAGCCTTAGAGTCAAAACATGGAGGTTCAAGTCTTGGTTCCCAGGCTTGCTTAGATGTATGACCTTGGCCATGTCACCTTCTTGCCTCTGTGTTTCCCTATCTGTAAAAAGGTGATAAAAATTCTTGAAACACTCACTTCCCAGGGTTGTCATGAGGAAAAGGATTTGTAAACCTTAAAGCATTATATAATTGATGGGGTGCTTGGGCCCCAGCCCTAAGATCATGTATCTGGCAGCCTCCCAATTTCTTAGCAGGCCCCTGCCCTGTGAGAACATTTTCTCTTGTTGCAGAACACATTCCCTTATCAGAACAGACACAGGGGTGCCTGGCCCAAGGATTTTTGTCCCTGGCTGGCCCAAGGATTTTTCCTCCCACCAGATCCCCAAGGTCCATGCCTCTGACAGCTCCCTCAATGTCTGACACACTCCCTACACTTTCCCATCCATACCTCCCAAAGACACCTGGACCTTTAGATTATCTAATTAGTATCCCTGGCATCCTTTCCCATGCCCCCTTTCCATATAAACCCCAGCACCATCCTCGGTCTCTCACAGGTTCCCATAAGGACCCTTGTCTGCTTTTGCTAAAACCTTACAATAAAATCTTTGCCACTTGATTAAGAGAAGGCTTACACATATGAGTTCATTACAGGAGACTCTGCCTTGGCATTCTTTGGGTCCCAGGACCCCAAAACCTCATCGTAATTAGAATATCAGAGCTGGAAAGGACCTTACAGATAATCAAACTAAATGCCTCGTTTGGATTGAGGAAACTGAAGTTCCCAGAGCTTAAGGGGTTACTCCAGGTCATAGAGCAAGTCAATGGCAGAGTGGGGACTAGACCCTTGGTCTCCTGACTCCTGGTCACTAGAACTCTTGTCATTATATTTGGTTTGGGGTAGTAGAGAAAAGCATCCTCAGGGCAGCTAGTTGGTGCAGTGAGTAGAGCACCGGCCCTGGAGTCAGGAGGACCTGAATTCAAATTGGGCCTCAGACACTTGTACTAGCTGTGTAACCTTGGGCAAGTCGCTTAACCCCAATTGCCTTGCTCCCCACCCCAAAAAAGCAAAAGGAAAACATCCTCACCCAGCCACTCCTGGATTCATGGAAGTTACACAGAGACTGCCTGGTGACCTCTGGCCAGCCACAGAGGTAAGTTATTTTCCCCTCTCCTTTTCCTCCTCTTTCTCTCCCTTTCCATGATCAGATGAAAGTCACATGATCATTTACATGCAAATGGAAATGAAATTCTGAGCCAGCCTAGGTCTGAAAGGAGGAGCCACCAAAATGCCATTTTGTACAATTGTAATAGACTTGTTTTTAGTTTTTTTCACATTTAATTATTTTATTTTTAATTTACAGAATAAAACAAGCATCTCCATAACATAATATAATAAAAAAGATGATTGCACATGAAACTGCAGATCTATTACATACAATTTGCTATTCCTTTTAAATATATAATAGTTATCATGTAAATTTCTTTTTTTTCTTCCCTATTCCTCTCCCCCACTGACTTCTTCACTGCAGGTATTTATGGAATAGCTCCTGTATTCAGAGTGTAGAGGAAAAGTCTATGGGAGCTAGGAGGAAGAAAACCTGAGCTCTAGCCAGAAAAACAGGGATACATGACACGCTTTTAATCTGTATTATTAACATTTTGTCCATCACTTTTTAAAGTCTAGACAATTAACAAAACAGTAAATCAAGCCCTGATCTGTAGCATCTGCTGATTTCTGAGATGGAAATGCTCACACTGAAAAATTAACAGTTGGCTCCGGCATACCTCTGTCTGTAGCCAAGGGTCTGACGCACACTCACCATGTGACTTTGGACAAGTTTATTTATTCATTCATTTAACAAGGATTTAACAAGCACCAGGTGCTATGCTAGGCAGTGGAAATACCAAGTCAAACCAAAAGAAGTCCCTGCCCTGCCCACTTACATATAATTTTATATTTTCCCCAATTACATGTTAAAACAATTTTTAAACTTTTTTTAAAAAGTTTTGAGTTCAAAATTCTCTCTTCCTCTCTCTCTTCCCCCTTCCCCCTTCCCGACACAGTAAGCAATCCAAAAAGTTTATATATGTGCAATCATGCAGAACATTTCTATATTAGTTATTTCGTACAAGAAGACTTGGATAAAAAACAAAAAGAATGAAAGTGAAAAATAGCACATTTCAGTTTGTATTCAGAGAGCACCAGTTCTTTCTCTAGAGGCAGATAGTACACTTCATCATTAGCCCTTTGGGATTGTCTTGGATCATTGCATTTTTCACAGTTGATCATTGTACAATATTGCTGTTACTGCGTACGACGTTCTCTTGGTTCTCCTCACTTCATTTTGCATTGGTTCATATAAGTCTTCCCAGGTTTTTCCGAAATTATCCTGCTTGTCATTTCTTATGGCACAATAATATTCCATTACATTCATATACCACAGCTTGTTTAGCCATTCCCCAATGCATGGGCATCCCTTTGATTTCCAATTTTTAGCCACCACAAAAGAGAGCTGCTATAAATAATTTTTTACATTATAGTTCCTTTTCCAGTTTTTTGGATGTCTTTGGGATGTAGACCTAGCCGTGGTATTGCTAGATGAAAGGGTATGCACAGTTTTACAGCCCTTTGGGAATTGTTCCAAATAAGCAGTTTATATTTTAAATAATTGTGTTCAGTTACTGGCAACAATATTATTAATAAGCTAGAGAATCTGGAGGAACACAATCAACCCCGGAGAAGGGTTCATGTCATATGAGGATAAGTATGGGATGTATTTGAAGGACTAAAAAAAGGAGAGATTAGGCCTGTCTTATTCATCCCTGGAGGGTTGGATTAGGAGCAATAGAAGGAATTTTGAAGAGGAAAATTTATGCTAAATGTCAGGAAAAATCTTCCCAACAATTTGAGTAACTCAAGAGTGAGTGATATGAGCAGTCTCAAGAGGTGATGAGATTCCTCTTCCTTAGAGGGCTTCAAGCAGAGATTGAATGACTACTTGTTGAAGTAAGTTATGGTGGGAACTCCTTTTGTGCAGAGGTTGCACTAGATGGGTGCTGAGGTCTCTTCTAACTCTCAAGTTTTGCAATATGAAATAATGTGTAACCAGATATGCCAATTCAGAAAATAGTAACGATTTCATTAAAATTAAAGATTTCAATTTTGTATTTTTTGAATTGGCTTATTTGGGTACACTGTTTCATATTGCAAAATTTGAGAGTTGGGAGAGACCACAGCATCATTTGGAGGGTGCAGCTAGACTTTAAACTTTAATTTAATTTCAACATTCATTTCCACAAGATTTTGAGTTACAAATTTTCTCCTCATTTCTCCCCTCCCCACACCCTAAGATGGCACATGTTCTGATTGTCCCTTTCCCCAATTTGCCTTCCCTTCTATCACCCTGCTCCCCACTCCCCACCCCATCCCCTATCCCCTTCCTTCTAGGGCAAGATAGATTTCTATGCCCCATTGCCCATATATCTTATTTCCCAGTTGCCTGTAAAAACAACTTTTTTTTTAACATTTGTTTTTAGAACTTTGAGTTCCAAATTCTCTCCCTTCTTCCCTCCCCGCCCCACCACCTTCCTTGAGAAGGCAAGCAATTCAGCATAGTCCACACATGTATCATTGTGCAAAACACTTCAACAACAGTCATGCTGTGAAAGACTAACTCTATTTCCCTCCACCCTATCCTGTCCCAGATGGGATTATTATTCCAATATAGGTTGAACTGAATTACACTGAGGTCTCTCTTCCAACTGTGATGCCGTTTTCTAGAAGTCGGAGCTTCAGTGCTTCCCTGTTACTTCCAGGATAAATAAAAGCTCTGATGTTTGGCATTTAAGAGCCTTCCCAACCTGGCACCCGTTTAACTTTCCAAACTGATTTTAAATTACTCTCCTTCAGATATTCTACTTTCCAGGCACCCAGTCTATCGCTCTTCCCATTACATAATATTCCATCTCCCTTTCCTTTAGCATAGGAGAAAACCTGGAATCCTCTTTCTTCTCACTTGTGCCTCTCGAAATCACTCCTAGACTCAGCTCCAGGGTCTCCTCTTACCTGAGGTTGATTCCTCCAGTTGTTAAGTGCTCTCCTACAAAATGACTTCTTGTCGTTCTTGCTGTTGAGTTGTTACAGTTGTGTCCGACTCTTCCAAGAAAGAAAACCCAAGCAATGGATACTGGAATAGTTTGTCGTTTCCTTCTCTAGCTCATTTTACAGATGAGGAAACTGAGGCAAACAGAGTTAAGTGACTTGCCCAAGGGTAAGCACAGCTAGGAAGTGTCTGAGGCCGGATCCGAACTCATATAAGCCCTGTGCTCTATCCTATGTCTATCTGTCCCTTTTCATTTTTATGCCTCCCTATCTCAGACCCCCACCCCCAGACTAAAATGTCTTCTGTTTTTTTTTTTCAACTAATTCTCACATGACATGGTCTCCAGCACCTAACCATTCTAGGTACCTTCCTTTGGACATGTTCCAACATGGCAATATCCTTCCTAAGATGTGATGCCCAGAACCTCAGTTCGCTTATCTGTAAGATGGGGATAATAATAGAACCTACCTCCCAGGGTTATTGTGAGGCTCAAATGAGACAATGATTGTAGGTGCTTAGGAGAGTGCCTGGCACACGTTAAGTGCTATATAAATGTCAGCTATTAGCGGGGGACACAAGGTGCAGCCACTTCTATGTACTCTGCCTCTCTTTAAATTCAGCCTAAGGTTGAGTGGGCTTTTTTGTACAGAAGTCATGGTGTTGACTCATATTGAAGGTGCAATCCACAAAAAAACCCCGATCGTTTTACACATGCACCATTTTTTATTTACACTTTCCCTATCCTACACTTACAAAATTGTTGTTTTAAACTAAAGCATAGAACTTTGACTTTATTTCTGTTAATAGCTATCTCTTTAGGCTTGACCCATTGTTTTAGGCTGTCAAGGGCTTTTGGATTCTGATTAAGTCATCTTGTGTGTTGTCGCTCCCTCTCATCTTCCAGTCATCTACAAATTGGATGAGCGTGCCATCTTTGCCTTTCCCTAAGTTCTTGACAGAATTACTTAATAGCACAAGACAAGAAGAGCTCCTTGGTGCATGCTCCCTCTGAGGCAGGGTGGCAAAGCGGTTAGAGAACTAGACTTGGAGTCATGAAGACTCGGGTTTAAATTCTGCCCCAAACCCTTACGAATTGTAACTTTGGGCAAGTTACTGTCTCAGTTTCCTCATCTGTAAAATGAGATAGTTGGGTTAGATGGCCTCTGAGGTCCCTTTCAGCTTTAAATCTCTGTTCCTATGATGCTGACTCATAAATGCAGTGGTTTCCAAATGTTATGTAGTGACTCTTTTTAAAAAAATTGTTCCACATCCCTCTTCCCCCCAACCAGACTTTTTATAAAACAATCTGTCCATATACTTTTCTAGGCTTCTGCCATATTCAGAAAAAATTAATAATCTACTGTAAGTTTTATATCAACACACAAATGACAAATCTCAAGCTTGCAATAAAATTACATATAGGTATTTTCTTGATAAAATCATTTATAATTTTTGTATTTATAACGAAATAACCACCATAATAGTAATATAATATTACTATTATAGTAATATTACTAATGCCATATTAGTAATATTAATATTATTGATACTAGTAATGTTACCATTATTTTTATTATTATTTTCAGTTCAAACCTCAAAACATTGGTATCGCTAATGATTGCTACTTCATAATAATTCTTTTTCAACCATTTATTGGTATTGATATTTTGGCTTTATGACAACAGAAAACATTATTTAACATAAATAAGATGTTAAATTTATGTTGCTTTATTTGGTAAACCAAAGGATTCTCAATTCACCTGTGGCCAAAACATGGAACATTTTCCAATTCAAATGCTTATTTTAGTGCACTACCTCATGACAAGTCCACTAAACATCCCTGTTGAAATGGAGTAAAAAAAAAAAGGTGTATTTGTCTGTGGCAAATGGATTCCTTATCCATTTATATTTAGACATCTCTAGGTCTTTAAAATAAGAATTATTTCTGTAGCACAGGTCTTTACTTTCTTCAACTTTTTTTCAAAGCAGGTTTTTTTAAAAACATCAAAATTAATTTACATCTTAGTTCTAACTTTTGCATAAATTCAGTCATTGTCTTTTTGGGTCAGAGTATGAAGTTTAGGATCCTGCACCGTTTTATTTAGAATAGTCAATTTTTCAAACATATGCACTAAATATGTGAGTTCCGGGAGGAAATATTTATTAGAAAATGAAATTGTTTCATCTTTACTTTTATCAGTTAGTAAAAGAACAAATTCTTCTTTTAGCTCAAAGACCCTTTGAAGTACTTTAGTATGAGAAAGCTAGTGTGTTTTGCAATAATACAGAAATGTCCCTTGCTCTCATCATACAGTTTGGTAGAGTCTTCCTTTGAAAGAACTCTTTTTATAAAAATTGATTACTCTTGTAAAAACTTGAAAAACTTTGTGTCCTTAGACTCATTTCTCAGTATAAATGACAGTCTGTGAAGCATGCAACGTATGCAGAATGCGCGAGGGACTGTATTTTAAACTAATTGTTTTAGACCCTGCCCTTGTTCCAACATGACTTGAGCTCCATCAGTGCAAAGTTGAATAAAATTCTCTCACATTATGTCATCCTCATTTTTTAAAAAAATCAACTATGATGCTAAAAATAGGTCTGCCAAGTAGCAAATTTCCTACCATCAATTTTTTCAATATATCCTACTTATATAACCAAATAGGCACATTTAACTGTATTGCTTCATTCACATGTAATGAAAAATAACGGTGTGTTCCTTTCTCAGTTGATTACAAAGGTCTTCAGATATATGAACCATTCTCCAAGTGGGACCATTTGAAGCTCCTTCATCTGTAATTCTCTAAGCATCATTTCACAATATTGTTGGCACATGGCACCAATGTTTCATTTATTCAATGAGGTATTTTTTTATACTTAGATTTTTTTATGTAATCTTATATGAGGTAAGCAATCCTTTTGGTGTCATAGACATGGGTTTTTATTTAAGTTTGTTTTTTCTTATTAAAAGCACCTTTTTATGGAATATTATATGTTTACTAAAGTGGTCTGCACATACACTTTCAAGATATTTCAATTTATTCAATATATTCAATTTATTAGGTTCCACGATACCTTTAGCTACACAACTGTCTTCTCTTTTTATTAATAATAGTACTTGCGAATCCTAATGGTAAATATAGAGGAATGTATTTTCTGGATTTGGGCTTTTTACTTTATCTTTCTGTATTTTCTATACTTAAACTATCCATATTGTCATTGCTTGCAGTAGTTTCAGCAGCTTCAGTGGATTTTCTCTTCAAATCAGTAATGTATTCATGCATAATAAAGGGATATTATTCCACTTATTTTTAAAAAAGATCATAAAACTTTTAAAGTTAAATTTAAATGTGATTATTGAAAATTTAAACTGGTCATCTATTGCCATTCTCAAGTAATTTCAATTTTTAAGTTGTAGATTTAAAAAAAAACCTTATTTCATACTTGCCAAAATGAATAACATTGAGAAATATAATATATATTACAGTACTTTTTACTTCCACACACAAAAATTAATTTCAAGGTTATACACATCATATTCAGATGCAGCAAGCAGGATGATGATATAATTCATCTGTTTCATGAGCCTATGACAACTGATGATGATGGTGTGTAACAGCAAACACCCCGGCACATCCAGGATGGCCCACTAGCACATGTTCTTTGATCTGCTTTTAAAGGAAAGGAAACTTTAAGGGGGTCAACAATCTTACTTTAATTACATTCACTAGTTCAGAGGAAAGGTCAGCAACTTGAACATGGGGAAAATACAAGCAGAGAAATTAGCACAAAGACCAATAGACAAGGGTCCAACTGTCTGATCAAAGTAATACAACCACTTACATATACCACTGGATAAGGGAAGCACAGATATGCCTGAGTAGTCAGAGGACTCTGAACAAATGGCTACTCAGAGTCCGTTCCAGGGAATCAAAAGATCCTTCTCATAAGCGAACCCCCAAAGCAAAATCCCACCTCAGAATATATATGCTTTTGGCTAATAGTCTCAGAGTCAGAAGGCATCACAACCCTCCTGACTCAGTGCCTAATTAGCTTAGTACCAAAAGGTGTGAAAGCCTTCCTATAAGCAAGCCCCCCAGTAAGCAAGCCTCCCCCTAAGCAAGCTCCTCCCCCAATGGGCTCTATGTGACTCAAGATGTATCATAGCTGTGATTGGACACATAGACCTATTAATGGACAGGGAAACTCTTCCTATTCCATCAACATTACACGGTGGCAGATCAAACCTAAGTTAAGATGCAAAAATGTGCTGACTCAAATTTGTCCTTATTTGCACATACAATATTGAATAATCCCTGAGCTACATTCCCAATCATTTTGATGTGAATTCACCATGTTTGTTTCACTTTTGTTGACAGGGCTATAGGAAGCAGCATAGTATGGTGGAGAGGACACTGCTTCTAGAGTAAAAACTCAGGTTCAAGTCCCATCTCTGATACTTGAACTTATTCTGATACTCCCTATGTGACCTTGGGCAGGTCACTTTATCACCCTAGGTCTCAGTTTCCTCATTTGTAAAAACAAAGAGGTCGGACTTGATGGCCTCCAAAGTGCCTTCATGCTCTAGTCTAGACTTATAATCCCATCATGTGAACTTTGTTTTCATTGAAATATAGTGGAGGTGGGAGGTGCACGGAGGTGCAGGGAGCTGATCGGAAGACCTCTTATCCGCTGAGTCCTTCACGCACTTGATGAAATTACAGGATGCAGACCTTTGCCAGAAAGGAACATTTCCTATGGGATTGGAATCAGTGACCTCTAAGGTCCTTTCCAACTCAATCTGTGATTCTATGATCCCCAGAGCTGGACACGTCCTCTGGCTTAGTACTGAAGGACGTGCGCTACAGGGTGGCATTAGTCCCTATGTACTCCCGAGAAGGGATTGGGATGGGTAGGGAGGGTCGTTGTGTGGTGTAGGGGAAGTCACCTAGATGCTCAGTGCCCTGTAAGATTTTTAAGTTGTACAACAAGTGTCCTCTGTGCATCACCAGCACTTCTTTACCCATGATATGACAAGTCTGGACAAAAGAAATAAGCCATCAAAATGACTTACGTCAAAATGTTCATTGTTCTTCCCACCCAGACAATACATCCCTTCCACTGTAGATAATCTCAATAATGTTTTAAAGAAGCAGCTTTGCAGAAAACTCCAGGCAGATCATGCAGCCAGATTACAAAAAGGAAGTAAAATGCATGTTTGCAGACTCCAAGCTAAATTTACCATTTGAAAATCAGGAAGTGGGCAGACTCATCGGAGAGATGGATCGGCTCTTTAAGGCAGTCCTTCCAGAAGCTCCCCGTCCCCCGCCCCCCCCCCCCCCACCTTCTGCTTTCCCTAGTCAGACATGCTTGAGGGACTTCCTTCCTTCCCTCCCGTAATTAAAAACAAAGGGTTTCCGAGCAAAGAGCTTGTCATATGGTCCTTGTTTAATAAATGTTGTGGAACTGAATTGGATCGGTGGAACAGATGTGTTGTGAGCCGTCTGCATGACCATTTCCACTGTTTCATTTCTGGGTTTGTACCCCCGCACCTTGCACCAGAGCAAGCACTTAATGAATGTCTGTTGGTTGACTGACTGACTTCCTGGCTTTATTTCTCTCTCTCTCCCTTTCTCTGAAGCATTTGATGCTTTTAACCACCTACTCCTCCTTGATACTCTCTCCTGGCTCCTAATTTTGTTACGCTGTTCATTCTTAGTTCTCCTCTGACCTGTCTGACTGTTCCTTCTCAGTTTGCCTCACTAGATAACCACCCATATGTTGTTGTTGTCTTCAGTCGTGAGCCCATTTGGGGTTTTCTTGGCAAAGATACTAGAATGGTTTGCCATTTCCTTTTCCAGTTCATTTTATAGATGAGGAAACTGAGGCAAATGGGGTGAAGTGACTTGCTAGTGTCTGAGGCCTGGTTTGAACTCAGGTCTTCCTGACTCAGGCCTGGCCCTCTAACCAATGCACGTGTAGTTGCCCCAATCATCCATATCTTGCACACACACACCCCTTAATTGTACAGTGCCACCTAGGTTCTGTCCTGGATTACCTTCTTCCTCTCTCTCTCTCTCCACACATACACACACGTACATATACATATATACATATACATATACATATCTGTACGCACACACATATACACATATTTCCCAGTCCCCAATCTCTCTTCAACTCTAGTCCCATACCAGCTGTCTGACGGGGTGTTTCATATAGGCCTCTCAGGTTCAATATATTCATATTCAATATTCAGCTCTTCGCTTTCCTTTATCGGCTCTTGGTTAGGCTATTATGGTAAAGTCTTGTAATTCTCCTTGCATCATATTTCTCCTTTTTATCAACTTCTCCATATAGTATGGGGCTATCCCAAAGGGACTCACAGTGTTTAGCTAGAAGATACTCCCTCAGTCAGTCATGGATGAAACCAGGTCCTCAAAGTTCTACGTGTTGGATAGGTTTTTAGGCAGACAGCATTGTGTGTGTTCTATATAACCTACCAGGAAGGGCCAATATGTTCTGAGCCCGTGTTCCAAGAACCGGGCCCTCATTGGCCTAGTATAAAGTAAATTCAACACAATTTCAAAACTATATGGTATCCTGTGTGTCTATATCTGCCTTTTAACTTCTTTCTATTGTTTTCTGTGCTTTGTAAAAAATGTTTAATTGATTTTCTTTTTTTCTTTTTTCAGAAATCATTATCACTATCCTCCTTGTCTCCTCCCCTCCCCCCCCCAAAATATATTTTTTTAAAAACTTATCCTTGTAACAAATAAATGTAGTCAAGGAAAACGAATTGTGTTATTCTGTACCTCTAATCCATCACTTCTCTGCCAAGAGGTTCAGTCCTATTGGAGTCATTGTGGGTCACTGAATTGCTCTGATTTCTTAAGTCTTTCACAGCTGTCTTTCTTTACAATGTTGTAGTCACTATATAATTTTTTTCCTGGCTTTGATCACTCAGCATCTATTCATACAAATCTTCCATCTCTTTCATTATTATGGCACAATTATCATCTTATGGCACAATAGTATTCCAATAAATTCAATTTGTCCAACCACTCCTCAGTTGATGGGAACTTTGGCCCCAGCCCTCTGTGAGGGGTCTTACTTTTCTCTCGTTGGTCTCACATATGACCAGATTGTGTTCATTTGTTCCCACCTTATTCTAGCTCTCCTTTGACTTAATCCCCAATGTGTTTGCTAATAACTTAAGCTTTTATATGCTATTAAAAAATGTTAACTGAATTAATAAAAGCATAGCAAAACAGAAGGTCCAATGAAGGCCAACATCGAGTCTCATCCCTGCATTCACCACAACCACAAATCTTATTCTCCCAACCCAAGCTGACTCATTCTATCTAATTCTCCAGGAATGGTTGAAAGGATATGAGTGCACAAATAGAAACATTCTGGCATGAGAGGATTCCTGTATCTTCTTGCTGAGCTGCCCAGAAAGAGGTTTGCATGGAGAGGCAAGGTTATTTAGTAGAGAGAGCACAGGACTAGCTTCCCCTTTGACCCCTACCCAGGCCTAGGGCAGCCCAGAACCCAAAACATGGGTCCTAGGTTTCCTGGCTGCTCACATGGCTTGGATAAGATGGGAGTCTCCAATTTTATTCCCTCCATTGAAATGGAGGACCACCAGACTTTACTCTTTGCCCTGGTTCTCCAGGTCCTACCATTTGCCCTGACTCTATGCCCTCCAGACTCTAGCAGTATCATTGGATTTATTGACACAGCTTTAGGATCCCTGGGCCTCACCACCTTTCCAAGCAGCTGCACTCTTAAGATTTCTGGGCCTTTGCATGAGCCCTGAAGCAGAACTTTCCCCTCAAATTATAGTGTAAGCTCCTGGAGAGCAGAAACAGTGTCCTTCTTAATAAATGCTTTTTCATTTTTCGGTCACTCATAAATTCTTGGGCAACTGATGAAATTCGGCTTGGGAGGGATAAGTCATGTACGGATAATTGAAAATTGGCTGCATGTAGTCCTCAGTGCCTTGTATACTCCAGGTATGTACCAGCATACTCGTACACAATTCAACACATGCATGTGTCTACTCAAGCGTGACTTCATCGGGCCCCACACATAATTTGTTTCATGGTGTGGAGCTCCTTGCATGGAGAAGCCATTGGGTTGTTACTCTCTCTGAAGGTCGAGATGTCTGAAACAGACCTCTGTGGCTTGCCCTGGGACTTTCCCTCCCAGCTGCCTGAGGCCCACTCTGTCACTGAGGGGGAGAGGGGAGGAGTGCAGGGGAGGGGAGAGATGGCTGAGGCGGGGAGGTGTGGGCCAACCAGGTGTGAGGCACTGAGGGACCCTGAGACTCAGCGCATTGGTTTCACTTCCCTCTTAGTGAAACCCACCCTCCTCCCTGCAGTAAGCTCTGCATTATCCAAAGCTGGACTGTCTATATTATATACATAATACCCATGCCCAGCTAAGATGACCTTTTGAGGTGACTGTTAGAAATGTCCATCTGCCCCACTGCCTAGCATTCACCACAGAGCTTTAAGGCACTGTGATGCCCTTTCTTCCAATACCTCATCTCACAGACTGCATCAGAAAAAGAAACTTCAGATGACAAAGCTATTTACCAGGGACAGAGAACTCTAGGCTAGAGAAAGGAATGGGTTCAGTGTGATGAAATGTCCTCTCTTTACCCCCCTCCATGAAGCAGGGAGATTGAAGAGAAGATAGTTGTCTGGTCACATCTGTGTCCTTGGGTCTTGGTTTCCTCATCTGTAAATTGAAGGCGCTGGATTAAGTAAATGAACCCTATGCTCTCTTCTAGCTCTGATGTTATATTCTATGTCTTGGGTCTTTTCCAACTTTCATTATTTTACATTCTATGGTCCTTTACTACTCCAATATTGCATGTTGTATGAAATCAATACCTTCCTTCCTTGAAGAAACAACAGAAAAAGGGAGGAAAGGGAGTGAAGGGGGAGAGAGAGAGAGAGAGAGAGAGAGAGAGAGAGAGAGAGAGAGAGAGAGAGAGAGAGAAGGAGGGAGGGAGGGAGGGAGAGAGAGTAGAGTAGAGGAGTGGAGAGGGAGAGAGGGGGTAGGGAGAGAGGAGACAGACAGACAGACAAAGAGACAAATAGAGAGATAACAGATAGCCAGATAGACCGAGACAAGGAGAGAGAAAGAGATAGAGCAAAAAAGAAAGACAGCAGAAAGGGGGGGGAGAGAAAGAGAGAGAGAGAGAGAGAGAGAGAGAGAGAGAGAGAGAGAGGGAGAGAGAGGGAGAGAGTGGGAAGGAAGGAGGGAGGGAGGGAGAGAGAGTAGAGCAGAGGAGTGGAGAGGGAGAGAGGGGGTAGGGAGAGAGGAGACAGACAGACAGACAAAGAGACAAATAGAGAGATAACAGATAGCCAGATAGACCAAGACAGGGAGAGGGAAAGAGATAGAGCAAAAAAAAAAAACAGCAGAAAGTGGGGGGTGGGGCGGGGCAGGGCGGGAGAGAGAGAGATGGTACATCACCAGCTTATAAGACAGATTTTGAGCCAGAAGAAACTTCAGAGTTCTTCAACTCCACTCTAATTTTATAGCACAGGAAACTGAAGCAAATTTTCAAGTATTCACACTCATGAAAGGGGACTCTGATGGAAATACTACAGAATTAGCAGATAATCTCCCCCTAAAAAATCCCAGAGGCAACCGAGTGGCACAGCATTTAGAGCACTAGCCTTGGAATCAGGAAGACTCATCTTCTTGAGTTCAAATCAGGCTTCAGACACTTCCTAGCTGTGTGACCCTGGGCAAGTCACTTAACCCTGTCTGCCTCAGTTTCCTCATCTGTAAAATGATCTGGGGATAGAAATGGCAAACCATTCCAGTATCTTTGCCAAGAAAACCCCAAAGAGAGTCCTGAAGAGGCAGACACAACCGAAACAACTCAATAATAAGAACCAAAATCCCACTTGGAATTGGCTTTTTTGGATTGAATCTAATAGGATGCAATTTAATGAGGACAAATGTAAAAACTTACATTTTGGTTTGAAAAACCTACTATCTGAGGACATGGTGGGAGAGGTATAGATAGCAGTTCTACTGAAAAAGATTTGGGGGTTTTGCTGTACTGCAAACTCATTATGAGTCAACAGAGAAGTTACAGTCAAAAAAAGCTAATGAAATGTAATCGGTCAACGTCAAAAACAAGTGTCCAGGACGTGAGTATTCTGTCCCAGTCAGACTGTACTTAGAATAATATGCTCAGTTTAGGGTATCACATTTTTTATTCTTTAAAAAATAAGCTTCATCGACCCCTTTTGTTTTTTACAGGACAGGGAGAAGAATTGAAACTAGGATTTAGCTCATGTGGGAAACTCCCAAATAAGAAAGCTCCTGTATGTAGGTTGTAGGTTGGCACCTTCCTGCAACTTGGAGTCTCAGAGGACTACCTAGGTTAGAGTATTGAAAGGTCAAGTTACTCACCCAGGGTCACACAGCAAGTATGTGTGTGAGAGAGAACTTGAACCCAGGTCTGCAGGTGGCTCTCTAACCACTGAGCCACCCTGCCTCTCATTTCTTTAACATCACAGTCATTTCTGTATATACTGGTTCCCCCTCCCTACCCCCATCCTGCTGAACCCTCCCATTAAACAAATAAACTAGTTCGGCAAAACCATTCAACAGAGACTGCACTTGATGGTGATGATAATGGTATTTTTATGCCATTCTAAAGTTCACAAAAAGCTTTACATTTGTTGCCTTGTATCATTATATCAAATACCACTTCTTCTGATAGAGAAGGTGGAGCCAGCAGCAGAGGGGAAAAGGTGGGTAAAAGACCTGGGCTATGGGACTATAGCTGAGCCCCTATCCCTGTGTACAAAAAGCCTGTGCCCAGGCAAGTGCCCCCACCTGCCCTGGCTAGGTTACGCTTGCGGGTAGCACATGGTATATCTAAGCCCAGCAAAAAAAGAGGGAGCCTTTCTAACCCAAACACAGTGTTATTTCTTTCCTCTATCCCAGAGAAGGTGGGAACCAGCAGCCTTGTAGAAAGAAGCCAATTCTTCTTTAGACCAGACGTGCCCTGGACCTGAGCTCTTACATCAGTATTCCCAGCAGAGAGAAAGAGGAGGAGGGCATCTGTCTCCTCCTGAGCCATATGTTGACAATGTTGCTTCATTATTTTATTTGAGGGAGCATGACTTTCCAAAACATTAGACATAGCTATATTCAAATTTAAGTCTAAAAATAATAAATGCAGAACCTCCAAGGGGGAAGCGAACTCAGAGGCCATCTGATTTAACCCATACTTGAACAAATAAATCTTTTACAGCATTCCTGACAAGTGTTTGTCCAGCCTTTGCTAACACTGGAGGCAGCCCATTTCACCTTCAGATAAGGCCAATTGTTAGGAAGCAGCCTCTTTTTCATCTGCTACCCTTTATATAATCGCTAATTTTTTTTGAGAGGGGAAGGCAGGGCATTTGGGGTTAAGTGACTTCTCCAAGGTCATACAGCTAGTAAGTTTGTCAAGTGTCTGAGGCCAGATTTGAACTCAGGTCGTCCTGACTCCGGGGCCTGTGCTCTACTCACTGTGCCACCTAGCTGCCCCAATAACTAACATTTTCATAGCATTTCATGGTTTGCAAGTATGTTTACATAGGTTATCTCATTAGTAAATGCAATATTCTGAGCCTCACAGCCTAGTTCTTTTATTTGCCCTCTTTCCTTGCTACTGGCTTCCCCGGCTCCACCAGAGGAAGTGGTATGTTCAGCTCAAAAGTATTTGGGGGCATGAATGAATTAGTATGTGAATGAATGAATGATCTTATATTTCTGTCTTCAGTCTGGGACTCTGACATCTCCCACCTGGACAACTATCATTGCTTCTTAACTGGTCTCTCTACCTTTCTTTTCTTCCTTCTCTAATCCATACTGCAGAAACTTATAGAATAGTTGATCTATATGCTCTAAAATCTTCAGTGGCTCTTTGCTGCCTACAAGATAAAATCCCAGCTTCTCAGTCAATTATTCAAGTCCTCCACAATATGGCTCCATGTGACCTTCCCTGGCTTAACTTTAACTAAGCCCTGTCTTGTCCCACCTTTCCTGAGTCTTCATTCACTTATACACCCATACTCCCTCCCCAGACCCACTGCTTGACACCCCACCCAGCCTTCGAAAGCCTAAAGCCTTCTCCCATCCTATCAGCTGGAAGTGGGTTCTCTGGCAACTGATCTCAAAGCACTTTTGTGTTCATCTCCTGCCTTTCTTATATCCTAATTTCTACTACAAGTACCTGTGCACATGCCTTCTCTCTGTCCTAGCCCAACTGGACTTCTAGCTGTTCCTCAAACAAGACACTCATCTCCTGCCTCTTTGTTCTGCCTAAGTTGTCTCTCATGCCTGGAATACCCTTTCTCCTCCCCTCCACCTCAGAATCATTGTCATCTTCCGTGGGTGAGCTCAGCTCACACTTCCTCTGCCAAGCCCTCCTTGATCCCTCCAGTGGCTGATACTTTTGCCCCCCTCAGTTTTCCTTACACTGTGCTTTCTTGGGTATATGCTATATGCCCCCTGTAGGATCTGAGCTCCCTGGGGGCAAGGATTTTTTGCTTTTGTCTTTGGACCTCTAGTGCCTAGGACACACTGCCTAGCACATAGTAGGCACTGAGTAAATGCTTGTCAAGGTGTGTGTATACATACACATTCATATATATGTATATATACATATATATGAAGATGAAAGTGACATTAAAAACAAAAGACAATAAAAATTAGATATAAAATAAAATTAAATAATAAAGTTATTCTATATTAATCAATAAAAATTAGATATTAAAAAAATGCTAGAATGGGTCTCGGTTTCCTTATCTGTTAAACAGAGATGATAATTTCTGTCTTGTCTGCACTAGGACAGCTGTGAGGATCGAAGGAGATAATGAACATAAAAGCAATCTGGAAACTGGAAACTAGAAGCTGGAAACTGCTCTATAGCTGGTAGTACTTATTATCATATGTCAATTTTATCAGTGGCCTTCTGGAGACAGTGTCTATTCTTATTTTCTATGCCAAAGAAGTATCTTTGATCACAAGGAAAAGTTTCTGGGTCAGGTATCCCTCCACTTATATCCAGCAGCCTACCACCTACTCCTCGAATGAGTAGGACCAGCTCCAGCCACACAGTACTAAAACTTACCCTCCTGAGAAAAGAAAGAGTGCCAGACTTGGAATCAGAGGTCATGAGTTCACATCTAATCTCATAGGATCATAAGGTGATAAGTTCAGAGCTGGAAGGGGCCTTTATATTCCATAACTGAGGCCCAGAGAGTGGGTGCGTTTGATGCAAGGTCAGTGGTTAGTATACTACTTACTTACCTGTATTCAGATCCAGATCCCAAATGTCATGTTTTTGTTTTCTTATTTTTTCCCACCAGACCACACTGCAGAGAAAAAGAAAAGGTCAAGAAATATATCAGAAAGTCCCAGTCACTCCAGCCTTCCTCTACAACTAACCACGATACTAACCTACTCTCGATTTACAAAATATCGCCCTTCTGCTACATTGCTTCTCATAAATACATCAGATCATATGTGTCTCGAGTTGGAAGAGAACTCAGGGGTCATCTTGTCCAACCCCCTCGTGTAACAGAGACTCAGAGAGGTTCTCCTCCTTAGGGCCCTTGACCTTGCGTAGAAAGTCAGAAGTCCTGGGTTCAAATTCCAGCTACATTATTTGTGCAACTTTGGGTAGGTCATTTCTCTCTGGACTCGGTCTCTCTACCCGTAAGATAAAAGGCTTGACCTAGTCGTTAGATAATCTTTAGGGTCTTTTCTAAATCCTATGATTCTAACCTCTCCCGCATCCTTCTTGGCTATATGCCTGCGCTCCTTTCATATCCATATCCTCTGGAACGTAAGTTCCTTGAGGACAGGGACCATCCCATGTGTCCCCAGTGCCTAGTACAGTGACAAGCACATAGTAGGTACTCGATCAATTCTTGTTGCTTTTTTTCTATGTCCAAATTTCGCCATCATCTTCACCCATTCCATTTTCCTATTTATTTAGTAATCATGTTCCTTTTATGCCAATATTCACCTGGGTTTCCTCCATGCCTATGCTATTTCACCTGATGTGGATTCTTAGGCATTAAAAAAACCCAACACCTTGTCATTTATTTATTTTCTAACATTCTTTTCTTTTTAAATTTTGAGTTCCAAATTCTCTCCCTCCCTCCCTCCTCCTTTCCTACCCACTGAGAAGGCAAGCAATATGATATCAGTCATACATGTGGAATCATGCAAAACAGAATTCCACGTTAGCCATATTTCAAATAAAAGCAAGAAAAGTAAGGAAAGTGAGAAAATTCTTCTATTTTAATTTGCAGTCAGAGTTTGTCAGTTCTCTCTCTGGAGATGGAGAGCATTTTTTCACCATGAGTTCTTTGCAATTGTCTTGGATCATTGTATTGCTCAGAGAAGTTGGGCATTTTTTTTTAAAGGAAGCAGATTGGGGAAGGTGGAGCTTCTGCCCTGACTGTGTTTTGCCCTGGTCATATTCAAGATTCGAGGAAGGTCATTCTTTGAAGACTGGGCCTGGCCTATTCTCTGGACCTCAGCACTTCTCTTTCCAGCTGTGTCTCTGGTGCCCCTGTGAGGTGATAGGGAGGAAGTACCTCTGAGTACTGTTTCTCCTCTCTCCCTGGGTTTGACAGAGCCTTGGCTCATCTGAATGAGAAAGAGTTTGGGGCTACTTCTCCCTCAATCCTATCCTTCTGGTCTTCCGAGTTCTGGACTAGAGTCCTCTGGGGAAGGTCGTAGATACATTTATCTCATTTTACAGAGATTTAGTGACTTATCCAAGGTCTTCTAGTCACATGCCTAGTAAGTGGCAGAGACATGATTGAACCCTGGTCTTCAGACTCCTGCTCTGGTGCTCCTTCCACCACAGCAGGTTGGCAAAGAGCAACAGAGACCACTTTGGTTCGATCCTCTGGGCCATATAGCCCTACATAAATGTCTTCTCAGGACCTCCCTGGCCTCCTGAGGATGCACCAACTCCAGATGTTTAAGAGGGCTTACATGCACCCTCTACCCAAGGATCTCATAAGACCAGAGATTTACAGTTGAAAAGGACCTGATAGGTTGTCTAGCCCAAACCCGGATTTTGTGGATGAAAGCAGTAGGGGGATGCTGGTCCTGGAGTCAGGTATATCTGAGTTCAAATCCAGCTTCAGGTTTGTGACCCTGGGTAAGTAATTTGCCTCAAGTCTATCTGCCTCAGTTTCCTCACTTGTAAAAGGATCAAGTGAGATATTTGTAAAACACCTTACAAACCTTAAAGCACCGTATAAATGCTAGCTATAATTATTATTACATTTAGAATCATAGACCATTCCGTCTTTTTCACTAAATCTTAGAATCTCACAGTCAAAAGTGGCTTTAGAATAGAGGATTTTAGAACTAGACAGGATATTAGAATACAGAACATAGTTGGAAGGGACCTTAGAATATAGACTATTAGAACCAGAAGACACTGAGGACATCTGACCAAGATCAGCCATTCATCTCAGAGATGGGAAATTCAGGCACAGAAGGAATGACTTGCCCAAGGTCACACAGCAGAGTATCAAATCCAAAATACTTCGGGTATCAAAAAGAATGGTTTTAAAATAAAAAAGGGTCAGGAGATCAGGGTTCAAGGCCCACGCTCTGCCTTTTTAAGCCTCAGCTTTCAAATAGAGATCTCTGCCTTGTTTCTCCCTCACTAAACAAACAAATGGAATTAATTTACAGAAGACATTGGCACTCAGTGAGCTGATTATTACCTTTCTGAAATACTTTCAGCACCCAGTGATTCCTTCACAAGACTCCCCCGTGCTTAGGGTGGGCCTTTCCTGTCAGGTGCTGGACCCTGTTCCTTCCTTAGGGATACAGAACTGGAATGGGTGTTTGTGCTTTCAGGGGAAGGCAGAGAGAACCTACATGGGAAAGAGAGCCACTGGAAGGCAGCCATGGCTATTAAGATGGGGCTGGGAAAGGGCTATGAACTTTTCCCTTCCCTTTCTTTCCTTTTTTCTTCTCCTTCCCTTCTTCCTTTTCCTTCTCTTTTTCATTCCCTTCTTCCTTTATCCCTTCTTTTCTCCTTTTTCCTTGTCCTCTGTTCACCTTCCTTTTCGTCCTTTCTTCTTCCTTTTTCTTCCCACCTTTTCTCCCCTAACCTTCTTTTCCCATCTTGTACCTCACACCCTCCTCCAAACAGGGACCCACTGGCACAGTCCCACTCATTAAAACCTTGTCTTGGGGTTTGGAAACCATACTAGGGGTAAGGTGAAAGGTTGTGTGCAGCCTGAGATGACTCAGAATTTAGTTGGAAAACCTGGATCCAAATCTTGGCTCTACCACTATTGTCTGTATGACATTGGACCACAAGTCTCTGGACCTCAGTTACTTCATCTATGAAAGAGGGGATTGAACTAAATGACCTCTAAGGTCATTTCTCCAGCTCATTTTACAGATGAGGAAACTGAGGCAAATAGGGTTCTAGCTTTAATTCTATGATCCTATGAAGGAAAGAAAATGGAGAAAGAAAGGGATTCCCAGACAAGGAAGGTATTCATTCATTGGCCAGACATTTATTACATTCATTGAATAGACATTCATCAAGCATCCAGAGTAAACAGGTCTGTCTGTGCTGGGCAGCAGGGTAAGATACACAGTTTGGATTAGGTGGGGTTTACAGAAATAACTATAATATACAATTTGACATGATAAGTGTTTTAAGAAATGCCAAAGTGCCATTAAGTTCTACCAGGGAAGGCTTTTTGGAGGAGGTGGTATTTGAGTTTGACTTTAAAGGACATGTACTCGACAATCAAAAAGAGGGACATTCTAAGCAATAAAAACAGTACGAGCAAAGAGTCAGAAAATTGGAAGTATCTATTGGAGCACTCATTGTTTGGGAGAGTGGGTGTGTCTAGAAGAGCAATAGGAAATAAGTCCCAAAAGGCAGGATGGAGACAGACTTCCTACATCTTGAATAGACCTTGAATACAGGCAGAATACAGACAGAAAAGGTGAACTTTAAACCACAGGCAAAAGCAAACCATGCAGGGCATAGACATAAGGAATGACGTGATCAGATCCATCCATAAGAAAGATCATCCCAGCAGTCGTGTGCAAAACAGATGGAGGGGAGAGAGGCAGGAGATTATCCAAGAAGGGTTCTCTCTCCTCTAGTCATTGGATGACAGGTTGTTGGTGTTGTGTTTGTCCTTCGTTTTCCAAGAGGACCATGGCATCAGGGAAATGATGACATGACTTGCAGCTGACTTTAATTTGAGTGAGGGAGGGCTGTGCAAGGTCACCAGCTTCACTTTCTCCTCCAGAGCCATCTGGATCCAGTGACCAGGTATTCAGAAGGGAGGGGAAAGCCAGGCTGGGCACTGTCAGGCCACAGTTCCTTTGGGTGAAGCTTTGGACTTTTTTTTATCCTTACAACAATCCTGTGGAAAAGAAACAGCAGAAGTCAGTTCTCTCATTTTACAGATGAGGAAATAGGCCCAGAAAGGGGGTCTTGTTAAAGGGAAAATCCTATGTTTGCCCTTTGCCCTGACTAAAGAGGTAAAACTCAGGATGAGAAAATTAAAAGGAGCTTATTAAAAACATTAAGACAGAAACTTGTAGATGGGATGACCACAAAGTCAACTAGGGATTAAAGACGGAACCCATTTTTTATTGGCAATTTTCATAATATGAGCAAGACAATACCGAAATGTCCACTTCTTCAAAATAGAATATTGTGTCTCAGCTCCTCCCTAAGTATTGTGATAGGCTCACATTTCAAATGAGGAGAAAGGTCAGTGAACATGTGTGGGGAGACTATGCACTGACTAACCTGGAATAACTGTTGGGGCATGGGACCAAAGTACATGCGGCAGACTTGTTGATGCCCCTCCCAACAGACTGATTAACACCACCCAGAAGAGAAGCCAGACTGGAAACAATGGAGATTGCTACTTAAATTTCAGGGGCAGCTAGGATAGTGGATAGAGCCTTGGAATCAGGAAGACTCATCTTCATGAGTTTACTTACTAGCTATGTGACCCTGGGTAACTCACTTCACCCTTTTTGCCTCAGTTTCCTAATCTGTAAAATGAGCGAGAGAAGGAAATGGCAAACCATTCAGTGTCTTTGCCAAGAAAACACCAGAGGGCATCACAAAGAGTCAGACATGACCGAACAAACTTAAATTTCAACAATGTTACTGGTCTAATTAGGATAGAATCAGGTTGAAAAAAAAACCAATGTAATTATTAATTACCGTTTTTGTAGAGAAGCATGAAGAGGTCAGATGAGTGACTGGGAAAGAGATATAGGATCTGGCATTGAACTCAGGCATTTTATCTTTACTGGTTCCCAATTGCCAGGCCAGGAGAGTACAAATTGCCCAGCTAACATTCAAAGCCCTTCAGGATCTGGGGCTGTGCTACCTTACCAGCTTTATTTTACATAACTACATTCTTCGTGCTCCTCATTCAGCCAAACTGGACCATTTGCCACCCCCTGAAGATGCTCTGTAGTGTCCTACATCTTGTCTTTGCTTATCCTGTTCCTTCCCTTTCCCTACCTATTGAAATCCTACTCATCCTTTCAAACCCAATCCAAATGCAGCTTTCTCCAAGAAGCTCCTCTGTCATTTATGGTCCCCCTCCCCAACTTCACAGAGCTCTTTGCTAAGCATCTCTCTAAAGAAGTTGTCATAGAAAGCACATAACCATTGTATCCATGAGGGTAGGGATTGTATCCCACCTGCACAGATCCTTCAAGGAATGAAGAGTCAATACCGCCCCATCAACTTCCCTCTTCCAATTCAACTCAACAAATAGTTACTACTTCTATTATTACTTCAACTCTGCAGAACACCAGGTCAGATGTAAAATTTAGATGTGGCATAACCTTTACCCTCATGGTACTAACAGTTTCATAGCTTATACGCAATTAGCTATCAGACAGGATGTGATAAGATAACTGCATTAGGGAGGGGTCAGCAAAGTAATATGTGGGTCTTGGTTCCTATAATGTAATGTAACAGAATTTCCATCTGTTGCCCTATAGACTCACTCACATCTACTAATCACAGATCCTCGACAGCTAGGTGACACCGTGGATAGAGTTCTGGACTTGAGTATGGAAATCCTGAGTTCAAATCCTGAATTAAACACTTTTTAACTGTTTTATTCTTAGGCAAGTCAATTAACCTCAGTCAGCCTCATTTGTAAAATGCAAATACTACTAGCACCTATCTTATAGGGTTGCTTTGATGCTAAAATGAGATAACAGTAAGAAGTGCTTTACAAACCTTCAGGTACAATATAATGATAATTCTCATTATTATTGGAAGTATTGAAAAAACTATGGATGACCTTGAGAAACTATGGTTGACCTTGTGGCCTACCCGATAATGGGTCTCTCTGTTCCTCTAGGTTCTAGCTAGGCTGGTGCTCAAACTTCAGTACATATAATCTGCTGCCTCATCATACTCAAAGCCCTTCCAACTTGGTAGTTGGCACTAGATTCGAGGTTGTTCTCTGCTAGGCACAACTTTCAAAAGTCCAGAATCACATTTCAGCTCTGGAGAAGAGAGGAAGAAATGAAGTTTTGTCATTTCAGTGGGAGAGGTGGGAGACTATTGGTGTGGAATATAGCACATAATTTGAGGCCCAGTGGGTTGGTATTGGTTGGTTTGGCTTAACTGTTTTTCTATTTTTTCAAGGGAAGGCTGGAGTAACTTGGGATAGGGAGGGTGAAGAGGGGGAAGGTATATCCAGAAATGACTGATTTTTTTTAAAGGGCATGGATGTAGATATAGATATTTTTAAAAGAAAAGAACCATTCAGCACTTCTATGTCATGTTGAGTCATCCAAGTACGAAATTAGTAGAATGCAATGACATATAGATTATTAAATCATAAAATTTTAAAGCTGATTATAAAACGTCAGAGTTTAAAAGGACTTTAGAGGCCATCTAGTCTGAGGCTCAGAGAAGGGAAATCGCTTACAGAAGGTCACACAACTATCTGTTGACAATATTGAGACTAGAGAGCCTTCATAAAGTCTAGTGATCTTCTACACCATCAAGTGCTAAAATTACATACATAGTCCAGCCCAGCTAAGATTTCAAAGCATCTTAGAACAACAGAACCAAGTTCTTCCTTTTATAGTAGAAACAGAGACCCAATGAGAGGACAAGATTTACTCACTAATGATTTCATTCTTGTGATATGCTGAATTTTAGGTAACAGGGAGCTAGGTGGAAATGTCTAGAAGGTAGTTGGACATGTGAGATTGAAGGGGACTGGAGAATGGTAAAGCCTAGAGATTTAGAAGTTATCTACACAGAGGTATTAGTTGATTTCAAGAGGAAAGATTTAAAAATAACTTGAAATTTAAAAAAAACATTCTGGAGAAAAGAAGACAGGGTAAAGGCGGAGGGGGGGTAAAGGGGGGGGCGGAGAGACATTTTAACAATGATCATGGGAAAACTGGGCTTGAAATGGCCTGAATTTGAATCCCAGCTCTGTCACTGCCAAGCTATGTGATCTGGGATGAGTCTCTTTCCTTTTCTGCTCTTCAGTTTAGAGACTACTAGGTTTCTAAGGTCCTTTCAAGTTCTGATAGTCTAGGTTTCATGATTTCCAGGCCTGAGATTCTAAGATTCTGCAATGATTGAGGCTAAGCTGAACATATTTATAAACTATACCAAAATGCTGAGGAAACCCAATTTCTTCCCTTTTCTCACTTCCTGGAGTTCATACTTGCTGTACCCATTCCCATAGCTCTCCCATCCTTCCCTTCTCTCCCCTCCCTTACCCCAGAGATGAAACCACAGCAGAGTATGGGAAAATCCCAGCCAGAGTTCCAAGAAGAGACCAAGACTCATGCTCTTAAGACCAAAGCCTTGTATGCCTCCCCACTGTACCACTCTAGGACAGGGCATATAAGGGCCCCCTCCCTGCCAGAGGTTTCAGAGTTTTAGCAGGAAAACAAGAGACAGTCAGACTTGGGTCTATCTTTCCCCTGCATCTGAAGTAATACTGACTTCCAAGATGTGAATCATAAAAATGCTAGAAGAGCATTGGGGACTTCAGCAGAATTTAGAGCTGGAAGAGAGCTTAGGAGCTCATCCAGGCCCAGCTCCTTAGGAGCACAGAATCTCAGACAGAGGACCCCAGAAACCTGATTTTACAGTTGAAGAAACTGAGGCCCAGAAAGGTTAAACTGAGCTTCTTGAGATCACACAGGTTGTAAAGAGCAGAGCTGTGATTCAAATCCAGGTCTTTTGATGCTGAGCCAAGTTTTCTTTCCACTATATACACCCTTTCCTTACATCTCATCCCAACTACAGACAATATGTAACTTAAATTATAAAGAACAGCCCTCTAGGCCTTTAGACTAGTTCAATCTTCCTGTTTTGCAGGTAGTGAAGATAAGGCCCAGAGAGGGAAAGGACTCTCCCAGAGTCACAGAGGGAGATTTGGAGTTTGGTTTTGAGTCTCCTGAATCTTACCCAGACTGGGCTTCTTTCCATTATACTTTTTGTTGATGTTATCACATACACCTCATCATCATCTAGGGGTTCATTCATAAAACTATGGAATCTCAGAGTTAGAGGGACCCCAGAAGCCGTTTCGTCATAGGATCACAGATTTGCACCTGGAAGAAATCGTAGAAAGCACTTACTCCAACCTTGCCTCCAAATTAATTTTTTTAAATAAAGATGAGGAAACTTATAGCCTTCTTGGGGAGATGGGAAGGGAGGGAGGGGGAAAAAATTTAAAACTTGTGGAAGTGAATGTTGAAAACTAAAAATAAATAAGTTAACTTATTAAAAATAATTAAAAAATAAAGATGAGGAAACTGAGGCCCAGATCAGCAACATAGTTAAGGAATAGAAGAAATGGGAATCAAACTCTGGACTTCAACTCCAACTCTTTGCACAGCAAATTTAAAACTGATAAAAATTGTTGCAGTCTGCTAAAACCCCTAAGGTTCTTTTTTCTTCTTCAAATGTGAGAGGAAATGGAAGGTGGAATTACAGAAGAGGAAGAAAGGGAGAGACACAAAAGAGAAGGATTGGGAAGGAAAAGAGAAGTAAGAAGAAGAAAGAAGGATAAAAAGGGAAGAAAGAGGGAGGAGGCAGAGAAAGGAAATTGGGTCTGATTTTACCATATGCTATTTTTTCCCCCAGAGAGCCTGAGAAGATCCTCATCTTGAATCCTGGAGCTGGTTCAGGAAAATTCTCCCTTTGCCAGATTGGGGGCAGATCCCTCAAAGTGAAGACTGATAAAGGGCACTAGGAATGTTTAGTTTGGTGAAGGGGGAGTATGAAGGGGCTACAATGACCAGTCTTGGCCAGAGAGAAGCAATGAAGACATGCATCCCCTTCCTTTCCTTGGAGAGGGGGAGAATTGTAGATATAGAGTATCACAGATGCTCTCAGACTGATGCTATGTTAGTTGGTCTTGCTTAACTGTTCTCTTTGTCACTGAGATGGGGCATGTAGATCTGGAAATGACTGCGATATAGAACCAACAGGTATCAAGAAAGTGGGTGTTTTCAAAAAAGTCTTAACAGAAATACATGATAGCTCTGTTCGTGTATTTACTAATGAGTCAATCAAACAATAAACATTTAAGAGCCCACTAAGTGCTAGGCACTGTATCAGGTTCTTTGAATACAAAGATTAAAATAAAACAATTCCAACTCTCAAGGAGTATACATTCTATTGGGGAACATAGAGTGTCATTTTAGCAAATAAGGAATAAATGCAAAACAAATAAATGTAAAGTAAATAAAGAGAACTAAATATAAGGAGGGCAGTTAGGTGCTGGGCTTGGAATTAGGAAAGACTCATCTTCATGAGTTCAAATCTGACCTCAGACATTTGCTAGCTGTGTGTCCCTGGGCAAGTCACTTAACCCTGTTTGCCTCAGTTTCCTCATCTGTAAAATGAGCTGGAGAAGGAAATGGCAAACTACTTGTTATCTTTGCCAAGAAAACCCCAAAATGGGGTCATGAAGAGTCAAACATGACTGAAATGACTGGACAACAACAAAAAAATAAGGAAATCAGGAAGTGAGACTAACAGGGAGTAAGAAAGAGAACTAGAAAGAAATGCTTGAGCTGTGTCTTGAAGGAAGAGAAGGATTCTATGAGGTGTGGATGGAGGGCTGTCATATAGTAGTAAGGTTAGATTCCCTAGACCTTTCCCTATAGGAGAGAACTAGGAGAGCTGGTATGAAAGATACATGATGAAGGTAGAAGGGCTTTCAGAAATGCCTATCCATTCTTCAGGACCTCAGGGAATTGCAAAGCTTGCAAATTACTTGCAAAACTGGAAGGACTTTAAGGTAAAGATAAGGAAGTTGAAGAGGATCCAAAGCAGCAGGGGAGAATCCTGTCCTGGGGGAGAATGTTGCAGAGTGGAAGAATGTGACATAAAGGAGAAAAAGAAGAAGAACTGGAAAGCAGAACTTTGTAGAGGCTATGAGGATCTCCTGAAGAGGGAGAGTTGGAGTCTGAAATGGAAGCGGCTTCCTGGACTCCAACGGAAGAAGAGGTGAATGCACGTGTCCCCAGGAGAAAGAGGGAGAACTCATCTGGTGTCAAAGAAAGAAGAGATGGGTAGTCTAGAGGAAGCCAGGTGGTGCAGTGGGTAGAGTGTAGGACCTGAGTCAGGAAGACACAAGTTCAAATCCTGCATCAGATGCTTATTAGGCTGTGACATTGGGTGCGTCACTTAATCTCTTAGCCTCAATTTCCTCATTTGTATAATGTATAATCTGTGTGGGTGTGTATATATGTGTGTGTATAACATGTAATATGTATACATATGTAATGTATATGAAGATCTGTATAATCAGGAGATAACAGCATATAACTTACAGGGTTATTGTGAAGATCAAATAAAATAGTATTCAAAGCATTTTTACAGACCTTAAAATGCTATTTATTGGCTAGCTATTATTATTAGTTGTAGTATTTGACTTGTCTGAGGAGGTGTACAAGGTAGCTATTACAATAAATAGTATGACTGAGAGTATCCACAGAGGGAAGCCTGCTTCTCTACACAGCACGTGTCAAGGGGGTTATGGGCATCCTTTCCAGACTCATCATACTCTTTCTGGTAATTCATGTGGAGACAAATATTAATGCTAAAAGGAATCTTGAACACATTGCTAGGGATTATGAAGTTATGGGATTATAGATTATGAAGGGATAAGGGAGATGTCAGGGGCATAGACATCTCCGAGACTGTTATTCATTCAAAGGAGAAAGGTAGATTCAAAACATGATCCAATTCCCCCCAAAATGTCTGAAAATAGATTTTAGCCGCAAAGATTAAGAGCATAAGAATGAAATGCTTTTGACCAGGGATAAAATGCACCAAACAAGGATTGTATGTGTGTATATATGTATGTATACATAAACATATACATGAGGTATTAGAAGATATCTTCCTGGATGGGGCAGAGCCAAGATGGCAGCTGGAAAGCAGGGACTTGCTTAAGCTCTCCCACAAATCCCTCCAAACACCTTTAAAAAATGGCTCTGAACAAATTCCAGGGCTACAAAACCCACGAAATAGCAGAGGGAAACAGGTCTCCAGCCCAGGACAGCCTGGATGGTTGCTGGGAAGGGTCTATCTCATGGTGCTGGGAGCAGAGTGCAGCCCAGCATGGGCTGCTCCAGGACAGACCAGACCAGGAGTTGGGCAGAGCAGGCCTTAGGGCCATGAATCATTGAGCTGTGGCAGTTACCAGACTTCTCAACCCACAAATACCAAAGACCATGGAGCAGGTTAGTGGGAAAACTGCTAGATTGGGTTACAAAGTGGTCCAGCCCCAGCCCCGGGGTGGCAGAGGTGGTGGGGTGGTGGTGACAGCAGCAGCAGGAAACTCCTCTGGCTGCTTCCAGAGCTCCAGTGTCAGCTGCTTCCAGAGTCCCTGGCTCACATGGTGGGAGGAATCAAACAGCAGACCAGAGTTGGAGTGCAGGGCTTGCTTTGCCCTACTTGGATCTGGGTCACAGTCCTGGTTGGTGGTTCTTGGGGGAGGAGGAGCACTGATTTGGCAGAGCTTGCGGTGACCGTGGAGTAGAAGTAGCTCTGAAAACAGCAGAGCAACCCCTAAAGCTTGGGACAAAGCACTCTCTACTCTACAAGCAGTCATACCCTGACAAAAAGCTCAGAGGTCAAGTAGTTGGCTGGGAACATGGCCAGGCAGCGAAAAAGGATGCAGACTCAGACTCAGACTCACACTCTAGATTCTTTTCTTGGTGACAATGAAGAACAAAACGTACAGCCAGAAGAAGTCAACAAAGTCAAAGAGCCTACATCAAAAGCCCCCAAGAAAAATATGAATTGATCTCAGGCCATGGAAGAGCTCAAAAAGGATTTGCAAAAGCAAGTAAGAGAAGTAGAGGAAAAACTGGGAAGAGAAATGAGAGAGATGCAAGAAAACCATGAAAAACAAGTCAACGACTTGCTAAAGAAGACCCAAAAAATACTGAAGAAAATAACACCTTAAAGAAAAAGACTAACCCAAATGGCAACAGAGCTCCAAAGCCAATGAGGAGAAGAATGCCTTGAAAGGCAGAATTAGCCAAATAGAAAAGGAGGTCCAAAATATGGACTTTCAATAAAATAGAGGACTTTCAAGCTTTCTCAGTGAAAAGACTGGAGCTGAATAGAAAATTTGACTTTCAAATACAAGAATCAAGAGCAGCATGAAAAAGGTAAACAAGAAAGAGAAATCATAAGGGACTTACTGAAGTTGAACTGTTTTGTTTACATTCCTACATGGAAAGTTGATGTGTACAATTCATGAGACCTTTCTCAGTGTTAGGGTAGTTGAAGGGAATGTACATATATATAGACAGAGGGCACAGGGTGAGTTGAATATGAAAGGATGATATCTAAAAAAGTAAAATAAAATTAAGGGATGAGAGAGGAATATATTGAGAGAGGTAGAAAGAGAGAGATAGAACGGGGTAAATTATCTCACATAAAAGTGGCAATAAAAAGCAGTTCTGTTGGAAGGGAAGAGGGGGCAGGTGAGGGGGAATAAGTGAATCTTACTCTCCTCAGATTTGACTTAAGGAGGGAATAACATGCACACTCCATTGGGTATCTTACCCCAAAGGAAAGTAGGGGGAAGGGGATAAAAAAGGGGGGATGACAGTAGGGAGGGCAGATAGGAGGAGGAGGTAATCAAAAGCAAACACTTTTGAAAAGGGACAGGGTCAAGGAGAAAACTGAATAAAGGGGGACAGGATAGGATGGAGCAAAATATAGTTAGTCTTTCACAACATGAGTATGGTGGAAGTGTTTTACATAATGGTACATGTGTGGCCTATGTTGAATTGCTTGCCTTCTTAGGGAGGGTGGGTGGGAAGGGAAGAGGGGAGAGAATTTGGAATTCGAAGTTTTAAAATCAGATGCTCAAAAGAAAAATTTGTTTTTGCATGCAACTAAGAAATAAGATATATAGGGAAAGGGGCATAGAACTCTATCCTGCCCTACAAGAAAGTAAGGGGAAAGGAGATGGGGTGGGGGGAGTGGGGTGACAGAAGGGAGGGCTGACTGGGGAATGGGGCAATCAGAACATATGCCATCTTAGAGTGGGGGTGAGGGTAGAAATGGGGAGAAAATTTGTAACTCAAAATCTTGTGGTAATCAAAGTTGAAAACTAAAATATTAAATAAATAAGAAGATATCTTCCTCTATTTTGTAGAGATGGGGGGCCCCTGGGTATGGAATATTACATATATTTTCAGATTTTTTTTGATGTATTGATCAATTTTATTGACTTCTCTTCTTCCCCTTTTTCTTCAAAAAAAAAATTCTTTGTTGTGTGAGATAGTTCTCTTGGAGGAAAGGGAGGAAGGATTACCAGAAGAAAAAACAAAAGATATCAATAAAAATTTATTTCAAAAATATATTTACCCGGGGTTTGGGGAATCTAATCCTTAAACTAAATCTGGTCTTTAAACTGAAAAAGAAAAGAAAGGAGAATATAGTCCAAGAACCAAACCTGATAAAATAAAAGCTAGCTATAGCATGGGAAGGAGAATAGTAGTAGAGATCCCCAGTAATTCAAAGTAGACAAAATGGAAGAAAGGAAGTGGCAAACCATGGTTTCAGCTATTCATTTGCGAGGCAAACTAGAGATCCAATTTATGGTGTCTATATCTTCTTTGTACGTCATTGTTTGCATGTTATCTCTCTTACTAGACTGTGAGTTCCTTAAGAGCCAAGATCATTTTTGCCTTTCTTTGTCTTTCCCAGGTTTATATACTGTAATTTCTGTTTGTATTCTCTCTGAAGTTCAAGGTGCTGGCTTTCCCCCCTGAACTAAGCGAATGGTGTATGTATGTTTAATTAAAGTAAGATTGTTAACCCCTTACCGTTGCTTTCCTTAGAAAAGCAGATCAAAGAAATTGTGCTAGCAGCCCTTCTGTGGGCTCTTGTTGCTGTTTCACCTCCACAGTAGCTGTTAGCAACATTGTTGTTACAAGTAGATACTTAATAATTGTTGACTGACTGACCCGAGGCAGGGAAGAAAGGAGTTGCTATTTTGAACCTGATTCTCAGCAACAAGAAGGAACCAAATGCTGAGGTAGAAACGATTACAACCTCAAAGGGAAGTGACTATTCTGTTTTTGATGGAGGAGAGAAAGAAAACCAGGAGTGGTTTAACAAGCGATTCATTTGATTTTCCCCTTGATTCAGGGAAAACTGATTTTAAAGGGTTCAGAGAAAAATTGTTAAGATCCTGTGACCTAAAATTCCACAGGAAAAGTCATCTCAAAAAAGATAGAAAACTCTCAAGAATGAAATTCTGAAGACGCAAAAAGGAAAAATTCCAATAAGGAGGAAAAAGGGGAGCTATTTGTGGTTGTTCAAGGAACTTGCCAACCACCTCAGATTTCCAAATGATATGAGGAAATATTAGCAAGGGGAGGTAACAGAAGATAAATAGAAAAGCGTGGCATAGTCCAACATAACAGATGGTCAGCCGGAGTGTTGTACTGGTGCTCACAAAATGTAAAACAAACAAACAAACAAACAAACCCAGAGGCATGCTTCCAGAACATTGGACAGATCCCTTGTGGATATCATAATCAAGAAAGTGGGCAAAATTCTCATAGGATAAGAAAGTGTGAATGGGTTATCATCTGTATCTGAAGAGGGAATACCCATATCTTATGAAATCACAGATTTGTAAAGAGACTGGCACAGAGACTCACACAGAGATACTAGACCGATGAACTAGGGGAGTATTGTAGTGGAATGATGACAATGTTGCATGAGGGGCAGAATTAATGCAAGAGCTTGGGAGAGGAGAGACTATGGGTTGCTGGAGGCAGCTCTAACTAGCTTGCAGAGCTGATTGTTAAATTTTCAATGTAAGCATTTACACCTCAGAAATATCAGGGCTTGATTTATTGTTTTGCTGACTGTCTAAACTTAAGAAATTTTTATTCAGATTAAAACTTAAAGCTTAAACTTTAAAATTTAAAATTAAGACTAAACTTAAAAGTATATATACATCAACCCCTCCCTCACCCCTTACCCCAGCCTTTAAACATTTATCAGCACACCCCTGTAATGCTCTATAAACATTGCTTGAACTCAACAATGAAGGCTCAGGAAATTAAGTCATCACCAGACTGGAAACCCCATGACCATCAACTAATAATCATGGTAACAACACAACAGCAATAGCTAGCACTTACATGGTGCTTTAAGGTTCACAAAATGATTTATATCCGTTATCTCATTTGAGCCTCTCAGCATCCCTGGGAGGAACATTCTGTTTCCTTCCTGTTTTGAGGGAGGACACACTTGGCTCCAGACTCTTGTCAGGGAGAGATCCATGAAGAGAGAGTTTGGAAATCAGGGACATGTTGAGGAGCCAGCTTTCCCCTACATGTCTGCCTTCCAAAGTCTGTTTCTCTCTCTCTCAATCTCTCTGTCTCTCTGTCTCTCTCTCTCTCTTTCTCTCTCTCTCTCTCTCTCTCTCTCTCTCTCTCTCTCTCTAAGTCTCTCCCTGAAGGGTCTAGAACTAGGTGGGTCTTCTCTCAAAATGGGAAGGAAAAAGAAAACCTCTTCTCTCCCTAGCTCTGTTATATCCATCATCACTTTCTCCATTGAGTTTTATGCAAATGAGCTGAGCTTTATGCAAATGTGCCTGGGCTGAGCCTAGTTTACCAGCAGATTTGGGTTAGATATAAGGAAAAACTTCTTGACATTTCTAACTGTGACAAAATATAATGGGACACTTCTGGAGGTAGTGGTTTCCATCTTACTGGAAGTCTTCAGGTGACAGCCAACCGACTCCATTGTTAGATAAGTAGCTGGGTGGTGCAGTAGATAGAGTGCTAGACCTGGAGTAGGGAAAACATGGATTCAAATCCTGGGTATAGACACTTTCTAGCTGCTTGACCCTGGGCAAATCACTTAACCTCTGTCTGGATCAGTTTCTTCATCTGTAAAAAGGAGAAAATAATACTGACCTCCCAGGGTTGTTGTGAAGAACGAATGAGATAATATTCTTAAAGCACTATATAAATGCTAACTATCATTATTATATCTTAGAGGGGATTCTTTAACGAAGCCCGAGGGTTTTTGAGAAGTCTTGAGAATGCAAGAGCTTTTGAGAGGAGACACTATGGATGTGTTGGAACCAGCTCTAACTGGCTTGTAGAGCTGATTGTTAAATTTTCAATGTAAGCATTTATACTTCAGAAATATCAGGGTTTGATTTATTGTTTTGCTGACTGTCTAAACTTAAGAAATTTTTAATAATGCAGATTAAACTTAAAGTTTAAACTTTAAAACTTAAAATTAAGACTAAACTTAGAAGTATGTATACATCAGCCCCTTGAGAAGCCTTTTCAACTCTGTAATCCTCCGATTCTGTGGGTAAAGAGAACCTTCCCAGACTAGGGACTGGGCTTCTGATCTGAAGCTTGTTGACTTTCCTCTGGAGACCTGCTTCTCTCTGAGTTCAGTAAAAGGTTTGGGGGTCCACAGCAGGCCCCTCAGACTTAGGGCAAAATGATGCTTTCAGGCATGGACTCAACTCACATGAAACATGAATTCAGTTCAAGATTGGTTTGGAGAATATCTTTGTGTTTCTATTTAAACATTTCAGAAAAAAAGTGGGGATTACCAGCTAAAACTGGTTCATTAGTTTCTTCTCAATTACAAAAACACATTGATAGGCAAATTCTCGCATTTAACTCTCCAAATGGATTCCCAGACTCTCAAGAAACAGGTGAAAACCAGGGAGCATCGCCTCAGTCAATACAGTGCCTTGCTGTGTACCGAAAAATCAGAGAATTACCCATAGAATCAGAGAAATGTAGAGTTGAAGAATGAAGTTTGGAATCGAAGTGTAATATGGGCCACAGGTGGCAATAATATAATAGAAAATTAAAAATATACTTTCAGTTCCACAGGGTGGCCAACTGAGCGAAAATACTTCTAATTTACAATAACCCAGACATAGACTATTTTGAGAGCAAAAAATTTCCTCTTTTCAAAGAGTTGTTTTGATTTTGGGGGGAAAGTGCCAGTGAAGTTGCCTTTCTTATCTGTGGCCTGATTGTTTTAATCATTTTTCACAAGGAAGCCTGAACTGGGAATCAAGAGGCTTGGATTTAGAGAATGTTACAGCTGGACAGATATAGATGTAGAAGATATGATATGCCAGAACTGGAAGGTAGGTTAGAGATGATCCAGTTCAAGGTTTATGAGCCTGGGGTCCATGGAACCCCAAGGGTATTGTGGGTAGGTTTCAAGGAGTCTGTGAAATTTTAAATATTTTGGTAACTCTGTTTCAATATAATTTGTTTTCCTTGTAATCCTGTGTATTTTTATTTTATGAATTTAAAAACATTATTCTAAGAAAAAACCCTCAGGCTTCATTAAACAGCCAAAAGGCCTCAGGACTCAAAAAAGGTTAAGAATCTCTGATCTAATCTAATCTTCTATTGTAGATAGATTGAAACTGAGACCTCAAGCGGGGGGAGTGACTTGTCTAAGATAACATGGCAAGTTAGTGATGGAGCAAAGGAAACTAGTGTTGGGAAACAGACGCTGAGTTCGACGTAAAGAAAAAGCACCTTTCAAAGAATTAGAACAGTCTAAAAGGAGATTGGATTGTGTTTAAACAGGGTGGATGATCATTTGTCAGGGGGTGAAGTAGAGTGGGTTGAGTTGGGCTGAAAAGTAGGAAGAGGAGGAAGAGGAGGAGGAGGAAGAGGAGGAGGAGGAAAAGGAGGAGGAGGAGGAGGAGGTGAAGAAGAAGAAGAAGAAGAAGAAGAAGAAGAAGAAGAAGAAGAAGAAGAAGAAGAAGAAGAAGAAGAAGAAGAAGAAGAAATTCATATTAATATAGCACTTCAAGATTTTCCAAACCACTTTCTTCTGAGCCAGAAGTAATGGAACAATAGACTAAGGCTGGCTCAGCTAGGGTTGGAGCACCTTCTCCCACTAAGGGGCTCTGGCTCTGGGTTCACATGGACCAGATTCAGTCCTGGAGGAACCTAGCCTTTTCCTGTCCACACCCAGGATCCTTGGGGGGAAATACTGAAAGCTTAGGCATGACTTATGTTACAGTCTTCCCAAAGAGAGTAGAAAGGTACTCAATGTACAGTGTAAATCAGATATTTTCAGTCATATCTGACTCTTCATGACCCCATTTGGTGTTTTCTTGGCAAAAGTACTGGAGTAGTTTGCACTGAGGCAAACAGGGTGAAGTGACTTGCCCAGGGACACACAGCTAGTAAATGTCTGAGGCTGGATTTGAACTCAGGAAGATGAGTCTTCTTGACTCCAGGCTTGCAACTCTATCCACTCTATCACCTAGCTGTCTCAGATATAGGATAATTATTTATTTCCTCTGAATAAAAGAAATGAGCAGAACACAAAAGACTCCTAAGCATGGGCAACAGACTACCTGGGCCCTCAAAGCTTAAAGGTCAAGAATGCTATATTGCTCCCTTTCCTCAGGGTTCTCTGGTCCTCTTAAGGAGTTTGGAGGTATCTAGTCTCTGACAATGGCTCCAGCCCCCACCAATGGCATTATTCCCTCAAGTGTAGGAGTTGTCCCCTACATGTCATTCAAACAGTTCCATTTAACCATTAATATCAAATTAGCATTTATAAAAGAATATTTACTTCAAAGATTTAATTGCAAATATGCTAATTTACTCCCCTCCTATAACACCTTAGTCTCAGAAGAGGAAAAGGAGATCACAGCTTAGCTCAGTTACTATAGAATACACCCTCCCTATTCCAAGTGTAAACCCATCCTTGGGTTTGAGAGTCCTAAGCACCCTGGTTTCTTAGGGCTTCCTCGCTGGCCTGATTTACTGCACCAAGATTCTCCCTGAAATCCTGCCTCCAAAGTGTCAAACTCAGGTCAACTACTGGCCCCTGAAACTGAGAAGGACAAATGACTCAGAACAGAAACAAACTCCCCCGGCCCATTTCTTGGAGGCAACGTTAAAAAAGAAAGCCCTCTCTCCGCGCCCTTGCTGTCCGTGAACAGTGCTCTTCACCCTCTGGGTGCAGCCAGGGACAGCTCACAGGAGAGTGAGGTCAGGAAAACAGAATTTGAGAAAGAGCGAGAGCCAGAAAGCAAGCAACCGTCTCAGTCTTGCCAGTTTAGATGGTACTTACCCTAGTTATGCAGTAAATCGAAGGAGGCTATCTCTACCCACTGGTGGGGGATGTGGAGAGCCTCCATGTGAGGAGATCTGGGTGTGCCCAGGCAAGCCCCTGTTACACACGCATGGACAAAAGCTTAAAATGTGAAATAGTCACTTACAATTTCTTTAATGCTCTCCCAGGTGGCTGATACTTAAATATTAAGACATAAGACACTTAGTGGAATTGCTGAAGAGTTGTTTCATCTTCCTCTTGGCTCTAGACAACTCCCTTTAGGCCATATTGTGTCTCCTGGAGAACTAGGGCATGACTTGGGGGCAACTTCTCTGGAAAGGGTATGTTTGTAGAAAACTCTTCTTGGTGCTATTCAGCTTCAACCGAGGAACCTAGGCGCTCCTAAGTCCTCAAACTCTTAAGTGTATTTCAAGGCTGGAAACATCCGTCTTGGGATCTGCTTGTTCGCCTTGGCTCCAGGAAATATAAAGCAGAAGAGGCAGTCAGGTGCCCGAGGTCAAGGCACAGGCTCATCTAGGTAGCAGAGGCTCTTTTTGCCAAGTGGAAGCAGCCTTTATTGGGGCGTGGGGGAGGAGAAGAGGAGAAAAGACCCTTCTTCCTCTCGCAGGAAGTCTGAGGCAGGCTGGTGAGGTCTCCACATGCTCAGCAGATAGGAAGAGAAAGTAGCAGATAGTGGTCACTCCTTTTAGGGTCTGTTTAACGATCAGTTCTTCTTGGCTCAGTGACCAATCCTCTTTGATGCAGAGGCAAGGAGAGGCATATGGGGTCGCATATGTCCCATAGCATGTCCTGTTCTATCTGCTATGGGATCAAAGCATATCCTCCAAAGGGATTGCATATTTTACATTGAAATTTTATGATTTCCAAGGACAGAGGGGTGCCGCCTTGCCAAGCAATAAGGAGGGGAATTGGGGGAATTAGAAATGAAGAACCTATGCCTATGGGAGTAGGACTTCTTGCTGTTTTCCAGAATCCCTTTATAAAGAGGACTCCCTCTCTGCACTCAAATATCAAAAATGAGATGGTCCAGGCCTTGCTCGCTACCAAAACCTATTGTGGATGAGGGCATCAAGAGCCTTAAGGTAAAGGGAATTAAGAACTAAACTCATGGGTCCACCTTCCTAGGGAAGCTAGGGGCAACCCAGGGGATCTGGCCTGTAGGGGACAGAAAGAATCAATCTCAAGAACACTCAGGGAGTAGTCTAGTGACAAAGGAGAAAAGTCAGACCTGGAACAGATGACCTCCAAAACCAATAACAATTTTCTATGACTCAAATGTACTCATTCAGCTGACCAAACAACCTGATGGCATTTAAATCCCAGGTTTTAAAAATAAAGCAGCCCTGAGTAGAAAGAAAGAGTGGGACCTTCAAACATTCATGAACACATTGTGAATTAAGCTCTTTATAGGGCCCTAAAACTGAACACCTTCCCAGGTTCATATATGCATGCCCCTCCCACCATCCAGATCCTCCCAACCTCAATTCCCCAGAGAAGAGTGATATGTTCCTTTACACATTGTTTTGTTTGGGTGTTTCCAAAAGGGGCTCAAAAAAGTTTTTTCCTCTGTAGACTACTTGAAGTTCCCAAAGTGTTCATCAGCTCTCTCTTATACTAAATTCCTCTTCTGATATCTCATCGTTTTATGGAAGTGACCTTGGACCCTCAAAGATTAGCTAGCAAAGTGTAAACACTGTTAGGCATTTCCCAAGTTGAAGTGGCTTTGAGTCTGGGCCTAACAATGGAATCTTTATCTTTCTCTCAGAGTGAAGCAGCTCAGTTTGAAGGGGGAGCATCACCAGCAGGTTAATCATCTGGTGATTTTTTATTTTTTGGACCCAGCAATTGATGGAGCCATCTACTAAGGTGTAGAGGATGAAGGGCAGACAACATGGGAAATTTACAAATCTGTGTGATGGCATTGAAGGTCCTGGTTGTAATTAAAAATACTTAACTGATAGGGAATAGCCAACATTACTATTAGGCATTTAAAGCCTCATCTTGAATTCATATTTTAGATGAACCCAGACAGATAACTGGGCTTTGGGGGATGGTGGCACAGAATAAGGAAGTTGTAAATCAGCCGAGGAAGGGACAAAGACACAGCTAGACAGAAGTATTATTGATGGAATCTCTTTTCTCTCTGTCTCTCTGTCTTTGTCTCTCTCTCCGTGTCTGTCTCACTTCTGTCTCTTATCTGTGAAATGATTATAACAATATTTGTATGACCCATTCTTGTGAGAAAAGTGCTTTGTAAATTTTAAAGCACTTCAGACATTTGGATTACTAGTTCAAGGAAAAGGGTACAGCATACAAAATATACACTCCAGAGGGTGTTCAGAACTTATTCAGAGCAGGGTCCAGGTGATCTCATCTGAAGGTTTCCTTCTACTCTGACCTTTCAGCAGGTTCATAGATGGATATACTAGCTCCAGTGGTGGGATTCAGCCAGTTCACATCGGTTTGGCAGAAGCGGTACCCTAATTTTAGGTTGAGTTCAGTGAACAGGTTGTCTGCAGAGGCGGGGCCCGTTCCCGCCATGTCAGCAGCAGCGGTGGTGGCACCTCAGCTTGATTGGGTGGAGAACAAGTTGTTAATTTATTTGAATCCCACCACTGCCTAGCTCCTAGTCCAGTGTGACAGACTGACCACCATTCTCCACCCCAAACACACATATGACCCTGGCTGAATCAGTTGTTGCTGCCCATCAGGCTGAAGGAAGGAAGGTGGGGGCAGAGCTCCTACAACCAGAAGCTAAGGAAAATAGAGTATCGAAAGCTGATGAATTTGGAAACCCCAGCCTTTTGATCTTCCTGTTTTCAACTTGGTGTCTGATCGGTGACTTCGTTTTCTTCTTTTTCAATCTTGTTTGCTATCTCATGAAAAGACCCTCAGCTAGCCTAACACACAAGATTTTTTCTCCCTCCCTCTCCTAAGGACTTTGGTTTATCTTTGGTGGATTTTAACCAGGGGTATACTGGAGCCAGCTCAAGAGAACAGATGGTTAAATTTTCCATGACGGCCAAAATATCAAAGGCTACAAATCAGAGATGTATTTTGCGCAAAGCCAACCACTAGGGCAGAGTCAATCTGAGTGCCTGACCTTTGAGTACGTGGGCAGCCAGCCCACAGGACAGGATGGTCTTCAGGACCGCTAATCCATCTCTTTAGTTCTAATCCCATCTCCCTATGATGTAAAAGGAGATGGGCTGAGGTGAGATACTAATGCCATGTCTTCTTTGAAAAATGTGTCTGAATCAGGACTGCCTTACCCTTACATGGAAATTGTCTTATTCTTGTCTATAAGAGCATCACAGTTTGGATTCAGGGACAGCTGCACTCCAACTTCTTGATGTGTTGGTGTGCTAATGAATTCCTTTTTTCTTATTTCTTGAGTTTATCTTATTGACCTAGGCAAGCCTGAACCAAGATTTCTTTTTAACAATCCATTGTTTTGTTTATTGTCTAAGAAAGTGATAGAGAAAATGTTAATAATGCAAAAGGAGTTTAACAATGTGTTATGTTATTTTTTTTTCTGGAGAGCCAGTTGTTAAACATTTAACAGCACACCCTTGGTCTTACCCCTCAGTTGTGTGAATTGCTGCATCTCTGGCTCCCAATCTTGTCCTCATACAATCAAAAGCCGGTCGCTACCATGGAGGGCAGCTCAGCTCCTCATCCAGCAGGTTCCTGCCCTGGCTAGGACCTAGGAAACAGCATAGCTGCCACCATTTTTCTCTACCAGCCTAGGTTTAGGCATTATGCAAGCTATCTGTCCACCTCCCAGGAGTTTTGTACGACAGCTGAGGCTACAACCTTGGGGAAGAGTTGACTCCTAAAAAGGATTCTGGGCTTGGAATCAGAGGACCTAAGTTCGGATTCCATTCTGCCAAACTGACTTTGAACAAGTAATTTTCTTTCTCTAAATCTGTTTTCTCCTTTGTAAATGAGGACGATTGGACTAAATCAGGGATGGGTAACCTGTGGCCTTGAGGTCACATGTGGCCTCAAGGCCAAAAGTTCCCCACCCCTGGACTAAATGCCTTCTATGGTTCCTTCCAGCTTTACTTGTAGTTAGCCTATGAAGAACTAGTAACTGAGACCCATTGTCTTTTTTATATGCTCTGCTCACGTGAATGAATTGTCCTTGTCCTTGCCTGTAGACTCAAAATTCATTCACATAAGACTGTCCTCCTTGGTAGAAATCAATTACTCCATGCAGGCTTGAGAGAAGAGGGATCCTAGTCTTCTCGGCTTGGAGGTGAGGCAGGGGGAGAGATAGAAACTGAAGGAGAGACAGAGACCCAGAGACAGAGAGAGACACATACACACACACAGAGATAGAAACAAAAAGAGAGACAGGGAGAGGAGAGAGAGAGAGAGAGAGACAGAGAGAGAGAGAGCAGCATTCCATATTCTCTCGGGGCAAGGTCCTTGAAAGGAGATAAGGACTCTGGGAAGAAGCTGATATGATTGAGATGCTGGTTTCTTTACATGCTAGACTATTTCCTAGAGTCTTTCCTTTCAGAGACCTGAAGAGAAATCTGGAAACTTGTGTATCCTTGTTGGGAGCCAGAAGACTGAGGTCGCTCTTCTCTCAAGGTCTCCTCTAACATGTGTGGAACACTGAATTGAACATTAAGCATTGATCTCCACCTATGAGATGAGTCTTATGCAGATGAGCTTTGAGCTCCATGAAATGAAATGATGGTCTGTCAAATCACCCTCAAAGGGAAGGGCTTTTGAGAGGTAATTTGGTGTGGTAGAAAGCCACAGATTTAAGTATAGGTTATGAATATCTCTTTCCTTCTGGGAGCATCAATTTCCTCCAATGAAAAATGGGAATAATAAGATTTACATTTCTCAGAATTGCTGTGAGGAAAGTGTATATCATGATAAAACTACTATATAAATGAGATGTTTCTTTTTTTGCTTCTTGCTTTCTTTTTCTTTTTCTGTTGTTTCCTTCCTCCATCTCTCTCTCTCTCCCTCTCTCTCTCTCCCTCCCTCCCTCCCCCCTCCTCTCACCTCTCCTTCTCCTCCTCCTCCTCCTCCTCCTTCTTCTCTTTCTCCTTCTCCTTCTCTAGTAAATGTCTGAGGCTAGATTTGAATTCAGGGCCTTTCTGACTCCAGGCCAGTGTTCCATCCACTGAGCCACCTAGCTGCCCCTAGGCACACAGTCAGTACTTAATAAATGTTTGTTGACTGACTAACAATCTCCTTCTTCCCTCTCAAGGAGAGGAAAAGGAGGAAAGTCCCCATTTGTTGGCTGCCACCAACCTTTTCCCATCCTTGCTATAATGAAATCATGGAATAATAATTCACATTTGGGGGGGCAGAGTGAGGGCTGGGAAAGCATTGTGGGCACCACTTGAGCTGCTATTATCCGTTCAGTCCACACCCAGTTCATATCCTGCTTGCTGTAAAATTACTGAAAAACAGATTGTTGCTTTATTAAATAATTAAACAATGAGGGAAACCCTTCATACGTGCCTCGTCTTGTGTCGCTTTAGATGGTTGGGCAGGAAGAAAACCCTCACTGAACCAGAGTCAATGTTGATTTAGGGCAGTGGTTCTTAAACTGAGATTCATGACAAGTATGGAAACTTGCAGTTTAAAAAGTAAGACAAGGGAGGCATGGAAGAGAGGCCCATCTCCCTACCTCCTCTTCCACATTCCAACGCAGCTGGCAAACCCTGGAACTCTGGAATTTGCCTCAGGAGCAGGACTTTCCACAATCTCTGATGGCAGATTGCATCTCTACTCCAGGCTTAGATTGTAGCTCTCTGCCCCCTTGGTCCTGAACCAAATGGTTGCTGGGAAACCTCTGTCAGGCTGTGACCACATTGCTGGCCATGGTCCAATGTCCTGGTTGCCAAAGTTGTGTGCTGCTAATCTTGACAGTCAGCTCTCTGCCCCTAGCTTCCCCTGGCAGCAGCCTGGCGTCTCTGTCTCCTTACAGGGAAAGGAAACAAGTCCCATCTGTATCTGGTCCCCTTGGGAAGCTTCTTGATCATTGGTGAAGTTTTACTCTCCACCTCCTGGGGAGAAGATGGGAATATTTACTATTTATTCCACTGGGTTGTTAGGAAATCATGCCTTAAAAATGCCTTACAAATATAACCCACACCACAGTGCCCACAGTAGTCCTCTTTGTCTGGTCTGCATTGCATCTGAGAGAAGGCTAGTGGATGGTTCTGTTAGCAGCCTAGGAGTCTGACATGCCACTTTCTACATGAAGATTTCCTTCCCCATTAGTTGCTAATGTTCACCCTTCCCAAGCTGCCTTGTATTAATTTGGAATATAGTCTATAAAAACTTATATACATGCATATTGTCTGCTCTGTGAGAACATAAGTTCCTTGAGGACAGGGACTATTTGACTTGTCTTTATACCACCAGGAGCTAACAGTACCTGGTACATAAATATATAAATATTTATATAATATATATATTCTTATTCATTGATTGAATTATTCAGGGGATATTATCCAGCCCTAGATTATTGGAGTCAACAGAATGTCTATAATCTGCCACCAAGTACTCTGCACATAGTAGATATTTAATAATTGTTGAATTGGAGTCCAGAGTTTTGACCTCCATGTTTCAATGTCTCTACTCTGCTAATCTGCAAAAGAATTTATCATGAAGTCTAAACTTCATCTGGCATTCAAGGCTTTTCACACTCCAGTGAAAATCTCCACCTCCACCTCCAAGGAACCTAGCACAGGCGTTTAATAAAGGTTTCTTTATTGAATGAACAGTAGTCATCCAGCCTAGACTTGTTGAAATGAATTTATTTAAAGCAAACATCAGACACATAACATCCCTGCCCCTTCCCCTGCCCTCCCAGCTTTGATCTGCACACTGAGCCCATGTACACACACACACACACACACACACACACACACACACACACATACGCACACCCCTTTCGGTATACAAACCAAAAAAAAAATCCTTATAGCAAATACAAATGCTTATATAGTACAATATTTTTGGCAGTTCCAGAATATTCCTCCCGCATTCTCAATCTTCTCCTAGACCACATAGTTAGAACACCCCAGAGGTCAATGTGAGAGTGACTATGTCATAAACCATCTCACCCGCTTCCAGTCACAATAATTTCCACACCAACCAAAATGCTGAGGTATTTATCCGCTGGGAGAGGAAGTTCCGGGACCAACTATTGCTGGCTCTGGTATTTGCCCTAGTGCAGGGAATGAGGAAAGTTGAACTGGTGCTAGTAGAATACACTGCCCAATTCTCTTCCTGTCACCCAATAGAACATAGACTCCCTGAGAGCAGAGACTATTTTTTTTGTCATCGTGTCTCTGCCACTTAGCACATTTGTTGTTGCTCGGTTGATTCAGCTGCGTCCGGCTCTTCGTGATCCGGTGGACCGTACTGTTCATGAGGTTCTCTCGGCAAAGGCGCTAGAATGGTTTGCCATCTCCTTCCCCAGTGGATTAAGGTAAATGAGCGTTAAGTAATTTGCCCAGGGTGAGGCCGGATTTGACCTTAGGTCTTCCTGACTCCAGGCCCAGCGCTCTATCCACTGAGCCACCTGGCTGCCTCGCTTAGCGCATAATTCTCAATAAATGCCTTCTTCCATTGAATTGAATTCACTAGTTACCCAACTGGAGCCAAGACTGGCCCTTTACTTCAGTCTCCCGCTGAAAGAGCCGGGTAACATCCAAAAGACAGAAAAGGAAAGGAACAAAAGTCCTGGATAATTCACAAAATGGATAACTGGGAGTTGATTACGTGTCCTCATTATCTACGTCTAACGGTGGAAGTCCCGGAGTATAAAGCTTATTGCTGTTTTCATCTCACATAGGGAGTAGTTTTGGGGGGCTTTTTCTACTCAGTATCCCAAAATTTAGCAGGACCCTGGTGGGAAGCCCTAAAAATCCTCATAACCGACATTAGGACTGGGTTATCTCTACTAGGAAGTCACTTAATTCCTTTAAGCCCCAGTTTCTTGTGGGTTGTTATGAAGAACAAATGAGATAACCTCTGTAAAGTACTTTGGGTACCTTAAAGCATTCCATAAAGGCTAGCTATTATAAGTAGTAATTATTAAAATGCTCCCTACCGTATCTCACCTGGAAGGCTAGTGCCTCTGTGGCTAGTGCAGAGGACTTGCAGTCAGAAGCCCTGGGTTTGAGTCCTTACCTCTGCCACTTACTGAGCTGTACATGATCTAGGACTAGGTGCTTCACCTTCCTGATCAGGCCTTCATTTCTTCTGTAAAAGGATGGGATTTGATTAGAAGGTCTCTAATTGTCCTTCTAGTGTCAATATTCTATGTTCCAAGGTCGCCTTCTGCTTGGACGGTCTACGTTCAAAGTTCCCTTTGGGCTCTCATCTTCAATGTTCTATGATTTCCAGAAGGCACTTGGGGCTTTTCCAGGTTACAGTTTGGCAAGTGAGAAGGAGGGGAAGACGAGAACTAACCCTGGCTAGAAACCACCAAGACAGAACGTCCAATGGAAAAGATGTAGGGGGAATTGCAGTTTCTATCATCATCAGGTCATAAAATAATTGAATAAAGGAGTAAGGAATGTTTTGAGTATCCAGTGGCAGAAAATTCACAAACATTCAAAACAGTGAGGGGCTGCTCCTCTGTAAGTTACCAACTATATGCACCCTGGGCTTTGCCAAAGCTCTTTCTGAGAAGTGTCCAGCTGTGAGGAGAATTCTGTGGATACATCAAAAACTGCTAGACTGTTGGCTGCTCTGAGGTTCCTGTATTTCACTAGGGGATAGGTGGCCTAAAAGAGGCCCTTTTAGGACAGTGAAGAGACAAGAAGATGGAAAAATGGTTGTATGTGGCCCCCATCCCCTGGTCAGGCATACTTCTTCACCCTGTGGCAAACTATTTAATGAGCCTCCAGAATTAAGATTGTCTGCTCTGAGGTCCAAGGCTGCTCCCCTCCACCCACTAGTGAATAGGCATCAAGCTGTCATCTGTGTCTGGCTCATGGGTAGACAACCACTTTCTGCGCAGCTAATAGTATTGGCATACTGGCTTCTACTCAGTAATGGTCTAAATGGAAGAAGCATTTCACATACAGAGGAAATTCAATGATTCCCTAAACCAAGTGTGTATCACTGTTGATTGAGAGGATTGCCAAACTTCCCAAAGCTCATCTAAGAAACTTTCATGTAGGTATTGCCCTCATGTTCACGGTCCACCATGTTGGGGCTGGAGGGCTGGCCTGGGCTTGGCACACCACCAGGGTGAGGCTTTAAATGAAGGGATCCTTTCCATTTATCTGAAGTGGAGCCCAACGGATCTTCACAGTCTTGAGAAAGGAGAGATACACTGATTCCTAGAGAAGACTCTTCCTCCAAATGGCTCTCTCCAAGAAACTCCACAGAAGAAGTCCTTGGTACCCTACTCTCTGGACTCTCCATTATTTCTGAGGGGCAGAAGTTGGTGGCTTTTGTGAGAGGATGAGGCAATGTTTCTAGGACCTCAACCATACAGTTGCATTTTGTGCTCTGGGCATTGCCCAAGGGTGTATAATTTTCATCAGGACTTGGACATCTCTTCAGGTGCCCACATAGATGACAAGTCAAGGTAGAATAGACTATACCACTGCTGAAATCTAGCTTGGAACAGACTGAGGACTCCTCAGGGGTGTCCTCATGCTTCCTGGTGCCATCCCAGTCCAATGTCAGAGAGTGCTTTCCTGTCTCTTCCTCTGATGTCTCCTGGGGACTATACATCTTGAGGAAGCTAGAGGGCACTGGGTTGTGCTGGCATTTCTGAGGGAGAACTTCTCCTAAATCCAGGCCAAAGGTAAATAGTGGAAGCGGAGTCACTTCCTTTGCCTCTTGGCTAGGAGAAATAAGATTTTCTAATGGCTTGTATCCCCCTGTCTCTTTTCCAGACTCAGACTCATCACCAGAGGTCTCTGCAGAGGTTTCTTTCCTAGAGTCATTTAGGAGACTAGCAAAGGATCGATAGCCAGATTCTTTGGAGACATTAAAGCCAGCTGCCTTATAATTTTGGTCATTGCCTTGCTTCACAGCATTGTCAAAACACCGGTAGCCCGATGTTGTTAAGATGGTGGGGCAAATGACATCTCCTTCTTGTCTGAGAACCCTCTCTCTTAGGATTTCCTCCCAGCTCTCTCCCTCTGACTGGGACAAAGAAGGTGGCTCATTGTCATGGGAGGAAGATGTTTGAGAGTCCTCTGAGCAGCTAACCCCATGCTGTAGATCAGGGTCTCCATGCCATGGGGCCATCTGTTCCCATGAACATTCTAATGAGCCTAAGGGAAGGCTCAGCTCTTCCTCAGTCCTGGGCAAGGATTGGGCCAGGAGGCTGCTGAAGCTTCGATAAGCAGGGTTATCATCAACTTGGGGTGCTTCTGAAATGGACACGTTTGCTAAGTCCAAGGTTGACCCAATGCCCTCAGTTTGGGAAGCTGAAGGAAACTGCTGCTGCTCTTGGTGGGGCTCAGGAGATTGTCTGCCCTTTGGAGAAGCAGCATCCATGCAAGGACTCTGGCAGAGAGTTTCAGATCTCTCAGAAATGTGTGGACCACTCAGGCAACCATTCTGGAAAATGGGTGAACCCAGTTTGGTAGGGCTGCCCCGGCAGTGGCTTGGAGCTTTGTTTTCCTTAGGTGGTGACTCGGTTGCATCTGCCAAGTCCTTGTATTTGCCAGGTGACTTGCTGGAACATGGCATAAAAGTCTCCTCTCCTATGAGATCAAGGAACAGCATCTGGACAAACTTGTCTGCAAGTGCTTCTTTGTTCTTTATGAAGCTGCTTGTGCTGTTCTCTGGGGACAGGGAGAAGGAAACATCATCAGCATCCCCTTCCTCACTTTCCACCTCGGCCTCACAAAGCTCGATCGACTGCACCACATTGATCTTCTCCGGCACTAAGACACATCTACAGGCTTCCATTGGCCAGCTTTCTTGTTTGCTGGGGTGATGGAGATGGGTGTCCTCTTCTTTCTCTGCTGAGTTGTGGCTAAATAAACAAGGAAACAACTTGGAAAGGCATGTCTTCCAGTGCCTATTTTTTTTGGAGAGGAAATAAAAAAAAAGGTGAGTTAATTCATGGGGACTTTGTTCAACTTCCAAGCATTGCATATGTTTGCAACTATATCACATTTGTATAACACTATGGATTTTACAAAGTACTTTCCTCATAGCCTTGTGAGTTAAGACTGGACAAGTAGATTTGGGCAGCATGAAATGGCTGGATTTGGAGTCAGAAGCCCTGGGTTCTTACTGGCTGTGTGACCTTGGACAAGTCACTTAACTTTGCTGAGATTTCTCATCTGTAAAATGAGAGAGTTGAACTAGATGATCTTTAATGGCCTTTCCACCTCTAAATTTTATGATTCCATGATCTGAATCACTAATGATTAGGCAAATGCAAATTAAAGTTATGCTTAAGTTCTACCTCGTATCAGACTGGTAAAACTGGTCCAGCCATTTAGAATTATGCCCCCAAAGTTACTACACTGTGCATACCCTTTGACCTAGTGATACTAGACCTATACCCTAAAGGACCAATATGTACAAAAATATAGATCTTCATTTGGTTGCAAAAAACTGGAAACTGAGGAGGTGCCCATCAGTTGGGGAATGGCCAAACAAATAATGGTATAGGCATGTAGTGATATACTACTGTCCTGTAAGAAATGATGGGAAGGGTGCTTTCAGAGAAACCAAGAAAGGCTCTTATGATGTAGAGTGAAATGAGTGGAACCAGGAGAATCATTTATAGAATGACAACATTGTAAGAACTTTGAAAGGATTAAGAACTCTAGAGAATCCATCATGAAGAATGCTTCTACTAGCTACAGGTGATGGACTTGGAGTACAACGTAAGACATATTTTTTTGGACATAACCAACATAATAATTTTGTTTTGTTTGATTGCTCATATTTGTTACCAGGGTTTTCTTTTTCTTTTCTTTTTTTTTAATGGGGGAAGGAGGAAAATTGTGAGGGGGAGAAAAAAGAATTTGTTAAAATTTAAAAAAAAAGCAAATTAAGAGCCTAAAACATGATGCTTTTATTTCTACCATTTACAGATGAAGAAACTAAGGTTCGAAGAAATTAATGATCTGTCCAGGGTCACACAGCTGGTAAATATTGGAGCCAAGAGTCAGATCCAAGTTTTATGATTTCAAAGTCCTCATATTTTTCGTTATACAGTGACTGCTTCTCCACTGTTAATAGTTCTAGGCATATGGATAGTGACAACTAAGAATTTGGTCTTGGTAATGAAATAATCAGATTGATTCTGGGTTTTTTTAAAATTGATCCTACTCGCAGTTAATTTATTTTATCCAATAACAGACTAAGTCATGGTTCTTTGTCTCTGAACTTAGTTCAGAATTCAACTGGTCTGCATAATGAACTCCAGTTCTCTTGTTAATCACTGTTCTATCCCTGTGCAAGGAAATCTGTTACCCTTACAGGATCCAGATGGACACCAGGGAGGCTGATCTAGTTTCTTTACACCACCAAGCTATCCTTCAGGAATTTCTGGTTTGTCTTCCAAAGAAGCCTGGCTTGCTCTCTCTACCCTTGAAGATGCAGCTGGATTCACACAATGAACATTTCTTAGTCACAGGAGGGAAGGAGGGGTTTGTTGCTAGTCCTCATTCCCAATGTCCATCCAATCATATTTTCTTCCAACTATGATGCTAGCTATTTTTTGTACTCCCCCAAACTATAAAAGAGTGTCATCCCCCTCATTTGGGGTCTTAGCTTTGCTGGGGAAGCTGAGATCCTATTTGTTGGTAAATTCACACTTTACTGATAAATTGTTTTTGGAACTTTGTGCCTCAGTCTACTTAAATTTTAACTGTTCTAGTAAGATGATTTCTGCCTTGAGAACTAAAGATCATTCTTTATAGTATCCTCTCTCTCTCTAAAGCAACCAGGCTACAAACTGCTCCCTTGCTTCCCCACTGCCCCAGATCTCCTTTGGCCTCTTCTCTCAAGGGTCAATGTTCTCTTTACTATTTATATTCATACTTGCTCCTCATCAGCTTAACAGAATACGAACATATATCCAGGCTTTTTCCTTTTCTCCTTCCTAATCCTCAAACACAGTTTCCTCAATAAAAAACAAATGCAGAGAGACAAGACTACTCAAAGCAGAGTCAATGTAATTGATTTTAATTCCTCTGCCTGCTTTAAAAAAAAATAATCATAATTGGCCAGTTGTGGTGGCTTGAGGCTATAGTCACGGAGGCTGGAGAAGTGGATACTGGTAGATCACTTGAGTTTGGGAGTTCTGAGCTACAGGAAGCTGAAACCCAGTGGGATGTCTCCTGTGTTTGGTACCAATACCATAGGCACCTGGAAGCAGAGGGCCACCAGGCTCCCCAAGGAAGGGCAAGCCAACCCAGGCTGGGAAAATGGAGCAGGTTAAAGCTTCCTTGCACATCATGAGTGGCTGGTAGAGAGCAAGGGACACCCAGTCTTAAATAAATATAAATCATAATAGTTGACACTTACATATCACTT